>NW_027526295.1:15410139-15920139 GCF_048455015.1 Haemaphysalis longicornis
CATGAAAGCTCCCTAACCGACCGGGCTGTAAGAAAGGAGCTCCTCAAAACATTCACCACCGTCGTGCGGACAGAACGCGCCGCCCTTTTGTTGGAAACTCGCACGCAACACCACAACGAACGGGCCGTGATCTTTGTTGAGGAGATGAAGCAACTATTTCGCCGCGCGGACCACGAAATGACGGAAGAAAAGAAGTTACGCTTCTTGATGCGCGGTGTGAAGGAGGAACTGCTTGCTGGACTTGTCCGCAACCCGCCCAAAACCATGTACGAATTCGTGACCGAAGCCAGCACGATTGAGAAGGCTCTCGAATTGCGTGCTAAGCAGTATGACGGCAACTTTGTTGGCGCGGCCAAGGGGAACTACGTCGACTACATGCGAATTCCGGCTGATAGCCTACGCGAGACCATCTGCGCAGTAGTGAGAGAGGAGCTGCGGAAACTTCTCCCCACGTCGCCGCAGCCGCCGCAGCTTTACCGACGTGATTTGGGAAGAAGTGCAACAAGGGTTGGGAACTACTACGCCGTCCGAAGTGCCCCGCGAGCCACAAGCTATGTCCTAATCCGGGGCAGTTCACCGACCCCGCCCTGCTCCAACACGTCGTAACAGGACCCGCTCTACCGCCGCCCACTGTCGCCCGCCCAACCCCCGGTAGCCCGAAACGAGACGCCGAGAAAGACGCACGTATGGCGACCTCCCGATAATCGTCTGCTGTGCTACCACTGCGGAGAGGCCGACCACATCTACCACCGCTGCCCTTACAAGAGGCTCGGTTTGCGAGTGTTCTCCGTAGACGCACCTCGCCCCCGACCCGGCCAGCGCCCATCTGAGATCGAGGAATACCTGTTCCACACCAGCCATCGTCCAGCCCGCTTCAGCCGTTCGCCGTCGCCCTACCCATACCAATTGCCGAACCGCCGTAGCAATGCTGACTTTGCCCGTGGAACGTCCCCCAGCCCACGCGGGGGAAACAAAAAGCAGCAACTTCTGGAGGTGAAGTTGCTTCACGGCGAAAAAACGGAAACCCTCCAACGACGCAAGGACGCGCCGAAGACAGTGATTCACGACATTCCCTCATCCCAACGACCCGCCCTAACCCTGACGAGGCTCCCGAACATGAAGACAGCCACACGGCGCAACGCGTACCCGACATGACCGAGTCTGCCGCTGAGAAGAAGACGACAACGACGACGCATAGTGCCCGACTGTCAACACGCACAAGCCGAGACGCGACGCCGCGACGCACCCAGAACTCGAGGAAGGCGGCATCTGACGTCAAGGTGTCCATCAACAGCTTTGATCTAGTTGCCCTCATAGACACCGGAGCCGACTACTCAGTAAAGAGCGGACCATTTGAGTCTAAGCTGAAGAAAGTTATGACCAGATGGGACGGTCCGCACATACGCACAGCAGGAGGCCATCTCATGACGCCAAGTGGAACGCGCACATTGCGCGTCACCATAGACGGTACAACATACCCTGTGGCATTCGTCATTTTGCCTAACTGCTCCCGCAACCTAATTCTTGGAATGAACTTTTTGACGGACAGCGGTGCAATAATTGATCTACAGACCAAGTCTAGAACTTTTAACTCCGATCACTCTATGACGCCGGAACCGAACCCCGAATACCGTGCTCCTGTAAAAATCGCCGAGGATCACGTCACCCTGCCACCCCGCGGAAGCTTCATGATCACCGTCTACTCTGAGGATGCTGCTCCTGACAACGACGCTATCGTAGAGTGACCAAAGGTTGCTTCTCGAGCGCGGTGTCTCCGTCGCAAGAGGCATCCTGTGCTTTAAGCAAACTCAATCCCAAGTTTTGGTCACTCATTTCACCGAGCAGTACCAATATTTAAACAAGGGCGCTGCAATTGCGTTCCTCGATTGCCTGCAAGAAGCAAGTGACGTGATCGCGGTTGTCAACTTTGAACGCGCGCCCGATGATACCTTCATGCTTCCGAGTCCCTTCGACGTAAATCCGGCGTTACCGCAAGCAGAACGGAACAAATTACTGGCATTGATGCCTCGCTACAGGGAGTTTTTTTCCATCGAACTCAAAACTACGCCAGACACCTCTAGCGAAGCACCGAATAATAAGCGAAGATGGAGCCCGTTCTACCCTACAGTCACCGCACCACGTCTCTTCACACGAGCGGACACAAGTTGTAGACGTGCTCAGCGACGATATCATACAGCCATCGAATAGCCCCTGGGCTACGCCGGTCGTACTGGTGAAGAAAAAAGATGGCACATTGAGGTTCTGCGTAGAATACCGGTGATTGAACAAGATCACCAAAAAGGACGTGCACCGCCTGCCACGAAGCGACAACGCCGTCGAACACCTCTGCCACGCGAAGTACTTCTCATCGATGGATCTGAAGACCGGCTACTGGCAAATTGAAGTGGACAGAGAGACCGAGAGAAGACTGCATTTATAACCCCGGACGGCGTATACGAGTTCAAGGTGATGCCGTTTGGGCTGTGCACAACGCCAGCGACGTTTCAAAGAGTCATGGACACTGTGCTAGCTGTGCTGAAGTGGCACACCTGCCTCGTATACCTCGACGACGTTGTGGTGTTCGCCCGGACATTCGACCAACACCTTGCAAGGTTGCAGTCTGGACTGGTGGCCATTCGTACGTCGGGGTTAACGCTGAAGCCGGAAAAGTGCCGCTTCGCGTACGAGGAACTCATGTTTTTGGGCCACGTCGTCAACGCCGCAGGAGTGCCCGCTGACCCGGTAAAAGCTTCAGCAATAGCGAATTTCCGAAGACCCAAAGATAAAAAGGGCGTGCGAAGATTTCTCGGACTCTACGCATACTACCGGCGCTTCGTCGCAAACTTCGCACGCATTGCAGAGCCACTTACGCGCTTAACTAATGATAGCACCCCTTTCAGCTGGGAAAACACCCAGGAAAAAGCATTCTGCGTGCTGCAAGAATGCCTGAAAAACCCGCCCGTGCTCGCTCACTTCGACGAAAACGCCGAAACGGAAATACACACACCAACAACATAACGAGGTCCGAGGGTACTCCCTCCACGTTTTCTACACCTAGAAAGCGCATGCCATGGGGACTCAGCGGGAAGTTTATATTAACGGCCCTCTGGGGAACATCCCACAAGAATGCCGCAGCCCAACAATGCAGAAGAACACGCTCTGTCGTTTCCAGCGGTTTGAAAATTGAACACTGCTGTTCTCCATACGACAAAAATCCCTTTATTATGCATCCAGGTTGCAAGAAACACAGTGTCGGTGTGTAAGTTGAAGAAAAACGTCTTCACTCCAGGGTGAACCGGCATTCTTTTGACATTTTGGCCTGGCCCAGCACGGTAACGGCATCTATACACAGGGACAAGGAAAACAACATCGCAGATGTCCCTATACAAGTATGCGAGTCAGAGAGCACAGGATACTCGCTAGAAAAACGTGCCAATAGGAAACGGACCGTCATGACTGTCATGTGTCAGGGCACCCCCTGAGAGGGGGACATATCGAAACCCCCGAAAAAAAATGAAGGAAAATAACAAAGGAGCGCCATTAGACGTGCGCGCCAGGAGCGCGCCAATTAGATAACGCCAGCGCCTAAAACCCGAACAATCATGGGCAAAGGTGGCAGCGCACTGGTCGGCCAATTAGAGAACGCCGCGCAATATGCCAGTGGCGTGGCGACCATATAAGGACATAGAAGAGGCAAACAGCCAATGAGAGTGCGCCACGGGAGAGCCCAGAGGGGATAAAAGCGGGGCGCAAAAAGAGAACGAGGAGGCAAGAAACCGAAGAAACCAGGAGGCGGTAGGAGCACGTGCGCTTCAAGGAACGAGCCAGGAGGACGCGGCCAGGCCATCGACCGTGGCATCCGAGCCTGGGCGGGAGCGGGCCGACGTCGCATCGGCACCGTCATCCTAGGTGCACCACGAACCTCGGTCTCCGTGGCCCCAGCGGCATCAGTCGGGCTCCAGCGGCCAACGTCCACGCTCCGTCGACGTTCGTCTCGACGGCCCCGAAAGGCGACGTTCGTGCCAAGCCTACCTGGAACCTCCAGGGGCACCCAAAGCGGCAGGTTTCCTCAGCGGCTACCCCCTGGTAGCCGCTTAGGAAACCAGTCGGGACGCGCAAAGCCCACACCGTCCAAGGAGTGACCGCGCGCATCGAACCCCGGCACCAAAACGAGACGAGGACGGCTACCACCGAGTCGCGGCCACGCAACGGGTGCGACACGTCAGTGCCGACGACAGCACGGTAGGCCAGTCCATTATAGGGACATAGATGTAGGACACAACTGAGGAGTTGTGGTACTAGAGGAATTAAGTAGAACTTGATTAAGGATGTATTTAGAGTGTACTTAGTGTAGGACTTTATTGTAGAGGCTTTTGGGTTTTGATTTGAATTGTATATTGAGCTGTTAAGTTATCGGTTTATATTGGAGTTGTGTTTTGGGATTGTTAGAGGTTTGAGCGTGTATCATTTGTGTGCAGTTTAATCACATGTGTAAACTCCTCTTCTTTTTTCTTAGTATTTAGAGTTCACCGTGTTGGTTCGACATTCTTTTGAAAATCGCAAGTAGACGAGGACGAGAACTGGACAGGACACAGCGCAGCGCTGTTTCCTGTCCACTTCTCGTCCTGGTCTACTTGCGCTGTTCAAAAGAATTTAGAGTTGTTTTTATTGAATGCCATTCATTGTGAAACCCCGACAGTTGCATTGAACGCCTGTATATAATTTATCTGGATTGTTTCTCTAATGCTAGATAAGAATGTGTAGTGCAGTGCATGATTTCTGTTCTTCACCCCTGCAGCCCACTCCCTCCCCTTCATTTATCTGTGTTACCCCTTCCAGCTCGTTTTTTTCCCTTCAACGTTATTTCTGCGCCTCCTTTTGTATAGAAGTGCACACTCCCCTTTTTTTCCTTTTCCTATTTCTATTGTATTGTTTATGCGTATACGCTGCTGTCTTCAACTGTAAATGGATTTGTAGGGCCCGTCAAGTTGCATGATTGCAACTTTTCCCCTATTTGTCCTGGCCATAAACTTGCTTGTGAAATAAACATTCATTCACTCATTCATTCATTTATTCATTCATTCATCGTGTTCTTTGTGTTAGTGTTTTTTGAGTGTGCATTAAATGGGTGTTTTGTCAAACTTGTCAACGGCTTTCCTGCATCTTTTTCTTTGAGCTGGTTAAGACAACTTGACCGTCGGTTCACGTGACAATGACTATTTCCTTAATATACCACGCACGCCACCTGGCATGCACCGTGTCGATACTATGCATTCTCCGGTAAAGCACGCGCACCAGTACCTGCATGACATTCCGCAAGAACGGGTCGGGAACATCTCGCCAAAACAAAAACCGGCTTACCAGCTGTCACACATACAGGTATTCCAGCCACAAGCCACCATCTCGTACGCTCAGGAACAGATTTGCTTACAGATTTGCACCTCTCCCACGTTGATCCCCAAACGAACATCGCAAATACCCGGTGAGGTATTTAGACATTGATCCGCGAACAATGCAGTACTTGCATAATTTCTGACTGAAACCTCCATGCGGCGCCGTGGCCTAGTTTTTTACTAGGCCACGCCGCCGGACGGAAGTTTTAGAAAATATGTATTGAGGTTAACTTGGTCGCAGTTAGCACAGAAACGGGATAATTGCAGATCTATGAAAGAGGCCTTTGCCCGGCAGTTGGCGTAGAGATGATGTTGATGATGATAATGCTGATGCTGATGCTGATGGTGATTGATGATGATGGTCATGCACTGTGCAAAACGCTCCAGTCATTGCAACTGGTGTCCGAATTACTATCCGTGCAAGTCAACGTGACCGCGATTTGCGCTTAGCCCTTTGCCAAATGAAGGGACGATTGCTCAGTTCGATTCTAATGATTGATTGATTGTGGGGTTAAACGCGCCGACGCAACGCAGGCGCTGAGGCGCGCCGTAGTGGAGGGCTCCGGATTAATTTTCACCACCTGGGGATCTTTATCGTGCGCCGAAATCTCGTACACACGGGCGTTTTTGCTTTTCGCCTCCATCAGAAAAACGGCCGCCGCGGCCGGGAATCGAATCCGTGACCTCGTGCTCAGCAGCGCAACGCCTTAGCCACTGAGCCACCGCGGCGGGTTCAGTTCGATTCTAAGTAGAGCCCCACAACCATAGTTTTTTCTCGTAAAGAACAATGAACTCGTCGCCTAGCTGAGACAGGTGGCTGGGTGATTAAATAACTCATTTGTTTCCGCACAAATTAGCGCAAACTAAGTATATATACAAGAAGGTACAGGATGTCCAGGCGGCTCTGCGGAATTTGTGTACTTTTACCGCTGCCGGTTTCACCAGTGACGATTAAAACCCTGTTCTTTTCAAGATAAGTGTGCAGATATATATAAGTGTGCAGATATACAAGTGTGCAGCGATGGCGTAGAGGTAGAACACCCGCCTCGCGTGCAGAAGGACCGTGGTTCGAATACCAGTGCCGGACAATTCCCACCGGATTAAAAAAAATCCGCGTATTGATGGAATTCCACTAAAGGGGCTTGGGGTGCGGCGTGACCCCGGCGACCATTGCCGGTAATGCACTCCCTCACCAGAGCAGGATTGGTCACCCTGGTGTAGTAACGGCCACAACCTCCCATGAATACGCCAATTAACCCTCGGCCATCAGTCCCCAGCGGCTGCGAAGCAACTGACCACGGCGGCGGTCAGACCTGTGACGCAGCAGAGGGTGCTAAGAATCCCTGGATCCGGACAGGCCGCCAATGGAATCTGAACCTGGCAACGTTTAACGCGCGAACCTTATCTAGCGAAGCAAGTCTCGAGGTGTTGTTCGAGGAATTAGAGAGCACTAAACGGGATGTAATAGGGCTTAGCGAGGTTAGGAGGGCAGGCGAAGCCTTTACGGTGCTGAAAAATGGACACGTCCTATGTTACCGTGGTCTAGAGGACAGAAGAGAACTGGGAGTGGGATCTCTTGTCAATAAAAGCATAGCTGGCAACATAGACGAATACTATAGCATTAACGAAAGGGCAGCAGGTCTTGTAATTAGGCTCAATAAGAGGTACAAGCTCAAGGTTGTGCAGGGCTACGCGCCCACATCCAGCTACGACGACCAAGTAGTGGAACGCTTCTATGAAGATGTGGAATCGGCAATGGCTAAAGTAAGAACACAGTATACCGTAGTTATGGGGGACTTCAATGCTAAAGTAGGAAAGAATCAGGCTGGAGACAAGGCAGTTCGGAACTATGGTCTGGGCTGTAGAAATAGCAGGGGAGACCTACTAGTTAAGTTTGCAGAACGGGATAACCTACGCATAATGAATACCTTCTTCTGTAAATGGGAGAGTCGGAAGTGGACCTGGAGGAGCCCGAATGGGGAGCACAAAAAAGAAATAGACCTCATATTATGCGATAACCCTGGCGTCGTGCAGGATGTGGAAGTGCTCGGAAGGGTAAGGTGTAGTGACCACCGTATGGTAAGATCTCGAATTAGGCTATATTTGAGGAGGGACCACAACAAGCTAGTACGAAAGAAGCCGATAAATGAGCTAACAGTAAGACGTAAAGTAGAGGAATTCAGGATCGCGCTGCAGAACCGATATTCCGCCCTTAACATAGACGCCGAGCTTACGACACAGGAAGCCAGCGACAACCTTACACGCATTATCACGGAGTGTGCAGTAGAAGTCGGGGGCACTATGGCTAGACAGGATACTAGTAAACCTTCACAGGAGACGAAAGATCTAATCAGGAAATAGCATACCATGAGAATCTCCACCGCAGCTGACAGAATAAATTGATTGATTGATTGTAGGGTTTAACGCGCCGACGCAGCGCAGGCGATGAGGCGCGCCGTAGTGGAGGGCTCCGGATTAATTTTGACCACCTGGGGATCTTTAACGTGCGCCGAAATCTCGTACACACGGGCGTTTTTGCTTTTCGCCTCCATCAGAAAAGCGGCCGCCGCGGCCGGGAATCGAACCCGCGACCTCGTGCTCAGCAGCGCAACGCCTTAGCCACTGAGCCACCGCGGCGGGTAGCTGACAGAATAGAACTAGCCGAGCTCTCGAAGTTAATCAATAAGCTAACACAGCTGACATATGGAAGTATAATATGGAGAGGGTCGAATACGCTGTAAAGAACGGAGGTAGCCTGAAAGCAGTGAAGAGACGTCTTGGCGTGGGGAAAAATCAGATGTATGCACTTAAGGATAAGCAAGGCAATGTCATCACAAATAGGGATAAATTAGTCACAGTGGGCGAGGAGTTCTATAGGGATCTGTACAGTAGCTGGGACATACAGGATAATGCCGAACGAAACAGTCGTTCAGAGGAGATAGACATCCCAACAGTAACGACCGAAGAAGTAAGGAAGGCTTTGAAAGAAATGAAAGGGGGCAAAGCACCTGGTGAGGATCAGATAACAGCAGACCTCTTGAAGGATGGCGGAGAAATTGTACTTTAAAAACTGGCAAACCTGTATACGCAATTCCTAATGACCGCAATGATACCGCAATCTTGGAAGAACGCGAACATCATCCTAATCCATAAGAAAGGCGACATGAAAGACTTGAAAAATTACAGGCCGATTAGCTTACTGTCAGTCGTCTACAAGGTGTTTACCAAGGTAATCGCTAACCGAATATCTGCACCCTTAGATTTCAGTCAACCTAAAGAACAAGCAGGGTTCCGTAAAGGTTATTCAACAATGGACCATATTCACACGATCAATCAGGTGATAGAGAAGTGCGCTGAGTATACTGAACCCCTATATATAGCCTTCATAGATTAGGAGAAAGCATTTGACTCGGTCGAAACCCTAGCAGTCATTCAGGCATTACGGAACCAGGGAGTAGATGAGCATTATGTAAGAATACTAGAGGATATCTACAATGGGTCTACAGCTACCATCATCCTCCATAGGGAGAGCAGTAAAATACCTATAAGGAAGGGTGTCAGACAAGGAGACACAATCTCTCCAATGTTATTCACAACATGCTTACAAGAAGAATTCAGAACGTTGGATTGTGAACAGGTGGGAGTAAGGGTTAATGGAGAATACCTCAGTAACCTCAGATTTGCTGATGACGTTGCCTTGCTAAGTAACTCGGGGGACGAATTGCAAACCTTGCTTTCCGAACTGGGCGAACAGAGTAGAACCGTGGGCCTGAAAATTAATATGCAGAAAACTAAAGTAATGATCAATAACCTCGGGACAGCACAGCAGTTTGAAATAGGTGGCGAGGCAGTGGAAGTGGCAAGCGAATATATCTACTTAGGCCAAGTTGTGACCCCAGATCCCAACCAGGAGGCAGAGATAATTAGAAGGATCAGAATGGGGTGGGGTGCATATGGCCGACATTCTCAGATAATGAATAGCAGCCTACCATTGTCGCTGAAGAAGAAAGTGTATGACAGCTGCATCTTACCAGTACTCACCTACGGGGCAGAAACTTGGAGGCTCACTAAGAGGGTTCAACTTAAATTGAGAACGACTCAGCGGCTAATGGAGCGGAAAATGATAGGTGTAACATTAAGGGACAAGAAGAGAGCGGAGTGGGTCAGGGAGCAAACTGGTGTTAAAGACATATTGGTAGAAATTAAGAAGAAGAAATTGACGTGGGCAGCGCATGTAATGCGAAGGCAAGATAACCGGTGGTCATTAAGGGTAACAGAGTGGATCTCCAGAGAAGGCAAGCGTTGCAGAGAGAGAGAAACAACTTTCGCTGAGCCCATTTCAGGTGACGCTCGCAGGCGTCAGACGGGGTGGAACCCTAGTCACGAGTCCCATATGAGTCCAATAGCTCGTGGCCCCTGGACGCGAGCTCTTGCTCCGTCGACAGGTCGGGGCTGGACATCAAGATCTCCCATCGCTCGGGTAGGGGGGGAAGGGGAAGGGGGCGGGAACGTAGAGGATTCTTGAGCTCAGTACACTCCGCCAGTATGTGCGGCAGGGTGCCTTCCATCTTTTTGCAGAACGGGCAGATGGGGTCGTGTTCTGCCGGGAACATCTTGTTCAATAAAGCTGGGTGCGCCAGTGACCCCGCTTGTGCGCGGCGCACTATTGTTTGTTGCTTGCGGTCGAGTTGCTGGTGCGGCACGGGAAGCCTGCACCTGGCGCTCCTGTACAGCGTGGTAATCTCGCGGTAGCTCGTGACTGGGTGCGGTAGCTCCGACTCGTCCTCGGCCCGGTCTGCTAGTTCGCGGGCGTAGTGGTCGGCGAGGGCGTTGCCTTCCACTGTCGAGTGTGCCGGAACCGACACGAGCTCTACGTCTCGTCCCAGTGGGCTGCGCTTTGCGAGAATTGCCATGGCCGCGTGGGAGACGATCCTCTTGCGGTAGTTGCCGTAAGCCGTCTTGGAATCAGTGACGATCGTATGCACGTCTCCGTGCGTGAGGGCGAGAGCGATGGCCATCTCTTCTGCTTGGCTGGCATCTGTCGTCCGTAGCGACGCGCTGGTCACCAGCTTGTCGATGGTCGTGACGGCGGCCACTGCTTTGCTGCTGTGCTGGGGAAGTGAGGCGTCCACGTAGAGGACCCGGGGGTCTGCTTCCAGCTGTCGGGCGAGTGCCTGTGCCCGCGCGGCACGCCTCTCGTCGTTCCTGCCGGCCTGCATATTGCGCTGCAGGGGCTTGGTCTTGAGCGCTTCCCTCCACGGCGGAGGTAGAGGGTGCTTGGGTATCTGTGGTTCGATGGGCGAACCAATCTTCCGAAGGACTGCTCGGCCGTGCTCAGTCTGGCTCAGTCGCACTCTCTGGTTGGAACGATGAGCCTCTATGAGCTCGTCTACCGTATTATGTGCCCCCATGTCCAGCAGCTTCTGCGTAGACGAGTACTGGGGCAGGCCCATAGCCGTCTTGGTGGCTTTCCTTATGATCGTGTCTAGCGTGTTCCTGTTCGCCTTCGTTAGCTGGAGGTACGGGGCCGAGTAGGTGATGCGAGACACGATGAACGCTCTGACCAGGCGGAAGGTGTCGTCTTCTTTAAGTCCTCTGTTCCGGTTCGCAACGCGTCGGATCATTCCGGTGACCTGTTCGGAGGCCATCTTGATCTTAGCAATGGCCGCTGTCGCCTTGCCGTCTCGTTGTAGCAAGAGACCGAGGATGCGCAGCTGCTGCGTGGGCTTGACGTCTACGCCGTCGATGGTAACGACCACATTCGGCTCGGCATCGTTCTTGCGTCTTCTGGGCTGCACGATGAGGAGCTCCGACTTCTGGGGTGCGCAGCACAACTCGCAGGTCTTGGCGTATTCGTGGACCGTCATTGCCGCCCTCTGCAGGACCTCCTCCGTCCAGGCTTCGGATCCCGCGCGACTCGTCCACACCGTAGCGTTGCAGGTGGCGGGAGAAAGTTAGATGGGCAGATGAGATCAAGAAGTTTGCGGGGATAAATTGGTCACAGTTGGCACAGGACCGAGGTAATTGGAGAATAATGGGAGAGACCTTTGCCCTGCAGTGGGCGTAGATAGGCTGATGATGATGATGATGATGATGAAGTATATATATTGTTAGTGTTCGCTACGTACATTAAGTGCCCCAGGTATCGTATGTGAGAGCGGTCGTCTGCGTAAGTGTCAGAATAGGAAAGCAGGGCATATTTTCCTGGTCGCTTTTGCTTAGCCATGAATTCTTCACGTTAGCGTTGCTAGACGACAGGGACTGGGAAATGCAGCCAGGTTTTACAGGAGTTGCGGTATCGTCATAGCTTTGGTGCTCAAGGCAATTATGTATCGAGTGTAAAAGAAAGCTTTAAGAGCCTTAGCTGTAGCTTGCATTTTTAATTTGCAGTTGTTGCCATCTGAAACTATTGCGTTTATCCCGTCTGTTAAACATATTGACACGGTCGTAGGGGATGAGATGGGCTTTATTAAAGATTAGGCGGCCGGTGCGCAGGGAATTCCTAGGCGGGGAGCGGTGAGCACAGAGCGAGTAGCGCGCAGCACCAACGTCTTCCTTCTCTTTACCACTCGCGGCCGGTCAGTTCGTTTTCGTTGTCTTCTCTCCAAGCTTCATTTCTTCCCTTTCCATCGTAACAATATACACATTCATTACGCTTGGGCATCAACGTGTGCAATTGTCACTAATGTGTGTGTTATTGTTGACCCGCTTTAAATTTTTCATTGGCTGTTATTGCCTCGCGTGAATCGTAACTTACAACAATATTCGAGTGCCAAGGAAATCTCATCGTTATAACCGATAGTTGTTATAAGCGGGTTGCGAAATAAAAGATGGAACAGAGCTCAAAGCATTTTATTCGCATGCCAGCAAGGTCGTACTACTACTAATTTGCGCAAAAGAAGCCACAGTCAGTCACCTTTGTTTGCCGCATGTGAAGCTAGCGCGAATCTTTTCCAAGGGCATCTATAGGTGCTTCACCTAGCTCAGGTAAATCTACTTGGCGCAAACAATGTCCACGAGGCACTGTGTCACGCATTGGTCCTCCTACGAAGACACTGCCTTAGTAGGCTCCGCCACGGCGTCGTTAGAGTCATCACTGTTGCAGTTTTGGTGCCCAATATAAGAGGATTCAATCGTCATATCCGATATCGTGGCACTGGAGCATTGTAATAACGAGTTTATTTTACCATAGAAAGAATACAAAAGTTGCCGGTGCAATGGCTGTTCATCGTTATATCCGATATATTGTTATAAACGGTGTCGTTATAAGTGGACTCGACCGTGCAACAAAGCGCATTAACATAACCTCACAGAGAAGCGCTTGTTCATCGCGCTTCGCCGCTCCTTGCCAACCCGCCGCTCGATTAACCCTAGCCGCTTTTCTTATAATTAGCATCGATATTGTCTCCCGTGGCACTATGTAGAGGACCCACTGACTGCAATCACTTGTGTCTGGGAAATCTAGAACTGTCCACAGACATGCGCGGAATGGCAACTATGACGCCCTTACAGGGATTAACGACGCCGCAAAGAGGCGATGTATGCGTTTCGGCTGCTTCCAGTGACTCCTTATGGATTGGCGGGGACGAACACTTAGTCCGGATTTGTGCACACGGCACACACTCTGCCACCCTTGAAGATGAACGGTTGCCCGCGAAGTAGTTCCTATTTTGCTCCCTTCTGCCTAAGAGTGTGCATCTTTATTTTTGCACCTGCAGACAAGGGGCGTGGCTCGAGGCGATGTGTCGGGACCATCGCGCGTGCGCGGTGGAGAATCGCACAGGCCCAATCTTCTTACCTGGTGCACGATCTTCGTGTCGATGTTGTCGAGAAAGCCCTTGGATAAGAACCCCCGGGGGTCCTCATTGACGACGCCCATGGGCAGGTCCGTGGGGTTGCCTCCCACGAACAGGCAGAAAACCACGCCCACGACCGAAGGCATCCCCAGCTGGAATATGATCATCCTGCGGGAGCACCACGCGCGCGCAACCTGCTGTAAGTACTTCCCCTTCGCCGCCTGCTGCGTGCTGAATTAGCTGGCTGGTGTGCGGTGGTCTCGCGGGAAGATGGCGTCGCGAGTGGCAATGCTGACGCCGCTGCAGGTCCCGAACACCCGGTGCCCAGACGCACGCGAAGTGTCTCCCAGTCTGCAAAACTGCAGCGCGTAGCGTTAGGCAAAACACATCAGCGGGAAAGGACACGTTTGCGCACCAGTTTCCTGCTCTGGAAACAGGTACGGCAGCCTCGAGGCCATCTCTCTGCGTGTGCGCCTCCGTGTTGGGTGGCAGCGCCAGCCGCTTCATCGTCGTCATCTGCGTTTGGGCACTGTCCAACAATATTTTACCCCGGCAGCTGGCGTCTGACGCGTAGGCAATGAGCGGGCTGGTGGCCGCGGCCAGTGGCAGCGCAGGCGTGGGAACGTCACTGCAGGGGACTCCCCTGCAGGACCCGGAGACGCGGTGGGCAGACGCACGCCAAGCATGTGAAAGGGCAGCGCGGAGCGGTCACAGAGGCCGTTAGCCGTGACGAAAACTCGCACGCACAGGTGTCTGCTGCTTCACGAAGCGTCCGCTCACACGTTCTGCCTCTGCTCTGGCATTTCCACGCTTCTGTCCCTCAAATGGCTTTTGGCGGAACAGAATATTTCGAACTCTTTCAGGTATATAGAAAAAGAGACATTTCGGGTAGTCAATTTCCGAACCTAGTGCCTCGACTTTGAAAGGAAAACAAAACAGGAACAAGGAAATTAGACGCCAGTCAGAAGCTATGCAAACGTCTCTCCCCCCCCCCCCCCCTTCCTCCTCTTTCTTGTTTCCTTGTAAACAACAAAATCGCACCTAGCTGTGCCTTTTACGAGCACTATTGACTCCTAATTGATTCACTAAAAAAAAGAGCGAGCAGCGACAATACATACGCGTTGTTAATAACAGAAAAAAAAAATCAGGACTTGGACATGAAGGCGCAAGCCTAGGTGACACACTGCAGAAGATCCGTCGCCTGCAGAAGCTTCCTGTCGGTTCCCCTCAGTCAGGGCGGCCCGTGTCGCGCGCCCTCTCCCGGCGCTGCTCTTTCGCTTTCCCGAGGCGCGCTCCCATTTTCTGCACCTGAAGATTTTGTGCACGTAGCACCGCGTTCCATGAAACAGATCTACGACGTTCGCATTAAGACATACGCAGATGTCGTCAAGTTCGGGGATGTTCGAATAGGGGAGGAGCGAAACAAACTTTCCAGCTGCTGCAAACCGAAAAAGTTGCGCATCCAGAATGCCCTGCGTGCGTCGTAGGTATTAGCACTACTGTGGAGAAGCGAGCGAGCACAATCATCCTCAGCTTTAGGGACCCTTCCGCGGCCGCTGTGTTGCAACTTAATTGCGCAACAGGGTATTTAAACCCTGCTGGGGCACGGCACTGGAATACGAAACATTTTCAGGGTGCTTTAATGCAGAGGATGGACCCGGTATAGGGGGCCCTTGCTGGGTATTTTTGCCAGTTGTGAATCAGCCGCAGATGGAGGGAAGGGGGCGGGTTGCGGAACTCGATTACAGTAGACTCTGGTTCAGACGAACTCGGTTAGGATTAGGACGAATTACGTGGTTAAGCCGAACAACACTTTCGCCCGTCGTAGTGTGCACAATGAAAAAAAAAACAAAAGTACCCTTAAGACGAATTTACGATAATACGTACAAGTTTTCGCGATCCCTTCGAATATTTCCCGGCACAAAAAGACGTGTACGCAGACTCGGCCATTTTTGCACACGTACACGACGCGGCGCATGATCTTGATCAGGTTCTTGGCGACCAGGGCCCGCAAGCGGGCAAGAGATCGTACGGGCCCCCAGTTGGCCCAGGTCGTCATGCCGGCCGGAAGAGGGGCCAGTTCCACGTCGGGCGCCGAGGCTGCAGCGACGGGAGGCGAGGTGTCGCCCTCGACCGGAAAGTCCAGGCGACGGCACACCTGCGCCAGGTTGAGGCACGGCCGTTGGCCCCGCCTCTGCCAGCTTATAATACTACACCTCTGCAAGAGAGGCAGCAACACACGAAGCACTTGGATGAAAATGAATACTGGGATGCCAGCAATGACAAATTCTAGCAGCGTGGGATCCGGAGCGACTTCCTTGGAATTCGATAGGACCCAGACTAGTGTTAGAAAATCAGTTGCTGAAATACGGGAGCGGCAAGTCCTGTGGACTTAGCAGCTGCAGTGCTCAGAGCCCGTAGCAGATGGGCGACCGCGCTGACTTTCCCGTGTATCTGCCACTGTGATGGAGAACAGAAATAGTGTGAGTGGAGTGGCATTTGAAAGAGGCAACAGCTTTTTTTTTGAATAAATGGGGAGAGGGGTTGCGGCAACAAAGAGGGCTGTATTAACCGGCTAGCAAATGAAAGCGAACCGCAACGTGACACTGGGCGCCACGAGGACGTCGCTGAGGGTTTGAGGGGTCACCGGAAGGGGCCAAGATACTCTCGGAGACAGGCGATGCCACAGGTCACGCTTTACTGCTCTGTCAAAACGCGGAACACTCGCTTGTCCGAGCTTCGGAGGAAGACGCAAACGCGCCCGTCGCCGCCGGCGCGTTTCGTCCCGCGATGCGGAGCTCGCCTCGTCTCGGGGTCAGTTTCGGTTTCAGAGTCTAGGAACATCAGCTCCTACTCCGACCCGCGCAGTTCCAGACCGCCGCACTTGGGGAACCTGCCCATTGTTACGTCAGGTGGCATGGGCGGGATTCTGGGTCCAAATTGTGTTGTCTATTCTATGTACTATGGGCATTCTGGGGCACGCCACGTTTTCCGGAATTTGTGTGCCATGTGGGAAAATACCTATAAGGAAGGGCGTCAGGCAAGGAGACACAATCTCTCCAATGTTATTCACAGCACTTTTACAAGAAGTATTCAGAACATTTCATTGGAGTAAGGGTTAATGGAGAATACCTCACTAACCTCAGATTTGCTGATAACTCGAGGGGCGAATTGCAAAGCATGCTTACCGCACTGGACCAACAGAGTAGAACCGAGGGCCTGAAAATTAATATGCAGAAAACCAAAGTAATGATCGGGACAGCACAGCGGTTTGAGATAGGTGGCGAGGCAGTGGAAGTGGTAAGCGAATATATCTACTTAGGCCAAGTTGTGACCCCAGGTCCTAACCATGAGGCAAAGATAATTAGAAGGATAAGAATGAAGTGGAGTGCATACGGCAGATATTCTCAGATAATGAATATTGTCCTTGAAAAATGAAGTGTATGACAGCTGCATCTTAGCGGTACTCACCTACGGGGCAGAAACTTGGGGGCTCACTAAGAGGGTTCAACTTAATATCAGAACGACTCAGCGGGCAATGGAACGGAAGATGATAGGTGTAACATTAAGGGACAAGAAGAGAGCGGAGTGGGTCAGGGAAAAAACGCGTGTTGAGGACATATTCGTAGAAATTAAGAAGAAATGGACGTGGGCAGGGCATGTAATGCGAAGGCAAGATAACCGTTGGTCATTAAGGGTAACAGAGTGGATCCCTAGAGAGGGCAAGCGTTGCAGGGGGCGGCAGAAAGTTAGATGGGCAGATGAGATCATGAAGTTTGCAGGCATAAATTTGTCGCAGTTAGAGCAGGACAGGGGTAGTTGGAGATTAACGGGAGAGGCCTTTGCCCTGCAGTGGGCGTAGATAGGCTGGTGACGATGATGGTGGGAAAATAGCGGTTCTGTAGTTGCCTTAATCGTGCCAAGTGCCGTCGTGTTAGTGGACTATGAGGGGTCGGAAGAGCTCTCCGGATATGCTTTCCTCCGGAAGTCCTTCTCTTGTGTCGGCTGGCCATCCGCTGCTACCCGGGTTTCAATGGCTTTCAATGGCTCTTGCTTTGCCCTCGGCTGATGCTGGCGGGACGAGCCAGCCGCTATGGAGTCGTCGCTCGGTGTTCCGCGACCGCCGATGACGGAGCGCGCGGTACGCCAGGGAGGCTCGAACGCCGAAGCTGCACGGTCAACTTATGGTGCCTCCGCAGACGCTGTAGCGCGCGGCAGGGTTTGGCACGGTAGAGCGACATGAAGAGCGGCCAGGGCGGCAGCGACTGCTCTTGCGCCCAGGCTACTTTGCGGTCGCCGTTGGGGGGCGTCCGCAACTTTCCAGAAAGGTCTATTGCAGCCAAGGAGGTTGTATAAAACTTCTGGAGTGGCGGCCGCTCATAGCCGGCAACGCGGAGAGGTGAAGCCGGGCGAACCGGTCGGCGGCCATATTGCCGTGGGAAAAAAAGGCGCTGAGCCGGCAGGGACCTTGAAGAGTGGTCAGGTTTTTTTGGCTTTGCAAGGGAGAAAACGACGGGAAAGCTGGTTTATCGATTACGATATTTGAGGGCAGCCTGAATTTTGCCTTACGCGGAAGGTATTGACGTAAGATATGGTTCAAGCAGCGAATTCACATGTGTGTATCTTACGGTGGTGAACAGAGCTGTCGCCTTGGGAAAACGCGTAGCGCGTGGCTAAAGACACCACCCCTGTTTTTATTTCAATAAACGTTCAGTCTGTATATGTAAGGCGATAGGCCACCCCCTTAACATTAAAATTACCTCACGTTTCACGCCATGGCAAGAGATGCCACGTTATAAGGTTACTATTGGCCGTGATTTCACGCTGAAAGTGCAGGGCACGCGACAGCGCGATTATTTGACGCGCGTTTCTTTCAGCGGCGTTGCTGGGAATAATGAATGCTTATTCATTAATGATTAATGAATGATAACGCAGCTCTCACACTCAAGCAAGCTCTGTAGACATAGTTAAGCGGTTCGAATGGTTTTTAGGCAGTGCTGCAATAAATCATATGCATCAGGATATTGCGACCTTTATATTGACTGCACATGCACGTTTTCTGATTTAAACAAGATGCCCTGTTTTGCCGTTGCCGAAGAAGACCAAATTAAGTAGGAGCTTTTGATTGATCGATTGACTGATTGATCTTGGGGTTTAACGCGCCGACGCAACGCAGGCGATGAGGGGTGCCGTAGTGCAGGGCTCCAGATTAATTTTGACCTCCTGGGGATCTTTAACGTGCGCTGAAATCTCGTACACACAAGCGTTTTCACTTTTTGCCTTCATCAGAAAAGCCGCCGCCGCGGCCTAGAATCGAATTCACGTTCTAGGGATGGACAGCACAATGCCTTCGCCTCTGAGCCACCGCGGCGGGTCTATTTCCAGCTTTCGAATCGTATTTTGCAAAATGGATTAGGCACACACTGAAACTCATTAAAGCAGTTTTTTTATTTGTTGTGCACTTTACAGAAAGCTTGATCATCACACGTACATGCCTCACTCGCATTGACTTACTTTATTTTTCAAATCCAGAAGGTTACTTAATTGAATACACGACTACATTAACCACGCAAGTTCGCACGATAGCAGCGTGCTATTGATAAAAAAACTACGCACAGGAGGTTACTCAATCACATTCACAACATCGTTGACGGCGCACGTTCCTACGCGAGCAGCGTGCTATTGATAAGAAAATCACGCGGACGGACAACGCGGGAGAGCATTGAGGTGCATCAGAGACTTCTACGAAACAGCGCTAACGAGAAACGTCAGAGTGAATTCACGTATGGCCGGATGCAAATGAAATATATTAAAGAAGAGTGCCTTGATTTTTGACGGTATACTCTGTATTTAAATTAGTGCGGAAAAACAATTTGCCGCCCACATATTCACAAACATCAGATTTTGCGCAGTCAATCGACTACAGGACTACCACAACTACGAGCGAAAACATTCGCATATCTGCGTAAACAAGCGCGTATGATATGCTAAGTAAGCCGACGGCAGGTGCTACGGCAAATTTCCCCTTTACATCACGCACAAACGGCGGGTAAGTGTTCACTTATGGCGTTATAATACTTGTAATGCACTCGAAACGCAAAATAAACAGACCGTCAGTACTCACAGATGAAAGGTGATCCCCGACGTCTTCGTCGCGCGATTAGCGCAGCCGAACCCGACGCACGAGCACACCATTTCTGCTTTCTACACCTTTGGAGCATCCATTTGCGAACTACGATCGAACGAACACGGGTGCTGCTCTTTGGCAAGAGAGAACTCGGAAGAACGACACATGGGGCAGAAAAAAATGTCATTGTGTGTTCTATTTCTTTTAGTTGTTTGCGCCCAAGAATGTAAATAATTACCAGATGTGTGCGGCCACCGGCGCACGCAGAAGAGACGTGCGTAGCGTTACCTGGAAACACGAAGAGGGGGTGCATAACCGAAACCACATGCGTCGGAATGAAAGCGCGCAAGCAAAGCTCGGTGCGCTTGAAGCTAGCCGCATGAGAGAATCAACTTGCAAAACAAAACAAAACAAAAAAAAGAACGGAAGCAAAAATATAACGTAACCCGCCGCAAAAACAAGTACATGATGCGACGGGTGCAATGCCTCTGCTACGACGGAACGAGTTTTCTGCCCATGGCAAGATGGCGGCCGTCGGCGTCAGTTTTCGAGCGCCGTCTCCACTCCAGAAGTTTATACAACCTCCTTGATTGCAGCCGAAGCAGCGCCGCTATCGACGGTGTTGGGCTGCTAGCCCTGACGGTGCCGCGCAGCGGGGCAGGGGTACGACATGCACGGCGTCACTCTGTGACCACCTTTCTTTACATGTCAGTCTATGCGTGTAAAGTCGACAGCAGCGGAGACAGGGAGCCGTTTTTCGGCGTGCGCATGAGGGCGAAGGCGTGTCATTACGTGTGACATCACGAACTTTCTTTTTTGCTGCGACTAGAGTTACATTTTTGTTTCCCTTCATTTCTGTTTCTTCCTCGCGCACGCACGCGTCGCGTAAAAAACATAACATAACATAAAACAACGTAACATAAAAGAACGCCGTTGGCTAACATAACGTAAAATACAGTGTTCTAACTTCACTGGAACGGAAAGAGAAGGTGCGAAATGTGCCGTGGCGCCGTGCGCGACTCCGTGGTGCCTTGGAGGTCGCGACGTCTGTTGCATTTATTGATTGCTCGTTGTAGAAAAAGCGCAATGATTTCATGAGAACACATTCTGACGACGTATTTTTTATAAATAGCTATAGTTGTTAAAAGCATATATGCACCGGGGAAGTTAAATGATGTTGATGATGGTTAGAGTTTTTTGGCGCAAGGCCAGCTGGGGCAAAGAGCGCCAAACAAAAGTACCTAAGATAAAATAGCGGCTGCTAAAGCCAAAACAACAATAAAATCAATTAACGGCAATGGTGATGGCTGGTGTAGAGGGCCAGATTTGATTATGCGTGATAGGAAATGAGGTTTAAAAAATTCACATCTGACAAGTACTCAAACACACGTTTAACGGAAAACATGGCATCGTCATCCAGAAACAGCGATGGATGTAGGGGAATATGTTGTCTGTAGAGTTCTCTGAAGTGTTTGTGTCGTGTTGTGTGAAGTGCCTTGCATATGATTAGTATGTGCACTACGGATAGGGCTTCTCCGCACCTGCTGCACTGGGGTCTAGAAGATCCGGTCAGCAGATACGAGTGCGTCGCGTGGGTGTGCCCTATCCGCAGCCTACCCAAGGCGACTTCCGCGTGTCTGTTGTGTGAGTCAGCTGTGTACCGTCCCAAGTGTGGCTTTATTACATGCAGTTTGTTGTCTGTCTGTTCGTCCCAGTGTGTTTGCTATGTTCTGCGCAGGTATTGTCTTATGTGTGGCTTGAGGTCTGTGTAGGGTACCGTTGTAATGTCCACAGTGTTCCTGAGTGCAGCAGCAGCGGCCCTCTCGTCTTCCAACTCGTCCCCAGCGATCCCACCGTGTCCTGGGACCCAGCAGAGGAGCAGCTGATGCTTCTGTGCATACACAGACATGATAGTGTTAAATACAAGATTAACTATGTTGTTTTTGGGTGGTGTATGCGATGACAGTGCGCGAACAACACTCAAGGAATCTGTGTAAATGATAGACTTCGGAATTTGATTTTCAAGTATGTGTCGTACAATCAGTAAAATTCCATATGCTTCTGCTGAAAAAATTGTGGTGTCGACGCTCATGGTTCTGGCTGCACTGAAATTCGGACTATGAGCAGCGCAGGAGACCATAGTCGAGGTTTTAGACGCGTCACTCTAAAATTCTGCAAGTGGGTATTTAAACTGCAGAGCCAGAAAGTGCTGCAGTAGTGCAGCTCGCGGTACTCGATTTTTGTCAAGTTTCATAAAAGAAACGTCGGAGGACACAGGACGAACTTTCCAAGGAGGTAAAATGTCTGAAAAGGATGATCTGTCCACATCTAAAAACGAAGCGCTCAGATCCGAGGCTCGCTCTCTCACTCTAAGTGAAAAGGGCAGAGGAACGGATGGGCGATTTACAAAAAGCACAGATGTGGATGTGTCGTTAAAGACAGGATAAAAAGGTCGGTTATTCAGAGATGAAATTTTAAAAGCATAAAGTAAGTCCATGTACGTGCGTTGGTTCTCAAGGCTCCACTTATTACACTCGGCATACAGACTCTCGACAGGGCTAGTGCGAAAAGACCCGACGCAAGCAGTAGCGCCAAGTGTAGCACTGGGTCAAGCATTCGCGACGCTGTTTTAGTCGCTGACCCATATACCACACTGCCATAGTCTAAACGAGACCCAACAAAAGCAGTATAGAGGTGTAGTAGGAGTTCTTTGTCGGAACCATAAGATTGATGGGAGAGAACCTTAAGTATATTCATTGTTTTCAGACATTTATGTTTAAGTTTCTTGATGTGTGGAATGAATGTGAGTTTCTGGTCAAACACAACACCTAAGAACTTGTGCTCCTTGTTCACAGGAAGCGACACGCCATTAAGAGTAATGTCTGGGTCCGGATGGACCTCGCGCTTCCTGGAGAACACAACGCAGGAGCTTTTTGCAGGATTCAATTTAAACCCATTCTTGTCTGCCCAGCCGGCAAGCTTCTTGACACCAAGCTGGACTTGACGTTCGCATATTGACATATTACATGATTTAAAAGATATTTGCACGTCGTCTACATATATAGAATAAGATATTGTTGGTGGCAGTGCATTTCCAAGAGAGGACATCTTTACTATGAAGAGAGTGTAACTCAACACGCCACCTTGCGGCACGCCATTTTCTTGGACGTGAACCTTTGAAAGTGCACAACCAACTCTTACTCTGAACGTTCTCTCTGACAAATAACTAACAAGAGTGTTCAACATGTTGCCAGAAACACCGAATGACTTGAGGTCACTAAGGATCCCATAACGCCAAGCGGTGTCGTAGGCCTTCTCGAGGTCGAAAAACACCGTTTAACCGTACTGCTTATGCACGAAGGCATCCTTGATGTATGAGTCAAGTGCAACCAGTTGATCGTTCGTCGATCGCCCCACCCTAAAGCCTGCCTGGCAGCTCTCGAGAAGACCATTGTACTCGAGGAAGTACACGAGCCTGCGATTGATCATCTTCTCGAAGAGCTTGGAGAGGCAGCTCGTCAGGGCTATTGGACGGTAACTTGAGGGGGACGAAGGGTCCTTTCCCTCCTTCAAGAAAGCCACTACAATGGACTCCCTCCAAGAGTGTGGAGTGTGCCCCGAAAGCCATATTTTATTATATAGATGTAGAAGTGCTTCAAGTGTGTCTGCGTGTAGGTGTTGTATCACTGTATATGTAATGTTGTCTGGGCCTGGAGCTGAGGGTTTACATGTGTTCAGAGCAGCCCTCAGCTCATGTAGTGAAAACAGGGAGTTGTAAGAGGTCTGTGATTTGTTGTTGTCGTGTAGGGACTTCTTTTCACTAGAGTCTTTATACTTCAGGAAAGTGTTCGTGTAGTGTGCTGAACTGGACACGTGTTGGAAGTGTTGTGCGAGTGTGTCAGCCTGGTCTTCCAGTGTGTCCCCTGTTGTACTCACAAGGGGCAGGCTGTGTGTCTGTTGTCCTTTGAGTTTGCGTATTCTTGTCCATACTTTCCGTGTGTCTGTGTAGGAGTTTATTGATGTTATGAAGGAACGCCAACTCTCTCGTTTTGCCTCACGGCGCACACGTTTTCCTAACGCCTTGGCCCGTTTGAACAAAATGAGGTTACCCGACGTGGGGTACCGAGGAAGGACACCCCACGCCTTGTTCTGGGCCTCTCACGCCCGCCTACAGTCCTCATTCCACCACGGCCTCCGCTGGTTGCGCGGGTCACCAGAGGCGTGGGGAATGGACTTTTCGGCGGCGTCGAGGATGTGCGCCGTGAGCACTTGGGTAGCTTCTTCAACGTGAAGGTGTCCTATGGGTGTGTGGTGTAGTTTGGATGTCTCTGTAAATGTATTCCAGCTAGCTTTTGCTTCGTTAAACCTTTTATGGGTAGATGGACTGCTCGGGCCTGTACCTATATACGTTAATGAAGTGGGGAAATGGTCACTACCATATGGGTCCGTGCCCACACCCCACTCAATACATGGAAAGAGAATTGCAGAACCAATAGCCAGGTCAAGATGTGAGTATGTGTTGTGACCTATGTTATGGTATGTAGGCTGTTTATTGTTGAAAAGGCATGCTCCTGAATATGTAAGGAATTTCTCTATCAGGCGACCTCGGGCATCCGTACGAGAAGAGCCCCAAAGAGAATTGTGAGCATTAAGGTCGCCTGTTAGAATGTATGGTTCGGGCAGCTGGTCAACCAGCGCCTCGAAGTCAGAGCTCGAAAGTGTAACATCAGGAGGAATGTATATGGAGCATACCGTTATCAACCTATTAAATATTATTAAGCGTATTGCTACAGCCTCAAGGATAGTGTTGAAAGTGACAGGGTGGCATGCTAAGGATTTCCGCACGATTATGGCCACACCGCCAGAAGAGTGTGTGCAGCCATCCCTGTCTTTCCTGTATACCAGGTAACTATTCAAGAAATTTGTGTGTTTAGAATTCAAATGTGTTTCCTGAACACACATTACACTTGGCTGATTGGTATGCGGAATCTCATACACGTCTCAAGATTATTCAGAAGGCCTCTGCAGTTCCATTGAACAATATTTTCTCTTCCCATTATTTAGTCTAAGAGCTACTGGAGTATGTATGTTTATGTGTCGTCTTTCGGGGCTGTGACTCTTGGATTGGGCTTTTTGGGTGGCCTATCTGTAGGCTTGGACGTCGGAGGCCGCTCCTTGCGCTGCGTTGCAGGCAAGAACGGCACGACGTCCATCTCGTCGTCTGATGTTCTGGGTGTGCCCATCGAACCGGGCCCCCCGGACTTGGCCCCCCTTCGGGGGCTCTTCGTTTGACCCATCACCGCCGCAGGTATCGGAGGCACCAGAAGTGGCACGGGCGGTGCGGTGGCGGTGGGAGCCGGTGCGGGGGCCGTGGTGTCCATGGCACCCTCCAACGCACTGGAGGATGGGGAGGCAGGGACGGGAGCGGCACCGGTCCCGACGGAAGAGGTTGCCACCACAACCGCTGCTGGGTGAGCGAGCGGTGCAGAGGCTGATTGGGCTGCAAGAGGCAACCCAGGGGGGGGGCGGTACCAAGTTCGACTCGCAGTACTGGGTCCCCACCGAAACCAGACGCCGCTCCGCCCCGCGGCGAGCTGCGTCGGCGTACCTCCCCAGTGGGAAAGAGGCGAACCTCTTCCGCGCCTCTGGGAAGGTGATGTTGTCTGACTTTCAAGGCAATTATCTGTTTTTCCTGTTTGAACTTTTCACAGCTCCTAGAATAGGCAGCGTGTGGTCCCTGGCACTTCGCACAGGTGAAGTTCTCGGATTTACAATTGTCAGTGACATGATCATGTGCTGCACATTTTGCGCACGTCAATTTACCACAAGAGGTTGTGCCATGCCCAAACCGCTGACACTTGAAACAGCGGCGTGGGTTCGGCACGTAGGGTCGGATTGGACATCTCAAGAAACCTGCGTTGACCGACTCAGGAAGGTTAGAGTGGTCAAGTGTCAAGATTATGAGCTTGGTTGGAATTATTTCTTCATTCCGGCGTATGGTGATTCGCCTAACTGCTGTGACACCCTGATCTCGGAGGCCCTCGAGCAGATCTGCTTCAGTCTCATTCATTAGATCCCGATCAGAGATCACGCCCTGGCAGCTATTGAGGCTGCGATGGGGCGTGATCTTGATGTCAACATCTACCATGCGCGTTTGCTTGAGGAGGTTAGAGAATTGTTGTTTGTTTTCTACTCCTATCAAAACTTCTCCCGTTGTGAGTTTCTTAGCCTTGTACGACTTTCCGATAAGGCTTTCAAGAAATTTGGAGATTAGAAACACAGACTGGGAAGTGATGAGCTTTGTCTTGTCAACAGATTCCATGATCAAAAACCGCGAGAAATTATCAGGATTTGGGGGAGGGATCGATTGCAAAGGAGGAAAAGAAACTTCGGTGCGGCCCCTTTTCGGGGGCCGATCACGTCTGGGGGGGGGGGTTGGAAAATGCCATATGATACATTGGAAAGCAGGGAGACGGGGTACTTTCTTCTTTGACCTTATCCTGAGTAAAGATCGTTTCCCCGAAGTCCGGTGTCGATCAGGAACCCAATCGCCCGGGCTCCGGTTGATTTGGCAGGAGGCTGGCTAGGTGATGGTGTTGAAGTTCTTGGAGGCGGCGGTCCAATTGACGAACTCAAGGCGTTGGGGTTGATTAAATGAGACGAATGGTTTATATGCAGCTATTTACAGTGGGAAAACTGGGTACATGAATAATAAAGGAAAAACTGCAAACTTCAGCTAGACGCTAGCTCCGAGTGCGCACAAATCACTCGAGCTCCTCACCTTCGTCTAACTCTTCCTATTCTCGGAGCGTACACAAACCGCTCGAGAAACGACGGCCGAGACTCTGTCTCGCCGCAAGATCCGTCTAGTTGCCCGGTGCGGCGCTGCACCCTGAACCTCCGACGCGATCTTAACCTCGACTAGGGGGCTCCTAAATCCCAACCTAGCGTTAACGGTCGAGACTCCTTGTCTCGCCGGGAACTGCCAGCTCAGCGCTCAGACGAGAACCTTTTCCAACGGCCAAGTTCGGCCTTTTAAAACCTCGAGATCACCCTCTCTCGGGAACGCCCCTATAGCGTTCGTACACGCGTATGGGAGTGCCCGAATTCACGTCGACAGCTGTCACTCAGCACGCCACGGAATATTCATGAGGCGCCGCTATCTCAGGTCAACGGACCGCCCGCGGGCCAGAAAACGCGTACGACCCCGAGGGATGAGAGCGAAAGACGCGACTCTGCGTCATGCTGACCAGGGCGCGACAACAATAGAGATACGCCGGTAATCCCAGCGGGTCCGGCAGGCGTTCCTGGAATCCGGCGCCGCAGTCTGCCTTCTCAATGGGGGATTATCCTTGAGGAATTCGGAGGGCCAGACAATCCGTCTCCCGCGCACGCCGCGACGAATTAGCGGCGGTTGCAGCGCAGTGTCGGCAGTGCTACGTCGCCAGACAGAGCGGCGCGTTCTCACGCGCAGCCCGGGCACCTGGCCGCTAATCTCATAAGTGGACCTTACAATTCCCCCCTTTAAGAGGGTTACTGGACCTCTTGGTTCAGTCAATCCGAAAAGAATTTAAAAGGGCCACTCGTTTTCATCTCTCCTTCCGCAATAACAGCGGCATAAACAAAAAAGCAAAAAAAAAAAAAACACATGGAAGGAGCTGGGTATAACCACAAATGAGCCCCCTGCTATTTCTGCTGTTCAGCTGATCCGAACTCTGTCTCCCCTAATCTACAAACACAACCTATTCACTAGCCGTCAACAGGGGCGGAATACTCTAGCAAACCGGAAACACACAAAAAAAAAATGCTAACAACACTAAGTGCGAGTAAAAGGAAAGTGGGTCGTATCTCCGGAGCGCGTAAACGGCACGAACAACGAGACAACTCAACCTAAAACACTGATGCGCGCTATAACTGCAAACACGCACAAACATTCCGGCACTCGACAACAAGAACAAAAGGAATAAGGACTGCCAAATAACACGGGCAATTTCGCAGTCAACAAAAATAAAACGTTAAGAAAGTTCGCATTGCCACTATGCGCACGCGCGCAAATGTCCTCCTTGACGGCGTAGCCTGATAACGTCCCTTCAAGAATGTTCGGCTGTGCTTTCGCTCACTTGCGGTGCACAGAAAGTTCAGTTCGGTGCGCGGATCGATCAATTCGGTGCACGGATCGAGCCCTCAAGGCCTCTCGTCGCGCACAACCGCGGCACACACACACTCACACACATCACCAACGAAAAAGTACGGGTGAACGGGAACGTTCACGTCCGTCGTGGCGGTGTTAAGGCTCGGAGGCAATTCAATACTGGCCTCCCCAAGCAACAATCTGAAAGCAGGGGAGTGCATTCGCGTACTTCCAGCCCCCTCTGCAGATGATCCAGACCACGTAGCGTTGCAATGTCAACGCAAGTCTCGACAATTTAGCCCCATGAGGCGAACACAACTTCGGGGAAGACGGAGTGGTATCACAAAATGGGACCCCGTTTCCTGCCCCATAGGCCACGAGGCCATGCCTCTCCAATGCCCCAACGTACGGCAATGCCGCGTGCTGGCGGCTTGAGCGAAGGGTTGATGCTGGAGCGTAATGGCGGCCCGCGAACGCGACGACCTTCTCGGGATCATTCTTTCCCTTACGCACAGACTGCCCTACAACAACAACCTCACAAGCACCTGTCACTACCAAAAACCGCTCGTGCACGCTAGGTGCATTCTGAGCAGCGGCCTGACAGAGACAGTTTTTCGGCTGTCCCAGCACGCACTCATCCTGGCACAACTCAGAACTAGGGCCTGTGACACACTGCCAGGTCGCAGAACCTAGTGCGTCGACCCATCCAGCGCGGCTCCCGACTAAATCTCGGTGATGGCCGGAACCAACGCTAAAGCTACGAAGCTCTATCTCGGACACCGGTTTCTCGAGATCGCCGATTGCGTCTCGTTCCTCGCTTCCAACTGTAGCTGCCTCCTCACACGGTTTTTCCCTCTCCTTCACAACCTCGTCGGGAGCTCTCATTCTTGGTTTCGCACTCTCCACGCCTGCGTTTTCATGTTCTCCATCGGCCTCCTCGGTTACACTCTCACCCTCAAGACTACCAAACCCACGCGACATCTCCGTATCGTTCCTACCCTCGTGAAATGCTCTGAGCACCTCATCCTCCGTCTTCTCGCGTTCTCTCTCACTTCCTCTTCCATTTTCTACATGTTCAACCCAGTTTACCTTCTCAGCTCCCTTATCCGCCCTTAACTCCTGCTTTTCCCCAGCCCGATCGTCAGCTCCGTCTCTTTTTCGCTCCGTCTCATCACATGCTTTCTCGTCTTCTATCTCCTTTCTCTTCTGGGCGAGCTCCTGAACGCCCGACCCGGAGTTCGCTTTCTCGTGCAACTTACGAGCGCAATTGGGAGCGCGGCGGGCCCCAAGACTTTCCTGCGCGACTCCAGTCTCCTCCGCTCCACCGATTAGAATTTGGGCACTGCCCGTGCCAGCAGGTTCAGCATGCATTAACGCAGTGCCCGGTGCAAAAGCGGCTGGCGGCTCTACACCCGCGACAACGGGGCTACCCCTTGACTCTGCTCCTATACCGGACGCGCTCGCTTGAACACTCCGCGTGCTCGCCTTCCTTTCCATGCAGCTGTTCACGGCGAAGCCGCTCGCTTCCCGTGCGCAGCCACGGCCGCTTATCTCGTCCTCGCGCGGCTTCAAATTGAAAAACGGGCTGCCCCCATTCAACTTTGCTGTCAGCGCGTAACTGGGCCTGTTCGAAGGGTTCTGTCTCATGCGCTGCAGCTCCATTCCCAAACTTTGCCTGCGAGGCTGCTCGTCATGTTCGAGCATCACTTCATTACACCGCTCTACGGTATAACTGGCCGCGCCTACCTCGTCGCTCCTCATCCCAATGTGCATCTCCGCGCGTTCGACATCGGCGGAAATGCTAGCCTCGTTTAGGGAGTCACGGCTGCTTGCTTTCTCATCGCACTGTTCAACTTCCGAACACTGGCCGGAACCATTCAGCTTCGCGGTCGCTATACGACTCGCTGGGTCTGTGCCCCATTGTTTCTGCTCGCGGGTGTCCGAGCGCAAGGGCGTCTGCCTTCTCCGCTCCAGCTCCAACTCATACTTTCGCAACCGCTCTTTGGATTCGAGCTTCAGCTTTAGTATGCGTTCTTCCGATTCTCGCGCCTCTCTTCTCTCTCGCTCCTCTGCTTCGCGCGCTGCTTTTCTCTCTCGCTCATCCGCCTCTCGTGCTCTTTCCTCTCTTTTCTCCTTTCGCTCTTGAAACTCCAACTCCATTCGTCTAAGAATTATTGCCTCGGATTCCACTTGGGGAGATCCTCCTGCTGCCGAGCCTCCTTGAGGTGGCGCTTCGTCTGTCTGACCATTTCCGTCTCCTTCCGCCATGTTCGTCTGCATGCTCCGCGTGACTACCATGCAACCCCAGACTCAGCCTACACCGCCACAACGAAGCGCAAGAAATCCCACTCACCCGCACCTCCGGTGGTCGGCTGCCGCGTCGCTGGCTCCGTGCGCTGGCTTGGCTCTGCCGCTCCCCTCCGCGCGGAGCTCGGCTGCCGCCGATGAAGGCGAGCTTGCGTCTGCTTGCTGCCCCTGGTTGTGGCCTGGTGGTTTCTTCTGCCAAATCCTGTCGGCTGCGCCAGTAAAGATCGTTTCCCCGAAGTCCGGTGTCGATCAGGAACCCAATCGCCCGGGCTCCGGTTGATTTGGCAGGAGGCTGGCTAGGTGATGGTGTTGAAGTTCTTGGAGGCGGCGGTCCAATTGACGAACTCAAGGAGTTGGGGTTGATTAAATGAGACGAATGGTTTATATGCAGCTATTTACAGTGGGAAAACTGGGTACATGAATAATAAAGGAAAAACTGCAAACTTCAGCTAGACGCTAGCTCCGAGTGCGCACAAATCACTCGAGCTCCTCACCTTCGTCTAACTCTTCCTATTCTCGGAGCGTACACAAACCGCTCGAGAAACGACGGCCGAGACTCTGTCTCGCCGCAAGATCCGTCTAGTTGCCCGGTGCGGCGCTGCACCCTGAACCTCCGACGCGATCTTAACCTCGACTAGGGGGCTCCTAAATCCCAACCTAGCGTTAACGGTCGAGACTCCTTGTCTCGCCGGGAACTGCCAGCTCAGCGCTCAGACGAGAACCTTTTCCAACGGCCAAGTTCGGCCTTTTAAAACCTCGAGATCACCCTCTCTCGGGAACGCCCCTGTAGCGTTCGTACACGCGTATGGGAGTGCCCGAATTCACGTCGACAGCTGTCACTCAGCACGCCACGGAATATTCATGAGGCGCCGCTATCTCAGGTCAACGGACCGCCCGCGGGCCAGAAAACGCGTACGACCCCGAGGGATGAGAGCGAAAGACGCGACTCTGCGTCATGCTGACCCGGGCGCGACAACAATAGAGATACGCCGGTAATCCCAGCGGGTCCGGCAGGCGTTCCTGGAATCCGGCGCCGCAGTCTGCCTTCTCAATGGGGGATTATCCTTGAGGAATGCGGAGGGCCAGACAATCCGTCTCCCGCGCACGCCGCGACGAATTAGCGGCGGTTGCAGCGCAGTGTCGGCAGTGCTACGTCGCCAGACAGAGCGGCGCGTTCTCACGCGCAGCCCGGGCACCTGGCCGCTAATCTCATAAGTGGACCTTACAACTCCCCCCTTTAAGAGGGTTACTGGACCTCTTGGTTCAGTCAATCCGAAAAGAATTTAAAAGGGCCACTCGTTTTCATCTCTCCTTCCGCAATAACAGCGGCATAAACAAAAAAGCAAAAAAAAAACACATGGAAGGAGCTGGGTATAACCACAAATGAGCCCCCTGCTATTTCTGCTGTTCAGCTGATCCGAACTCTGTCTCCCCTAATCTACAAACACAACCTATTCACTAGCCGTCAACAGGGGCGGAATACTCTAGCAAACCGGAAACACACACAAAAAAAAAAAATGCTAACAACACTAAGTGCGAGTAAAAGGAAAGTGGGTCGTATCTCCGGAGCGCGTAAACGGCACGAACAACGAGACAACTCAACCTAAAACACTGATGCGCGCTATAACTGCAAACACGCACAAACATTCCGGCACTCGACAACAAGAACAAAAGGAATAACGACTGCCAAATAACACGGGCAATTTCGCAGTCAACAAAAATAAAGCGTTAAGAAAGTTCGCATTGCCACTTCTGTGGCATTGCCACATTGCCACATCCGTCTCCCGCGCACGCCGCGACGAATTAGCGGCGGTTGCAGCGCAGTGTCGGCAGTGCTACGTCGCCAGACAGAGCGGCGCGTTCTCACGCGCAGCCCGGGCACCTGGCCGCTAATCTCATAAGTGGACCTTACACCCTGGTAGTCAAAGAGGTCCCGGAGCTCCCTGCCTGGTGAACAGACAGGGAGCCCATCCGCCGGAGCTTGAGCAGGGCTCCGACGGCCACCGTTCATGGTTTCTAACCCTCCACCTATAAACACATCGCCACGGTTGGATCCAGATTATGTTTGGGGGCTCGGGGTCCGCGGTATCGCCAGTACCGTCACCAAGATTGCTCAAGGTGCCCCGTGCGGGGCCGGGGAAGTTAAAGAGGACCGTGAATGCCGCTCTACATGAATGACTGCATGCGCCTTCGGACTGCCACTCGGGCCAGGGCGACCACCAGTCATGAATAAAAGATTACTGCCCAACAGGTCGTGTAGCCGATTGCAACAGTAGCTGCAGCCAATTTTGCCCATGGTTCTCGCATATTAATATACGCAGATGGTAACAGTTTCATGCGCCCTCATGAAGCTTCTGAGAGTACTGGTAGGACAATAATTGATTAAAATAAAAACTAAATAAAATCTTGTCTCTATTTATAGTGAGATAATCTGTTTATTATTGTTCAATAGCTGGAGCTGGCTGTCACCCTTTCAAACAATGTTCTATGCAGAAGTTCTCGCATACATTTATTTTAGATTTAAAAGTACACGCCTTTCTGTTTGGTCCTTAAAAATGCCCAGACAAGCTCCACCCCACCTGTTTCATCATTCATGATTGGTGATGTTCCAAGAACAATTGGATAAGGTACTGGTACTTGTTTTCATTGCTTTGACAATTTGTTATTGAGTGGCTTCTACGGCCGTGAGTGGAATTTTTGTATTCTTGATAACGTGATCTACCGTTGCCTACTTGTTTCTACAACTTAGGGAATCTAAGGTAATATATAATATTGCCAACGTTGGCAAAATGAAGCTGTGTAATGTTTATTTATTTCTATTTTTTAATAGAAATTTTGAAGGTATCTTAGGGTAAAAGTCATCATAATGAAGCCCATTGCAAATTCTTGACTTTATGAACAAAAAACTAAATCACACAATACATGTCATTTTATTCGGGCACAAATAAAAATTCGCGACTTACATTTGCACAAAAAATTTGATTACTAGTACAAAAATACAAGACAAATAATTTAAAAACACCTTGTACAAATGATAGCAGGTAACAATGGAGGTTAAATACATTCAACAATATAGATAGAACAGTATAAGCTGAGAATGAGGCTACTTATTGATCAAGGCTTCGCTAATTACAATAATTTCATTTTTATCCAACAAAAAGTGTGTATAATATTGCTGTCCACTTAGGCAATGGTGAACAGTCTAGGCAGTTCAACACCACGTCTGAGCGTCATGCTTACCCCAAACACAAAGCATATGAACATAAAAGCACCACTATCTTACTGGTCTGAAATAGTACTACTATAGTCAGCGACAGCTTAACTCTGCAGCGGCATCTCTCACATCAAAGGGAAGTTGTGCCCACCCGCAACCACTGGCATCTCGCCGTTAGCGTGACGTCACTGACGAACGTTTGGAAGGAGAACTACTTCTAGTATGGCCGCGCTTGCTTGCCGACCACGGTACCGCCGTCGCGTCGTCAAGCGTCAACGACCTTGCCGGGACCAAAGCGCTGTACGCGGGTTGCGATGGTGCTGTAGTGCACCAAGAACGCGTTTGTTTCGTGATCGTTGCTTGTTTCGTGCACGTCTTTGTAGCGATTTGTACATCAGGAAATTGTGCTGGTCTGTTTTTGTGCGCACCGTCGTCACATATCAACCGAAAACATCAAGGCTGCACTATTGCTGGAGTGATTGTGGAGAGTGTTTTCGCGTAACGCAACCTCTCTGAGGGAATAATATGAGTGGATTTCATCTACGACAGTAGCGGTGACCAGTTGCAAGGGTTATTTTTTCGTGCTGTGAACGTAAGCTGCGCCCGGTGTTAAACACTAGGCCTACGTAGTTTGTTGATGATAGTTGGGTTTTATTGGCGCAAGGCCGACTATGGGCAAAGAGCGCCAAAGAAGAAGTTACTGAATTATGATGAGACCATAAGTACTAAAACATGTGACTAAAAGTAAAGGTGATGCAAAACAAAAGACAATGGAGATGGCTGGTGTATAGGGCCAGGGTGATTACACATGATATGACAAGAGCTGCAAAAAGTTTACCTCAGCTAAAAACTTAAAAACACGTTGACTAGAAAACATTGGTTCGTCGGCTAAAAAGTATGATGGGTGCAAAGGAATGTGTCGTCTGTATAATTCAGGGAAATGTTTGTGTCGTGTTGTGTCAAGTGCCTTGCATGTGATTAGTATGTGGACTACGGATAGGCCCTTTCCACACCTGCTACACGTGGGTCCCGAAGTTCCAGTGAGCAGGTGGGAGTGCGTAACATGTGTGTGGCCTATCCGCAGCCTAGCCAGGGCGACTTCAGTGTATCTGTTGTGTGAGTCAGTTATGTAGCGTCCAAGTTGTGGTTTTATTACGTGTAGTTTGTTGTCTGTTTGTTGACTCCAGTGTAATTGCCATGTGTTACGAAGCTGTCGTCTGATGTGTGTCTTTAGGTCGGTGTAAGGTACTGTTGTAACGTCAACTGTAGTCATGAGAGCAGCATCACCAGCCATTTGGTCGGCGGCCTCATTGCCAGGGATTCCACAATGCCCTGGTACCCAGCATATAGTTATTTCAAGATTTGAGGCATATGCAGACATTAGTACCTTGAAAAGAGCATTTATGACATAGTTTTTAGATGACTTTCCGGATGACAGTGCCTGTACAACGCTTAGAGAATCTGTGTAGATGATGGACTTTGGAATTTTATGTTCGAGGATGTGTTTTGAAACAAGTAAAATGCCATAGGCTTCTGCCGTGTAAATACTGCTATGAAAATTCATTGTTTTAGTTACGGTAAAATTTGGTCCGTGCGCTGCACAAGATACAGTAAAACCAGTTTTCGACGCGTCGCTATAGAATTCTGCGCACCTGTACTTGTCCTGCAGGAACAGGAAGTGCTGCAGAATTGCACTTCTGGGTGCCCTATTTTTTTCTACTAATGTGAATGATAAGTCGCATGATATAGGATGTAGATGCCATGGTGGAATTAAATTATGGATGGGTGTCTTGTGCGTGTCTGAAAGAGGTACCGTGAGTGCAGAAGCCTCCTCCCTAACTCTGAGAGAGAAAGGTAAGGAAATGGATGGCCTGTTTAAAAAGAGTTGCAAGTTTGATGTATTGTTCATGATAGGATTAAAAGGACGGTTGGTAAGGGATACAATCTTAGATGCATATAGCAGATCAACATACTCCCGCTGATGCCCTAGACACCACTTGTCACACTCGACATAAAGGCTTTCGACAGGGCTAGTGCGGAAAGCGCCGCATGAGAGGCGAAGGCCAAGATGCAGCACTGGGTCGAGCATTCTCAGTGCGGTCTTTGTCGCCGACCCATACACGACGCTGCCGTAGTCGAGCCGAGACCCCACCAACGCCGTGTACAGGCGCAGCAGGAGTTGTTTGTCGGCCCCATAAGATTGATGTGAGAGAACCTTAAGAATGTTCATTGATTTTATGCATTTACATTTGAGCTGTTTGATATGGGGGATGAATGTAAGTTTTTCATCGAATAAAATGCCTAAAAACTTGTGCTCCTTGTTCACAGGAATAGGCACATTCGCAAGAGTGATGTCTGGGTCCGGGTGGACCCCACGCTTCCTGGAGAATACAACACAAGAGCTCTTTCCAGGAATAATTTTAAAACCATTCTTGTCTGCCCAGCTGGCAAGTTTTTTAACACCAAGCTGGACCTGACGTTCACAGATTGACATATTACAAGATTTAAAAGATATCTGTACGTCGTCTACATACATAGAGTAAGAAATGGTAGGTGGCAATGCCTTCCCAAGAGAGTTCATTTTAATTATAAAAAGAGTACAGCTTAAAACTCCACCTTGGGGCACGCCGTTTTCTTGCACATGAATCCTTGACAGTGCGCTACCAACTCTCACGCGAAACGTTCTGTGGGACAGATAACTAGCCAGAGTGTGGAGCATATGGCCCGAAACACCGAGACTTCAGGTCACTGAGGATCCCGTAGCGCCAAGCGGTGTCGTAGGCCTTCTCGAGGTCAAAAAACACAGTCACGACATACTGTTTATGCACGAAGGCATCCTTAATGTGAGATTCAAGAGCTACGAGTTGATCATTCGTGGATCGCCCCGCCCTGAAGCCTGCCTGGCAGCTCTCGAGAAGACCGTTGTACTCAAGGAAGTACACGAGCCTGCGGTTTATCATCTTTTCGAAGAGCTTGCACAGGCAGCTCGTCAAGGCAATAGGACGGTAACTTGAGGGGGACGACGGGTCCTTTCCCTCCTTCAGGAAAGCTACAACTATAGCCTCCTTCTAAGAGTTTGGAATGTGCCCCGAAAGCCAAATCTTGTTATAGAGGTGTAAGAGTGTTAGAAGAGTGTCTGCGTGCAGGTGTTGTATCATTGTGTATGTGATGTTGTCTGGGCCTGGAGCTGAGGGTTTACACGTGCTCAGAGCAGCCCTCAGCTCATGTAGTGAAAACAGAGAGTTGTAAGAAGTCTGTGATTTGTTGTTGTCGTGTAGGGACTTCTTTTCACAAGAGGCTTTATGTTTCAGGAAAGTGTTCGTGTAGTGTGCTGAACTGGACACGTGCTGGAAGTGTTGTGCGAGTGTGTCAGCCTGGTCTTCCAGAGTGTCCCCTGTTGTGCTAACCAGGGGCAGGCTGTGTGTCTGTTGTCCTTTTAGCTTGCGTATACGTGTCCATACTTTCCGTGTGTCTGTGTAGGAGTTAATTGATGTTATGAATGTACGCCAACTATCGCGTTTTGCCTCACGGCGCACACGTTTTCCGAACGCCTTGGCCCGTTTGAACAAGAGGAGGTTACTCAACGTGGGGTACCGACGAAGGATACCCCACGCCTTGTTGTGGGCCTCTCGTGCCCGCCTACAGTTCTCATTCCACCACGGCCTCCGCTGGTTGCGCGGGGCACCAGAGGTGTGGGGAATGGACCTTTCGGCGGCGTCGAGGATGTGCGCCGTGAGCAGTTGGGTAGCTTCTTCGACGTGTAGGTGTCCTATGGATGTGTGGTGTAGTTTGGATGTCTCTGTAAATGTATTCCAGTTAGCTCTTGCTTCATTAAACCTTTTATGGGAAGATGGACTGCTCGGGCCTGTACCTATATGCGTTAATGAAGTGGGGAAATGGTCACTACCATATGGGTCTGTGCCCACGCCCCATTCGAGACATGGAAAGAGAATTGCAGAACCAATAGCCAAGTCAAGACATGAGTATGTGCTTTGTCCTATGTTATGGTATGTAGGCTGTTTATTGTTGAAAAGGCATGCTCCAGAAGATGTAAGGAATTTCTCTATCAGGCGACCTCGGGCATCCGTTCTGGAAGAGCCCCAAAGAGAGTTGTGAGCATTAAGGTCGCCTGTAAGGATGTATGGTTCGGGCAGTTGGTCAACCAGCGCCTCGAAGTCAGAGCTCGAGAGTGAGACATCAGGAGGAATGTACATGGAGCATACCGTTATCAACCTATTAAATATTATTGTTCGAATTGCTACAGCCTGAAGGACAGTGTTCAAGGTGACAGGGTGGCATGCTAAGGATTTGCGGGCAATTATGGCCACACCGCCAGAAGAGTGTGTGCAGCCATCCCTGTCTTTCCTGTATGCCAGGTAACTATTCAAGAAATTTGTGTGTTTGGAATTAAGATGGGTTTCCTGGACACACATTAAACTTGGCTGATTGGCATGCAGAATCTCATGCACGTCGTCAAGATTATTCAGAAGGCCTCTGCAGTTCCATTGAACAATGTTTTCTCTTCCCATTATGATGTGTTAGAGCTACTGGAGTGTGATTATTTATGTAGGATCTTTCGGGGCTTGCACTCTTGGAAGGGGTTTTCTGACCTTCTCTACTGACCTGGACGTCGCAGCCTGTTCCTTCCGCTGCGATGAAAGCCGGAAGGGCTCGACGTCCATGTCGTCATCTGATGGCAAGGGGGTGGCCAGCGGACTGGGCCCCCTTGACGTGGTACCCTTTCGGGTGTTCTTTGCCTGCGCTGCCAGTGCCGAAGGCGTGGGGAGCACCACAGGTGGCACAGGCAGTGAGGCGGGGGAGGGGGTCGCTGCGACTGCCTCCGTCTCCATCTCCGTGCCCTTGCGTGTGCTTTGGGCCGGTAGAGAGGAAGCAGTGGATGCAGCGGCATCCCCAACAGACGTTGTTGCCACCACAGCCGCTGCTGGGTGAGCGGGCGGTTCGGAGGTGGGTTGGGCTGCCATAGGCAACCCAGGGGGGGGCTGGGGCGGGACCAAGTCCGACTCGCGGTACTGGATCCCCGCCGAAACCAAACGCCGCTCCGCCCCCCGGCGAGCTGCGTCGGCGTACCTGCCCAGAGGGAAGGAGGCGAACCTCTTTCGCGCCTCTGGGAAGGTGATGTTTTCGGTTATCTTAAGGTTAATGATTTTTTTTTCAAGATGAAACTTTTCACAAGCGCGAGAGTATGCTGCGTGTGGACCCTGGCAATTCGGGTAGGTGAAGTTGGTTGCAGTGCAGTTGTCAGAGAGATGATCATGCTGGGCGCATTTGGCACATGTTGTTCTGCCTCGACAGGAGTTGGTACCATGCCCGAACCTCTGGCACTTGAAACAGCGCCTCGGGTTCGGGATGTACGGCCGGACAGAACAACGGATGAAACCTGCGTTGACATGCTCGGGCAGTGTGCAGCGGTCAAAAGTCAGGATCAGATGTTTGGTGGCTATGTCTTTGTTCTCTCTCCTGATGACGATGCGCCTTACTGCTGTCACGCCTTGTTCTTTTAGGCCTTCGAGCAGATCAGTCTCTGTCTCGGTTAGGAGATCTGCCTCAGAGATCACACCTTGACAACTGTTGAGGCTGCGGTGGGGTGTGACCCTGATCTCCAGATCTGCCATGCGGGTTTGTTTCAGGAGGATTGTAGATTGCTGCTTGGTTTTAACTTCAACTAGCACTTCACCAGTTCTGAGTTTTTTGGCGTCATATGCTTTGCCGATGATACCCTCAAGGTATTTAGAAACAAGAAATACCGATTGAGAGGAAACCGGCTTCGATTTGTCCACAGATTCCATGATCAAAAAACGAGGGTAGTTATCTGGCTTCGGGAGCGAGATAGAAGGCAAAGAAGGAAAAGATACTTCGGTGCGGCCCCTTTTAGGGGGCCGATCACGTCTGGGGGGGGGGGGGGGGGTTTGATTTATCCATATGGCATAGGAAAAAGCAGGGAGACGGGAGTACTTTCTTCCTTGACCTTACCCTGGTAGTCAAAGAGGTCCCGGAGCTCCCTGCCTGGTGAACAGACAGGGAGCCCATCCGCCGGAGCTTGACCTGGGCTCCGACGGCCACCGTTCGTGGTTTCTAACCCTCCACCTATAAACACATCGCCACGGTTGGATCCAGCTTATGTTTGGGGGCTCGGGGTCCGCGGTATCGCCAGTACCGTCACCAAGATTACTCAAGGTGCCCCGTGCGGGGGCCTACGTAGTTTGTTCCCGTCTGGCCTGACGCCGTGCAGGGTTGTGCTCGCGTGTGCGGCGTGTTGTTTTTGTCGCATACGGGCGGCTGCCCGTACAACTTTACGCGTCGTTAAGTATCGGGTTATACTTGACTTATAACAGCGGACGGTACCGTTCATTACTAATTGGCATCGGCAGCGCATGTTGCTCTGCCTGCTCGAGGTACAGCCGGAGCATCGATGTTTTTTTTTTACCTGACGTAAGCAAGCATGATTACAGCATAATTGGAGAGACGTGAGAAGAACGAAACGTTCGCGCACAGTCGTCTGAGATTGCGTAGCTTTACAGCAAACAAATAGTATGAACGAGCGCGAATATTGATCACGTATCAAATGCAGTGACTGGATTGTGGCTGCTTGTAAGAGGGTAACTTAACAGTCGCAGTATGATATTGCTTGACATTGAACTCAGTCATTGTAGAAAGCTGGAAGTGTGTGGCCCCGCGGCAGGACTTCACGTGTTTTCGATACACTGCGAAAACTGCTCATGTGCGCTGCGTTGTATATGGCGTTGGTTATATATATATATATATATATATATATATATATATATATATATATATATATATATATATATATATATATATATATATATATATATATTGTAACGAGGCGGCAGAGCCAATGACTCGAATGATGGTTGAAGGATGAGCAACAATCTATTTACAGAATGTGGAATGCGGCCATAACCGCGCCCGCTGGGACCCAACCACTTCTTCGTCGCCCTCGTCGTCTTCTCTGATGAGCCGTGGCTGTATGGGGCATTGGCCGCCTAGGTGTCCCGTGACCGGTCGAGGGCGACCGTCCCGGTCGAAGTTGCACCGCAGTTACGATGGTGACGCAGATGAGCAATTTGGGAACACGCAAGCCAGGCAGCATGCCCCACACAGCTTCGTCGTCATCGCAGATGCTTGCGCGTGACGGCACATGCGGCTGCTGTCTTCATTATCGTTGATGGCGTAACATGCCCCTTTCCTCGAAGGCGACCGTCCCGGTCGACGCCTCTGTAGCATGATGAGCTCGGTGAAAGTGAACGATGTGATGAGAATATACAGTGAAGCTCTTGCCACCACGGATGTAAGCGATGGGTGTGGTGAGCTCCGGCCCACAGCAGCGACGCCCACAATGGAATGACGAACCGGTGAGGGCTTGCTACCACGTCGGACCACAGGGCTGGGGACACGTCGTCGTCGTCGGCAGGTCAAACGTCGTCGTCGGATCGTCTCGTCACGGGCTTGGGACACGGGGCGGGGGGGACGTCGTCGAGTTCATGTAGCGGTGGGGCTGGGGCTGCCCGACGCGGTTCACACACCCTCGATGATTCCACAAATGCCGATGAGGTGCGAAGCTGGGCCCAGGACGGGGATGACGACCCGCACATTCCACCAAATGTAACGTGGCGGCAGAGCCAATGACTCGAATGATGGTTGAAGGATGAGCAACAATCTACAGAATGTGGAATGCGGCCATAACCGCGCTCGCTGGGACCCAACCACTTCTTCGTCGCCCTCGTCGTCTTCTCTGATGAGCCGTGGCTGTATGGGGCATTGGCCGCCTAGGTGTCCCGTGACACCTCAGTCACGGTAGAACTCAGTCATTGTAGAAAGCTGGAAGTGTGTGGCCCCGCGGCAGGACTTCACGTGTTTTCGATACACTGCGAAAACTGCTCATGTGCGCTGCGTTGTATATGGCGTTGGTTTATATATATATATATATATATATATATATATATATATATATATATATATATATGTTTAGTGCTAATCAAAGCGTCATGGACACTGAATGCGTGGACTGAGCTCAAATTGGCTTGTATTGTGTCTGCAGTGTTGGAATTTCTCAGAAGTGCAAGCTATTAAACTTGTTTTAATATAGCTCCATGTATTTCGAATTTCAGAGGACAAAACCAACAGTTTATCTTGCCATAGTCTTTCACCAGAGTTTGTGTGATGGCCTTCACCAGTAATAAAAATTTGTTAATTGCAGTTTTGTTTTATATTGGTGGCTGTGGTTTAATGCTTACATTCTTGTGCTTCTTCACTGATTTTACGGAGTTTTACAACAGAGTTTACATTCAAGTTAAAAGGATTTACAATGTTTAGTGGCAGATAAACCATTCTCATTCTATACGGTGGGGCAAATGTTTGAGAGACTTCCCATAGCGCTTTAGTTCATGTTGATTCAACACCTCTTCCCCACACTTACATATTATTATATACATGCACGATATCAGCTATTATGTTGCCGCAACTATCCTTTATTTCGTTCGACAAGGCTGTCTTGAACTCGAATGGTTGATTGATAAATCGCAATCGCAAAGAGAGAGAGAGAGAGAGAGAGAGAGAGAGAGAAAGAAAACCACTGTACCACAGGGAATGTTGTTATTGCTTCAGAAATGGTGACAAGGTTGTTTAGGTTGAAGAGCTGTAGTAATAATTGCCAACACTTCTGTAGCAGATATAAATGGTTTATGTCACCCCTTAAGAGTACCATGTCACTGATTTCCAAGCACCTTGTTATACAGCTGTGGTAAAAATAGAAAACAACAATGCAGCATATCAAGATGGTTTAACTTCAACCCTTCGGAGTGTCATGGTGCTGCTTTTAAAACGCACTTTTTTGTTCCTGGATGTGCTGCTTTTCAAACACACTCTTTTGTTCCTGGATGTAAAAATTGGAACAGTTTGCTTAGAAGGTTGCAATGTTTAGATGTTAGGACTTTAAGGTGCTTGATGTGTCAGTCATTCGCAAAGGTGGGTTGTTGCTTCTGGCTAGGAAGCTACGCAAGAATTAAAGGCTCTTATACGTCAAAATGAATTCAGACCTTCATGCTCTGAAGTCGCTGCTTTTCATGCACACACTGTTGCTTCTGGCCATGAAGCTGCGCTGAAAGTTGAAGACAATTGTGCAATATGTTAAAATGAATTCAGGCCTTCATGCTGTTAAGTTGCTGCTTCTCATGCACACACTTTTGCTTCTGGCCAAGAAACAGCGGTGAGAGTTCAAAAAGAGTAGCTCCATACTTTATTTCCGCCCATGGAATGCCTACTGCGAGATCAGCCCTCAGGGCTGGCCGCAAACTGCTCAGAACTATTCTGGACTGCCAAATGAGAGAGAGACAACTTTATTACACAATAGTGTGAGAGTGGACCACTTGTTTCCTTGCAACTGCAGGCGATTTTGCTAACTCGAAGATGGATAGCCCACTGATACTGCAATTGATTGTCTTTCAAGGAGCACTACAGGCAAAATGAATTTGTTTTAAGTGAAATATCATACGTTTCATAGCTCTCGCAAATTTTATTTTATGACTAACAATGACTTGTTTGCTGACAATTGAACCTGACGTTTCCGTCTACTATATCCCGTCCATTTTTTCAATGTGATTGCGCTCAGTTTTATTTTGCCTGTTTCTGCTGCATGTATGAACCAGTGGTAAGCAGGTACAGTAGGCTCTGATGCTGACCCGAATGCATGCATCTTTTGGCTGTGCTTGTATACAAGCAAGGCGAAGTGTTTCAACAAAAAATTGAAGCAACGCAAGCCGCTTGGACTGAGGCAACCTGCTTTATGTTTAGTAGCTGAGCTTTCCACCCTTAAAAGAAAGCGCACGAGTTAGTTCCAACGTCCATTAATTAACGTTTTCATGTGCCTGACCCAGTGTTAGCTTCAGAAAAATTTTTCGGCAAGCTCCACCAATCCAGTGATTCACCATTAAAGACTTTTGATGTCACAAAATGTAGTGTGGGAAAGTGTTTGGGGCAGGTTTACCTGTTTTTATGCTTTTTGCTTTTTCTGTAATGAAAAGACTCTGCTGCTGCTGTGAGTGGTATCTTTGTATTCACGACACTGTGCTACTACTTATACAGGGCAACTTGCTTTCACACTTCAGTACGCATTTATGGCATTGTGCTTTCCGCCATCAGAGTCAAAACCACTGGCATCGCTGCTACTGGTGCATGGTTAGATGTGCAGATATTACAATCTTTTCTTCAGCTAGTGGTATAGTTATCTTTCTGTGGTGTTGAAATGTATCGAAGTACTCTGTTGCTATTTCATAAGACACTGCTTTTCTTGCCATTGTTTTAAGTCCTAGATCATTAAGTTTTGAGAGCAGACAGGGATGGGTATCACCAAGGCCCAATTCCGCCAAACAATATTTTGGTAGCCTTTAAAAAGGCTATTTCATCATGGTGATGGTGGAAATGGTCAAGTGCTGATGGTGGCAAACACCAGAGACGTTGTCGACCCGCTGCAGTCCAAGGATGCGGGGTCAATCCCAGACACGGTGGCTGCTTTTCTGGTGGAGGCGAAAAGCGAAAACGTGCGTGTGTCAAGATTTCGGCGCACGTTAGAGAACCCCAGGTGGTCCAAATTAATCCAGAGCTCTCCGCTACAGTGGACCTCATAGCCCAGGTGTAGCTTCGGCGTGTTTAACGCCTCCAACCAAAGCGGTTGGTGCTGTAGGAAGCAGCTGTGCCATTGGAAGTGCTGTCGTCGTCGTTTTCAAAGCTCATCAACAGGCCGAACACCTGAGATGTCGCTGTCAGAAGCTGTGGCGTCGTCGGAAGTGCTTTCGTCGTCTTTCTCAGGCGTGATGACGATTGGGTCAATGTGGTCACTACTGCACGTCACTTGCTGAAACCTTGCCTCGAGTGTTTGCACATGCCTCAGAGCCTCCCGCCAATGTTCGGCTGTGACTTCTGCGACCTTATCCTTTAGCAGCTGTTCCACATGGGCAATGTTGAACGTCGTGTTAGCTGCTGCCACAGCGTTCTTAACTTGCGCCCAGATCAGTTCAACAGGATTGAACTCGCAGTGGTAAGGCAGCAGCCTTACCACGATAAAGCCTGCCTTGTGTGCAGCCGTGTCAACTCGGTACCTGATGAAGCGTGGCTCTGCGTGGCTCAGCGTGGCTCCAGGCGTCTGCGCTGGGCATCACAGTGGTGTCAGTCCACACAGTCGAGGTCGTGTGTCCTGCCGTCACCCAGGTCTCGTCCAAGTAGAAAATCTGCCGATTTTCCGCTCGGTACCGCCGAATGTCATGCAGGTACTTGTCATGTCACGCAGGATGTCTTCCCGATCAAGCAGCAAAGAGTTCCGGCTTCTATTCTCCCGCTTGAACCCGATATCTCGAAGTAGACGACGAACAGTCCATGGCTTCAGCGACGGGTCACCTGTACGCTCCGAGAACTCCTTTGTTATCTTTGCCACTGTCGGTATTTCTTTGCGGCGAAAAAAGTCGCGCACGCAGGACCTCATCGCGTTCAACGTTAAGCTGTCGTACAAGGCACTGCGTCGCTTCTTCTCAGAATTCCGTGGGCGTTTGCAAGACGGCGTGGACAACACTGCACCAGTGGCTTGTGCCTCCTTCTTGACCGCAAACACGGTCCGCGTACCAATTCCGAGCATATCGGCGACAAATGCGGCACTATCTTCCACGGTGCATTTGGGCTCCCGGACCCGCCAGAACTCGTAGCACTGAAAGATCATTTTCCGCGCAGTGCTGTCGAGCACATTGCCGCTCTTGTTCTTGTTCCTCGGTGTAGCGGTTGAAACTCCACCAGACTCACCAGGCAAGGAAGAATCGCACGCCGATGTTACCACGCGGGGATCGATCAAGGAAGAAAAGCCACATAACGCACTCAGAGAGCCGACGAGGGAACGCGTGCGGCAAGTGGTGTTGGCGGCACACTATGCATGCGCGAATGCGTCAAAACCTGACATAGGAACTAATGCGCGCGTAACTTACCTCGAATGTTTTTAAAGTAAAACGGCTAAAAACGTTCTGTTATGCAGCAATGTCAATTTTAAAAATGAAAACAGTTGCATACATTCTTCCTAACTCTATTTTCTTTTTTTTGGCATGTTCGCATTTCTTTTTTTTTTCTGCCGCACCACGTTTTCTATGTTTTTTTTAAGTTGTTTGTGCGTACCTTCTAACTAAATAGTTCTTCGTGCCGTAAAAATTATTCGATATTGATATAATTTCCTTTTTTGTAGTGATCATTTACATGCAAAACAACATTGTCATTACGGAACTACATTCTACATCGCGGGAGTCCCCCTAGGCGACCGCCTCACGCCCATAGGCGGAGCTTCTCCTGCAGAGTTACCCTATCAACAACTATAATAATAATATTACATCACACATTCATATGAGAGAAGTGAATTACATCTTAACAGAAGCACAACATAACTAGATGGATATTTCAATGTCTGTTAGAAGAACGCACGCTGCAGCGATTGATAGGCGAAGGTAAATTATTAACAAAAACTCCTTCTTTCTTATAGAAGGATGGATGCCAATCTCATTCTGAAGCAGGATAGATACTTATGTTGTACCAGTGAGATATATTAGAACAGTTGAATAGGCAAAGGTGCACGCAGTCATCACTTGTTTCACGAACCAGAAGTAGTTAAAAATACACAGATGGAAACGACTAAAACTAACTTGAATGTGTGGCTAAAATGAAAGCACGGAAGAAAATATGAAGCAACAACAGAAACAAAAATATCGAACAGTTCCATGACAACACTACTCTGGGAAATCAGCTGCAGCAATAAAAGAATTATACAAGGCAATAATGTACTTAGCACTGCAGTCATGACATCATTCCACTTGGCTATTAATTTAAAACAAATAAAGATATTATGTTTCGCCTTACGGAGCTTTGTTGTGTTTTTCGCAGCATCTCAGCTTTGCTACCGACGCGCCCCTCTGATCTTCAGTGTTCTTTGCTTACTGAACTGGATTATTTCAGTTCTGACACAACATCAGGTTCTTTATGGTGGCTATGTCTGCGCTTTGTTCCTTAATAACAACCTTTTGTTGGTTAGCCTCTCACTTGCTCGAGTGCCCAACTGCAGCTGTGCAGAGCATTCTTGCAGATGTTCGAGTACATTCTCTAAAGTTTTGCTGCCTGTGCAGTAGTAAGCAGATTTTTTGCTTTATCGAATTCCCTCAGATTTGATTGTGCCCACAATGGAAGAAGATGGCCTTTCCAAATCTGGCACACTTTCAAACGTCTCACTGGTGATTGCAGTGTCTACGTAATTATTGCTAGCACCACCAGTGTCATGCTCCTCGGACTCGTGGCTTTCTGCCATGACGTGATCATCAAGAGCCATTAAAGGTCCATTTCGATTCCCTTCGGGAAGCTTATCGAAACCCCAGTTCTTATCACTCAAAAAGACGGCACAAAAATGCTTGCATGGAAGCCCGTGCTTTCTAAAATCATGGCAGGTGCGACAAAATCTACACAATGGGAAACTTCCTCAGAGCTAGAACTTTGCACATGGAAAGTGCCTTGATGGGGTCCTGGCGTCATATTTCTGGTCGATGTCACCAGCTGCAGCAAGCCTGCTCATGATTTGAAGCACCACACTACGCGGTCGGTTATGCAAGTACTCTGCCACTGCATCAAGATACAGAATGTAAACAGATGAAACCTGCAAATTTTCTCGATGGAAGGGCTGTTCCCTGTCTGATAGAAATGTCATCAGGGTCTGGATGAGGCCAGTCAAGCTGCGTCGGCCACTTTCTGACTTGAGATAGTGCACCTTGACCATTTTGTTTTGGGCCTCAGTGCCATTGGTGGTCGTAACACATAGGCCAGGCCTGAAGCAGGCTGCCCACATTGCCCTCACAGGGAGCTGATGATGATGATGGTTGGTGTTTAATGGCGCAAGGCCGACGAGGGCAAAGAGCGCCAGAGAAGTTATTTAATGAAAACAAGTGATTACCACAAAAGGTAAGTATAAAATGTGTAAACTGGACATAGTAATATCAATAAAGATAATGGTGATGGCTGGTGTATAGGGCCAGATGTGATTACGCATGATAGGAAATGAGGTTTAAAAACTTAACATCTGACAAATATTTAAAAACGCGTTTCACAGAAACCATGGCATCGTCACCTAGAAACAGAGATGGGTGTAGGGGAATATGTTGTCTCTAGAGTTCTCTGAAGTGTTTGTGTCGTGTTGTGTCAAGTGCCTTGCATTGTATGAGTATGCGGACTACGGATAGGCCCTCCCCACACCTGCTACACAGGGGTCTTGGAGATCCCGTGAGCAGGTAGGAGTGCGTTACATGCGTATGGCCTATCCGTAACCTAGCTAAGGTAACTTCAATGTGCCTGTTGTGTGAGTCAGTAGTGTATTGTCCCAGGTGTGGTTTTATTACATGTAGTTTGTTGTCCGTCTGTTCGCTCCAATCTGCTTGCCAAGTTTTACGGAGTTGTTGTCTAATATGTGGCTTGAGGTCTGTGTAAGGTAGTGTTGACATGTCGACTGTGTTTCGGAGTGCAGCATTGGCGGCCATTTCATCCGCCACTTCATTACCGCCAATGCCAGAGTGGCCTGGCACCCAACACACAGTCACCCCAAGGTTTGAAGAATAAGCTACCATAATCGTTCTGAAGACAAGATTAATGACATGGTTTTTTGATGACTTTCCGGGTGATAATGCACGGACGACGCTCAACGAATCTGTATAAATGACGGATGTAGGAATATGATGTTCAACTATGTGACTTACAACTAGAAATATGCCATATGCCTCTGCCGTAAAAATACTTGTATTAACATTCATTGTTCGACATGCTTCAAAATTGGGCCCATGCGCAGCACAAGACACCGCAGTGGACGTTTTAGATGCATCGCTGAAAAACTCTGCAGCCCTGTATTTATTCTGCAGATGCATGAAATGCTGCAAAATCCCACTTCTTGGTGTCCTGTTCTTATTGTATTGTACAAAAGACAAGTCACATGCTGCAGGACGAAGATGCCATGGTGCTACAAGATCAGTGTGAGATGATCTGAATGTGTCTAAGAGGGAGACCTCATGAATAGTCACCTCGTCCCTCACTCTCTGCGAGAAGGGAACGGAAATTGATGGGCGGTCTAAAAAGAGTTTAGTTGTGGACGTATCATTAAAAACCGGTTTAAAGGGACGGTTATTCATTGATGAGATTTTGGAGGCATATAGGAGGTCAACATAAGTTCGCTGGTACGCTAAGCACCATTTGTCGCACTCTGCATAAAGACTGTGGACAGGACTGGTACGGAATGCCCCACAAGACAGGCGAAGCCCCAAGTGATGCACGGGGTCGAGCATTTTAAGTGCTGTTTTTGTGGATGACCCATACACAACGCTTCCGTAGCCCAACCGTGACCCCACCAACGCGGCATAAAGTCGAAGCAGGAGTTGTTTGTCTGCACCGTACGATTGGTGAGACAGGACTTTTAGAATATTCATTGTTTTTAGGCATTTTTGTTTGAGTCGTTTTATGTGGGGTATGAATGAGAGTTTCTCGTCAAACACCACACCCAAAAACTTGTGCTCTCTTTTTACTGGAATCGAGTCACCAAAGAGTTTTAAGTCGGGATCGGGCAGGATGCCCCGCCTTTTTGAGAATACAACGCAGGTACTTTTAGAAGGATTAAGTTTAAACCCATTTTCATCTGCCCAGCGAGAAAGTTTATTTACCCCAAGCTGGACCTGACGTTCACAAATGGATATGTTACATGATTTGAAAGATATTTGAACGTCATCTACATACATCAAGCAGGATATGGTTGGCGGCAGTGCCTTTCGGAGAGAGTTCATCTTAACTATATACAAGGTGCAGCTCAATACGCCACCTTGAGGCACGCCATTCTCCTGCACGTGAACGTTTGAAAGTGCCGAACCGACCCTGGCACGAAATGTTCGTTCGGATAGGTAACTTGAAAGAGTATTAAGCATGTTACCTGTCACACCATAGGATTTTAGGTCTGCAAGAATGCCATAACGCCATGCCGTATCATAAGCTTTCTCGATATCAAAAAATACGGTCATGCAGTACTGTCTGTGTATAAAGGCATCCTTAATGTACGATTCCAGTGCAACTAATTGATCATTTGTGGATCGCCCTGCCCGGAAGCCTGCCTGGCAGCTCTCGAGAAGACCGTTGTACTCAAGGAAGTACACGAGCCTATGGTTTATCATCTTCTCGAGGAGCTTGCACAGGCAGATTGTCAAAGCAATGGGCCGGTAACTAGAAGGAGAGGAAGAGTCCTTCCCTTCTTTTAGGAAAGCCACTACTATGGCCTCCCTCCAAGAGCGAGGAATGTGCCCCGAAAGCCAAATCTTGTTATATAGGTGGAGGAGTGTTAGAAGAGTGTCTGAGTGTAGGTGCTGTATCATTGTATATGTGATTTTGTCTGGGCCTGGAGCTGAGGGTTTACAAGTGCTCAGAGCGGTCCTCAGCTCATGAAGTGAAAACTCCGAGTTATAAGAGGAGGTTGACTTATCATTATCGCGTAAAGACTTCTTTTCGGCCAATTGTTTGTGTTTTATGAAAGTGCTAGTGTAGTGTGCTGAACTGGACACGTGTTGGAAGTGTTGTGCGAGTGTGTTAGCCTGGTCTTCCAGTTTGTCCCCTGTTGTACTGACCAGGGGCAGGCTGTGTGTCTGTTGTCCTTTTAGTTTGCGTATTCGTGTCCAGACTTTGCGAGAGTCAGTGTAAGAGTTTGTGGATGTTACGAATGAGCGCCAACTCTCTCGTTTTGCCTCACGGCGCACACGTTTTCCCATCGTCTTAGCCCTTTTGAACAATAAAAGGTTTCCCGACGTGGGGTACTTGCGCAGGATACCCCACGCCTTGTTCTGGGCCTCTCGCGCCCGCCTACAGTCCTCATTCCACCACGGCCTCCGCTGGTTGCGCGGGGCACCAGAGGCGTGGGGAATGGACTTTTCGGCGGCGTCGAGGATGTGCGCCGTGAGGATTTGGGTAGCTTCTTCGACGTGTACGTGTCCTATGGATGTGTGGTGTAGTTTGGATGTCTCTGTAAATGTATTCCAGTTAGCTCGTGCTTCATTGAACCTATTATGGGAAGATGGACTGCATGGGCCTTTACCTATGTATGTGAGTGACGTGGGGAAGTGGTCACTGCCATATGGGTCAGTGCCCACACCCCACTCGAGAAGAGGAAAGAGAACTGCGGAGCCAATCGCCAAGTCAAGACATGAGTATGTGTTGTGTCCTATGTTATGGTATGTAGGCTGTTTATTGTTGAAAAGGCATGCTCCTGAAGATGTAAGGAATTTCTCTATAAGGCGACCTCGGGCATCCGTGCGAGAAGAGCCCCAAAGAGTGTTGTGAGCATTAAGGTCGCCTGTCAGGATGTATGGTTCGGGCAGCTGGTCAACCTGCGCCTCGAAGTGAGAGCTTAAAAGTGAAACATCAGGAGGAATGTATATGGAGCATACCGTTATCAATCTATTAAATATTATTGTTCGAATTGCCACAGCCTCAACTACAGTGTTCAGAGTGACAGGGTGGCATGCTAAAGATTTCTGGGCAATTATGGCCACACCCCCAGAAGAGTGCGTGCAGCCATCCCTGTCCTTTCTGTATATCAAATAACTATTCAAGAAACTTGTGTTCTTGGAATGCAGGTGTGTTTCCTGAACACACATTACACTTGGCTGATTGGCATGCAGAATCTCATACACGTCGTCAAGATTATTCAGAAGGCCTCTGCAGTTCCATTGAACAATATTTTCTCTTCCCATTATTATGTGTTCAGAGCTACTGGAGTGTGATTATTTATGTAGGGTCTTTCGGGGCTTGCACTCTTGGAAGGGGTTTTCTGGCCTTCTCTACTGACCTGGACGTCGCAGCCCGTTCCTTCCGCTGCGATGGAAGCCGGAAGGGCTCGACGTCCATGTCGTCATCTGAAGGCAAGGGGGTGCCCAGCGGACTGGGCCCCCTTGACATTGTACCCTTTCGGGTGTTCTTTGCCTGCGCTGCCAGTGCCGAAGGCGTGGGGAGCACCACAGATGGCACCGGCAGTGAGGTGGAGGAGGGGGTCGCTGCGACTGCCTCCGTCTCCATCTCCGTGCCCTTGCATGTGCTTTGGGCCGGTGGAGAGGAAGCAGTGGATGCAGCGGCATCCCCAACAGACGTTGTTGCCACCACAGCCGCTGCTGGGTGAGCTAGCGGTGCAGAGGCTGGTTGGGCTGCCTGGGGCAACCCTGTGGGGGGGGGGGCGGGGGCGGGACCAAGTCCGACTCGCGGTACTAGGTCCCCGCCGAAACTAGACACCGCTCCGCCACCCGGCCAGCTGCGTCGGCGTACCTCCCCAGGGGGAAAGAGGCAAACCTCTTTCGCGCCTCCGGGAAGGTGATGTTTTCCGTGACTTTGACGTTGATTTTCTTTTCAATTTTGAATGTCTCGCAGGCTCGCGAATACGCGCCGTGAGGTCCTTTGCAATTCACACAAAGCAATTGGTTAGAGGGACAATTATCAGAGTGATGACCTTGTTGCGCGCACTTGGCGCAGGTTAGTTGGCCCCGACACGAGTTGGTACCATGCCCGAACCGCTGGCACTTGTAACAGCGCCGCGGATTCGGGATGTACGCTCGGACAGACCACCGGATGAATCCTGCATTGATATGGTCTGGAAGAGTTGCACGGTCGAAAGTGAGAATTATGTGCCTGGTAGGTATTTCCTTATTATCTCGTCTTATGGATATCCGCCTGACTGCCGTCACCCCCTGATTTCTCAGGCCTTCTAGAAGATCGGCTTCCATCTCGTTTGCCAGATCTGACTCTGAGATCACGCCCTGCGAGCTGTTGAGGCTGCGGTGGGGCGTGACCTTGATGCCAAGATCGGCAATGCGGGTCTGGCTCAGGAGGCTTGTGGCCTGTTGCTGGGTGGTGACTTCTACCAGCAACTCTCCAGTTCTTTGCTTTTTGGCATTGTAGTGTTTACCGATTATTCCTTCTATGAATTTTGAAGTCAGAAAAACGGACATTGACGCAACTGGCTTGTCTTTTTCAAGGGATTCGATAATCAAGAATCGGGGATAGTTATCAGGTTTCGGGAGAGTGAGAGTTGGAAGGGGTGGGTACGTAACATCGGTGCGGCCCCTTTTCAGGGACCGATCGGGTTTGCGGGGGGGGGTTTGATTTATCCATGTGGCATTGGAAAAAAGTAGGGGACGGGGGTACTTTCGTCTCAAACCTTACCCTAATAGCTTGAGAGGTCCCGGAGCTCCCTGCCTGGTGAACAGACAGAGAGCCCATCCGCCGGAGCTTGACCTGGGCTCCGACGGCCACCGTTCGTGGTTTCTAACCCTCCACCTATAAACACATCGCCACGGTTGGATCCAGCTTATGTTTGGGGGCTCGGGGTCCGCGGTATCGCCAGTACCGTCACCATGAATACTCAAGGTGCCCCGTGCGGGGCCCTCACAGGGAGCAAGTGGCCTTCCAAGTAGCTTTGTAAGGCAGGGTTGGTAGCCCACAGGTCGCTGCCCTTCATTTGTGTGACCGCTGCGGTGAATTGTTCGGCAGTCTGTGCTCTGGCCAACTGACGCAAATACAACAATGCCTGGTCTCGATCAGTGCCATTTTTTTTCCTGAGCCACCGGTCCCAAGCTTTCTCTCTGTGAAAATCGCACAGTGCTATCTTGCCTCTTGGAACAGTTGAATTTATGGCATTCATTTCCCGTGGTAATAATCGATCATCCAATACTTTGGATTGAAATTAGGCCACCATGATCTGAAAATCTCGAGTGCTGCCGAAATGCACTCTGACGTTTCGAATTGAACAATGAACACACCTAAAACCACGTAGCCTGTTGGTGTTTTTACCACAAGAAAAAACAGGGGAAGTGAATAGTCGGTTGTTTTGTTCGTTGCATCCAGGCACACGACATCACCCGAGTACTTCTCCATGGCCAGCTTCATGAATGCAGTCTGCATACAAAACATCAATGTTTTTTCGCATTTATTTGCCATGCCCTCAGGTATGTTGTCCTCGTCGGAATTTATCTCTGGTACAAGTGTTTCGTGTTTTCTCTGGTTTTTGTACGGCTGAAAAAAGTACCGTATAAACCGGAATATAGGTCGAGTTTTTTTCCAAAAAAATCCGCACAAAAGTCACCCCTCGTCTTATATAGCGGTCATTGGCAGAATGTAAATCGTTGTCTGGCAACAATGTGCAAGCGTAGTCGGTCGCCAATCACCATTCGTGTCGGACTGCTCTCTCGCTCTATCAGGCTTTTATTTGGTTTCGCTTTTCTCTAGTTTTTCATCTTTTACTCGTCTATTACGCGTGCGTGCGTACATTTCTGTACGTCTCTGTTTCGAGACGAATGGCGGCAGTCGACGCCAGTTCACCGCGGCGTTTAAGCTGACGGCGATTGAGTCACCGAGCAGAATGGGAATATGGCGGCGTAACGCCAATTTGGCCTTTCAGAGAAAAGTGTGCGGTACTGGTGGAGCCATAAAGCTAAGCTGTGCGCTTGCAACCCCCGAAACCGATCGCTCTGTGGACGTCAAGCGGTGCACCCCGAGTTGGAGAACAAAGTGGCGGACTTCGTCCGGGAACTTCGCTCACGATCGCTCCGGTGGCCATGCGCGGACCGGCTCCGCGAACTGTACAATGAGTGGATAGGCAGCGACAACAAAAAAACCTATACGGGCCGGTTGCGACCGTGTCAAGCTGGGTGTCCTTCTCTGGGCAGTCGCTGCCCGACGACATGGTTACACGAGCGTTCAGGAAGTGCTCCATCAGCAACGCGCCTGATGGCATGGAAGATGACAGTGCGAAGCAGTCATCCTCGGACGACTCTGAGAGGTCGGACGAGTGACTTCGGCAGGCATAGTGAGTGGCAGTGACAGACGGGCGTCGAAAATAAATATAGACATTGTGAGTGCGCTTCTGTGCCAAATTATTTTTTTTGTCAACTTTTCCCACCTCAAGCTAGGGGGTCGACCTATACACCGGGTCGACCTATTATCCGGTTTATACGGTATTTTCCTGCGGGGTCCTTTTCTCGTAGCTCCTCAACCAGCCAGCCTGCATTGACCTGGTTCACAGAACTGTATCTGTCTTTGCGGATACGTGACTGTATGTGCGATCGTATGTCTTCCCTAGTTGGATAAAAAGCTCTGCATGAGGGTGGGGGGTTAGGCTTGTCCGCAAACAGAACATGTTCAACGTAAAGGCATTTCTGCACTTGACTAACTGAAGTGGTGCCCTGTTGAAAAAAGAGGTTGATCTTCGCTGACACCTCCGGGTTCATAGACTGCCCATAGCCCAGTGCCATTTCATTTCATACGACAATTTCATACAGAATAGATCTAGTGGCCGCGGGAGAGGTGTATCATTGATGGTGCGGAAACATATCTCGTGCGAAATACTATCGCAATACTGTTGTCAGAATCAAGACTATGAAGTCCTAACCCTAGTATCAAATCACATTATCATTTCCGTCATGTATCGGGTTCCTGATGGCAACCTGCGTAATTTTTACATTTTTGTCGAATCCTTGCTAGCCTATGCAAACGAAATGAAATGTGATGTTGTTTTAGGGGGTGATTTTAATATCAATACGCTTGCTGATACTCCAAAGAAAAATGAGTTCGAACAACTTATACAGTCGCTTGGATGCAGAAACGTAATTGTGGCTCCTGCACGTGAAACCGGCACAACCGATACCTTACTTGACTTGTTCGTTACAAATGTGAATACAACAAAACTAAAATCGGGTGTAATTATCAGCGACATAAGTGATCACAATGGCATCTACTTATGCCTTTATAAAACCAGTTTAAAAAAGAAACAGACTGGGCCACCAATATTGTATCAAGCAGTAACGGATACTAATCTGTGCGCTTTTCGAGATAAGCTGCGTACTTGTGACTGGCGACATGTGTTCAATATAGGGGACGCGGAACGCGCCTACAATTCCTTCTTTGATACTTTTTTAGCCCTGTACAAGGAGTGTTTTTCATTCAAAACCACTCGGCAATCTGGTAAAATCCGCAAACCCTGGATCACCCCTGAGCTTCTTAATAAAATTAAAACGAAAGATAAACTGTATAAAAAGTTTATTAAATCTCGCGATCCCAAAGAGTTTAAGATGTACAAGTCTTCGTAAAAGAGTCACGAAAGAACTGAAAACCGCAAGAAACAATTACTTTTGTGAATACTTTAACGCTACTTCAAAAAGGACGGATGTTACATGGAAAAAACTGAACGCAATTTTAAACCGTGCTCCAAATTTCAATTTGGTAACAAAGATTAATAAAGATGGAAACGAGCTGTCAGGTGGTTGTCTGGCCAACGCTTTCAATGAATATTTTGTAAATTTAGTAAAAGGAGGTATTAGTAGCAATGCACTGAATACTTTTCAATTCAGGAGTGATGAGACATTTTTTTTGCGCCCGGTAGCCGATAACGAGGTGAAATCAGTTTTTCTAGAATTGAACAACAGCGCAAGCTGCGATGCCTATGGAATTAAAGTAAAACCCCTAAAGTTTGTGTTAGATCTTATACTACCGATCCCAACACATATAATTAATCTTTGCCTATCCCAAGGTGTTTTCCCGCAACATATGCAACTCGCCAGGGTCAGTGTTTTGTTCAAGAAAGGCGACAGGAATGATATCGGAAACTACAGGCCAATGTCAATACAGCCTGTATTTTCAAAAGGACTGGAAAAGGTAATTTTATCTAGAATGTCTCACTTCTGCGATAAGCTGAAGTTGCTGACCGACGCTTAATTCGGTTTCAGGAAGCACCGCTCAACAGAGCTTGCACTCTTAGAGCAAAAAAAAATTATTTTGAACGCTTTTGAAGAAAGAAAGTTGGCTGTTGGTATATACGTGGATTTTACCAAAGCTTTCGACTGTCTGGATCACTCACTCTTAATGAAAAAGCTAGAATACTACGGCTTCCGGGAAACGCCTCTCATGCTTCTAAAATCCTATTTAAGCAGCCGAATGCAGTTCGTTCAGATAAATGAGCACACGTCCGCCGTGAAACCTATCCTATCAGGTGTTTTTGTTGTATTGAGTGCAATCGATGGTTTGTTCCTTTTCGCTATCTCACTGTCAAAAGTGGTTTTCTGTGTAAAAAGCGTTTTTAATGTTGCAAATGTTGTTTGTATATGTCTGAACCGTGCGCTGGTCTGCTATCAACGCTGCGTTGCCAAGCAAAAAGTGTTCTCTTGTTTATGTTTAGTTCTAGTTTTGAACTGTTTGTGTCAGCCCTACGTTGCGGTGTGAAATGGAGAATTTTTTTTCTGAAGGTGTTTTTTTGTTCTTTGTTTCTTTTTATATTTTGCTTTGCTGTTTTACTATCATGCTAGTTCTTCCAATGTTGAAGAAAGCGTTTGTGAATTTCGCGGCCGATTTCCATTTGCCTTTTCTTTTCTGTTTCTTTTTTCTTCGGAACGCCTGTAAATACAGCGCCATTCCTTTTTTTTGTTACTTCCTTTTTTTGCGCTTTGTGCTGTGCCGAGTGCCTCTTGAATTATCTATGCATTATTCGAGGAGGAGGGAGCGCCGTCAAGCTAACCAGATTAGCTTTTTTTCCTCTCTTCCTACATCATTGTGGATGGAAAATAAAGACATTATTCCAAACTTGTGAGAAGTGTGGCCATTCATAGACGAAAAACTCAAGTACACCCACACCTGACGTGTGACAGATTCATCGCCTAAACTCAGCGCCCTCTCCAAACGTGCCAGGGTAGCTTTCGAGGCCACTTTCCTCTGGTAGGTAGAACAGTCTGGAAGAAGGTCAATCTGCAATGTAAATCAAGAAAACCTTTATGCCTATGCACATAATGACATGTTCTTGTTGATGAGACATATATACACAGATATACCTGAGTACTTGCCAAACTGGGTAAATTAGATTTTAAGAATAGGAAAACTTTACAAGCACATTTCGGACTGGTACCATAAGCCATTGATTGTAGTGTATTAAGAGCCCTACCCTGGTAAAAGAAGATGGTGTCAAACCTGATTGTACAAAGTACTGTAATTTACAGAGTGGCACCCCCCACCCCAAAGATTACCCTCACCTAACTCTTCATTTCATTTATTCAGTAGTGCAGTCTTACAAAGCCCTGGCAGGCACTTAAAATATTTATTCAAAAGTATGTCACCACATGTTTCCACCCCCTGAAAGTAGTGATGACTGAAAACTGACAACCAGGATACTATGAATTTCTTCTAAAAGGATAAGACAGAACTGGATGGGACATGATGGGCCAGGAACAGGGAAGAAAGGTATAGAACTTTGGCCCTGACGAGACCGTGTGGTATCCTACAATGGCATGCGAACTGCAATGTCTGGTATTGATGGCAATAGATCTAGCAGAAATACAACTAAGCATGGCAGTAACTTCATTGATTAAACGATGTAATTTTTGGTAGCAGCGCTGACTTTTCATTTCATGGGTTTAATTGGGTCATTTCAGGATGGTAAATGACGATAGTCTTAATATCTAAACTTCGTCCTATGTGCAATTCGCTTATGTGGTTCCATGACTGAATAAGTGTGCTGTCGTTCGTGATACCAAAGTGCAAATAATGTTTCATTATGTTCAGTCTGTTTAATTATTGTTTAATCTGTAGATAATTGTTGCTCTCTACGCGAACAAACTATTGATGCTTCAATTTACCTTAACGCTGTTAAGCCACATATAATTACTTTCTAACACACTTACCTTGTAGTCTGTAAACATTTCAATTGTTTGATGTGCTTCCGTGCAGTACATCCTTTTTTCTTTGTGCCTTGGACCTTCCTTTTTCTTTTAGCGAAGGTCTTGAAAAAGATGAAAACGAGCAGGTTACAGCCGCGCCGAGTTGTACATGCAAAACTGTTTTTTTGCTTTTCACGTTGCTTTTTAACCTCGTGTTCCAGTGTAAACAAGGGAAAGTAGAAGAGAAAAAATGGAGCAAAAAGAAAACCTACTCAGTGAAGAAAAATGGCCAGCGAAGCTGGGCGCAGTATTCAAACAGTGCTTCAGTAAATTATGCGTTTGGGCTAGTTGGTGTATAGCGCTTCAAGAAAAAGCGCTAGAAACCACGACAGAGAAACGAAGGACAACGAGCCAGATGCGCTTGTCTCGTCGTTCTTCGTTTTTCTGTCGTGGTTTTAGCGCTCCTTTTCTTGAACCCAAGGAGTGCACGATTCAAAACAAGTTTGTTTGTAATGTTCAATTAAGCATACCTACTAGCCAATTAGCTGAAGGGAACTCATTTTAGCAGACAAACATATGTGGCTGTTTGTTTCCCTCCCGCGTCGTGGCATACCAACCCAAAACGCTCGACCACGGAAGAAAGCAGCCAGGTCGAACTGGGTCATGAGACGTCCACGTTTAAATCTCCCACCAGCACAAAGGGCGTGTTATCGGTGAGGGCATGAAGCCAGATAGCTGCGCATGCACGCCCCTCCCTCCCCCCACACCCCGAGCATTCACGCGCACACCTGCAACAGGCCGATGTGCCCTTTCTTAGACGTAAAACACATCGGCAATAAACCCCTTCAAGGTGAACATTATTGCCTCATGTCGACATTCCAACCACTGAAGTTGCTGTTCACCAAGGAGGAGGAATTCGCACCTACTCGACGTGGTGGGACTTGAGGTGACAACCACGGCGGCAGCATATTTGGCGGTAGCGACTTTAAGTTTTCACCCCCATTCCTGCTTCTGCGGATACACGCCGACACTCTTTCAGTTCTCGCTCTTGTACCTCGAAGAAATCGACACACGTCGGTCACATAGCGAGTCGCAGGTGCAACTTCTGATAACGCGAGCGCCGTTATCAGCCGATTGCGCAATTGGTAGAAGAGGCATCGGTGGTTGGTTGATTGATTGATTGTAGGGTCTAACGCGCCGACGCAACGAAGGCGATGAGGCGCGCCGTGGTGGAGGGCTGCGGATTAATTTTGACTACCTGGGGATCTTTAGCGTGCGCCGAAATCTCGAACGCATGGGCGTTTTTGCTTTTCTCCTCCATCAGAAAAGCGGCCGCCGTGGCCGGGAATCGAACCCGCAACCTCGTGCTTAGCAGCATAACGCCATACAGGCGTCGGTGGCACCGGTGGTGATAAGAGCGAGGCAGCGCTTCGACGGGATAAAAACTGCGGCCGGGTTAGCCATATCTAGTTAGCCGGGTTAGCCATATTGTTGTAAAAGTATGCTAAACATATTGCTACGTAACACCCGGAACATTTCACATAGCATTAGACTGGACCACCAGGTGGTCAATCCATCGTACACTTCACCTATGGGTATGTGCCTCATCAGTGGGCGCGTACAGCAAGCCGAGAGACGAAGAAGAGATCGAGCAGAAACGGACTGGCACAAGCTGCATTGGATTCCTTGGCTTTGGGCTCTTGGCCTTCAGCTGTAATTATCTGTAAATAGACAGCTTATCCGCATCTCCCTCGTAAAATCTTTTTGGTAGAGGTTGCGGACTTCCCTTCCTGTGCCTGTCACCAGCGTAGCTACACCCTACCACGGAGCTTCGGAGTGGGCGACACATTCGTCGACGAACGATGTCTCCTCCCCCCGAGACGCCACCCACCACGCCAGTCATCATCGTTTCCCAGCCCCGTGACCCAGGGTTTTTTACCGGTGAGGATGGTGCCGACGTGGAAGAATGGATCCGCATGTTTGAACGCGCCAGCGCCCATAACAGGTGGGATGACACAATCATGCTGGCTAATCTGCCTTATCTTCTGAGAAAAACGGCCAACACCTGGTTTGAGACAAATGAGCACACATTGACCAGCTGGGACGCGTGCAAAGCGAAGTTGCGCGAAGTATTCGGCCGACCCGTCGAACTCCAGCTCGCCGCAAATACAACAGCTCGCATCCCGTGCCCAGCCGACAATCGAATCCTACATCACGTACATACAAGATGTTTTGGGCCTCTGTTCAAAGGTAGATTCGCAAATGTCCGAAGCCGATAAGGTGGGCCACGCACTCAAAGGCATTGCAGATGACACCTTCCATTTGCTGATCTGTAAGGATTGCACTACCGTTGATGCCATCCTTAAGGAATGCCGACGTTTTGAGGAAGCAAAATGTCGTTGCATTGCCTACCAGTTTGCTCGACTGCCTCACACGGCGGCAACTTCGTCTTGTCAAGATGTGACGCTGCCACCGCGCACACCACTGGCGCCAAACACGGCGGCTCAGACTGAGAGCCTGACCAAAATAGTGCGCCGAGAGATCGAGGCTATGACCCCAGTCGCTGCTTCTCCTCACAGGCATGACCGGACCGCCCCCACGATTTCCCTCATTCAAGCCGTCGTTAGAGACGAGATCGCCGCCCTGGACCTTCAATCGGTTTGTGCCTTGGGGCGCTACGATCCCTGCGACGGGGTCCGCGCACCCTCTACTCGTAGTGATGTCCCGCCGCGCTACGATGTTCCACCACGGTTCCGATGGCGCAGCCCTGGCGAATGGAGAACAGCCGATGACCGTCCTATTTGTTTCAACTGCCATCGCGTTGGCCATGTGGCCAGTTACTGCCGTAGCAGCTAGTCGTCATCTCCACGTCCACGGTTCTTCGACAACCGATACTCCGACTACCACCCTCGACGATTTCCTCCCGGTCCTCAGCAGCCCTTCGCAGCCGACAACACAAGACGCAACAGCACTAGCCGCTCGCCATCACCTCAGCGTCACCAGTCGCGTTCGCCGCAGCCCCGCCGCCAAACCCCGCCGCCTACTTTCTCGACCTATATCTCGGAAAACTAGCCAGTGCAGCTCCCGGAGGTGATGCTGCATTAATGACCCGGCCTGAAAATCCTGTTGACTACGATTACGAAACCCAATTTGATAGACGTTCACGTTGACGGTGTTCGTGTTAGCGCGCTAGTCGACACAGGCGCCAATATTTCGGTAATGAGTTCGAACCTTCACCGCACTCTTCGCAAAGTTATGACGCCTGCTGTATGCCGCACCATACGAGTCGCCGAAGGAGGAACGACCACCGTAGCCGGAATGTGCACCGCCCGCGTCGTGATTGCCGGAAAAGACGTCCCTGTCTTGTTAACAGTCTTGGATGCATGCCCTTACGACATTATAATCGGACTAGACTTTCTGACTGACCACGCCGCCCTCATTGATTGCGCCGTGGGGGTTTTGCGTCTTGAGCTGGCCACCATGCCCCTTGATGAGACCAAGCCTGTTTACCGGCTTTGCTGCACCGAGCATGCTCGATTAACACCGAAGACCATGACCTACGTACCTTTATCGTCGCGCCCGCCAGTCCCAGATGGTGAATACCTCGTCTCTCCCGTCACCGATGTACCCCTCGAACGTAACGTGACTCTTCCTTACAGGGTTGTGACGGTCGACACGAACGAAATAGGCCTCCCATTTTTGAACTTCGGTTTCTCCACCCAAGTTCTTCCCCGGGGAATGTCGCTGGCTACACTCATCCCCCTGCCCGAATGCCAGCTTTCCGCTGTTACCACTGGCGCCTCTGACGGTGAACGGGACGGCCAACGGGACATTTCACCGACTACCAGTAATTTTATGAAGATGATAGCGTCGGACCTTCCACATCCGCAAGCCCATGAGCTCCAATGTCTTTTAGCGTCGTATCGGGACATTTTCGACTTGGACAACCGTCCTTTGGGCCAGACGTCTAGTGTGACACATCGCATTAACACTGGTGACGCGACCCCTATTCGCCGCCGTCCATATCGCGTGTCCCACGCCGAACGTACGGTCATTCAGCAGGAAGTAGAGAAGATGTTGAAAAAAGATGTTATTGAGCCATCTTCGAGTCAGTGGGCGTCACCAGTCGTATTGGTTAAAAAGGAAGACGGCTCATTGCGATTTTGTGTCGATTACAGACATTTGAACAATATAACCAAAAAGGACGTTTACCCACTTCCTCCCATTGACGACGCCCTCGATTGCCTGCATGGCGCGTCTTATTTCTCGTCCATTGACCTTAGATCCGGATACTGGCAAATCGCAGTCGACGCCATGGACCGAGAAAAGACCGCTTTTGTCACACCAGATGGACTGTACCAATTTAAGGTCATGCCGTTTGGTCTGTGCAATGCGCCAGCCACATTCGAGAGAATGATGGACTCGCTACTTCATGGATTTAAATGGACGACATGCCTATGCTATCTGGACGACGTTATCGTCTTTTCTCCCACGTTTGAAACCCACCTTCATCGCCTCTCTGACGTCCTGGCAGTTTTTCGCAGAGCTGGACTTCAGCTCAAATCGTCAAAATGCCACTTCGGCTGCAGTCAAATTAAGATCCTTGGGCACCTCGTCGACGCTACCGGAGTTCAACCTGATCCAGACAAAATCCGCGCGGTAAAAGAATTCCCTGTTCCTCGATCTGTGAAAGACGTTCGCAGCTTTGTAGGGCTCTGCTCCTACTTTCACCGCTTCGTCAAGAACTTCGCTGCAATTGCCAGACCACTCACGGATTTGCTTAAGCACGATACCCTGTTTTCTTGGGGCCCTGATCAAGCTGCCGCTTTTTCAACCCTCGTCAACCGTCTCACAAATCCACCTATTCTGGCGCACTTTGACGTTCCGCTCCGACCGAAGTCCACACAGACGCGAGTGGCCGCGGCATCGGTGCCGTACTGGTTCACAAGCACGCTGGCCTTGAACGAGTAATAGCGTACGCCAGTCGCCTTTTGTCACCTTCCGAGCGAAACTATTCAATTACCGAACGGGAATGCCTGGCTCTTGTATGGGCCGTCAACAAATTTCGCCCATATTTATACGGACGTCCTTTTTCCGCGGTCACTGACCACCATGTCCTATGCTGACTGGCCTCCTTAAAAGATCCTACAGGCCGTCTTGGTTGCTGGGCTTTGCGCCCTCAGGAGTATGGCTACTCCGTGGCCTACAAGGCTGGCAGGCTCCACAGCGACGCCGACTGCCTGTCACGTAAACCAGTCGACCAACCGGACACAGCTGACCACGACATCGATTCTTGCGTCCTTGCACTATCCGACTTTACCAACATCGCCGACCACCAGCCCCGCGACAAACCATTGCGGTCGATTATTGACCGTCTCACTAACATCCCGTAAGACCCTACATTAAACGCATTTTTGCCCCGTGACGGCGTACTATTCCGCCGCAACTTTCGCGCAGATGGCCCTGCCGAGCTTCTCGTTGTGCCTGAGCACCTCCGGCCTGACATCCTTCACCAGGTGCACGACGAACCGACGGCGGGCCACCTTGGCATCGCTCGAACTTATGACCGTGTGCGTAAGCGCTTTTATTGGCCTGCACTCTACCGCTCAGTCTGCCGCTACGTCACGGCGTGTGACCTGTGCCAGCGCCGGAAACGCCCTTCCTTGTGCCCAGCCGGACCGCTCCAACCCGTACAGATTCCTTCCGAACCTTTCTTTCGTGTGGGTTTGGACCTACTCGGTCCTTTTCCCTGTCCCGTTCAGGAAATCGCTGGATTGCTGTTGCGACCGATTATGCAACCCGCTACGCTATTACGCGAGCCCTTCCCACCAGTTGTGCCACAGACATTGCTGATTTCCTGCTTCAAGACGTTATCCTACACCACGGTGCTCCTCGTCAGCTCCTCACCGACCATGGCCGGTACTTCCTGTCTCGGGTTGTTGACGACATCCTCCGCTCTTGTCGCAAAAAGCACAAGCTAACCACCGCCTACCATACTCAGACTAATGGATTGACTGAAAGATTGAACAAGACCATCACTGACATGCTCGCAATGTACGTCTCTGCGGATCATCTGGATTGGGACGTCACTTTGCCATTTGTTACGTTCGCGTATAACTAATCCCGCCATGACACCGCCGGCTGTTTTCCATTCTTTCTTCTCTACGGCCACGAACCCTCTCTTCCATTGGATACCCTCCTTCCTGATGCGACACCTCTAGCTACAGAATATGCTCGTGATGCTGTCGCTCACGCTGATGTGGCCCGCCAGGTTGCCCGTGCCAAGCTCTCGGCTTCCCAGTCCGCTCAGAAGCACCGCTATGACCAGCAACATCGCACCGCCCATTTTACGCCCGGCTCCTTGGTCCTGGTCAGTACGCCATGCCGCCGAATTGGACTTTCCGAAAAACTGCAGCCTCTCTTCAAAGGCCCCTATCGCATTAAGCGCATGGTCACACCGGTCACCTACGAAATCGTTCCTGTTGCTTCGTCCTCACCGTCCCTGGACCCGGCAGCTCAACTAGTCCACGTCGGCCGCCTCAAGCCCTATTTCTCAACGGCCCCAACTGCTCCCTGAGCCTAATTTCAAATGTGCACCGAGACGGTGCTTACCCCGCCGGAGGGGGGGTCATGCTACGTAACACCCGGAACATTTCACATAGCATTGGACTGGACCACCAGGTGGTCAATCCATCGTACACTTCACCTATGGGTATGTGCCTCATCATTGGGCGCGTACAGCAAGCCGAGAGACGAAGAAGAGATCGAGCAGAAACGGACTGGCACGAGCTGCATTGGATTCCTTGGCTTTGGTCTCTTGGCCTTCAGCTGTAATTATCTGTAAATAGACAGCTTATCCGCATCTGCCTCGTAACAATATCTTGCAACATTCGATCATTTTGGCTTTTAGATTAGTTGTGCATTTTGCTCGAAGCTGACTTAATTAGCTTTTTTCTGTCCTTCCCATATTTCAGATGGAAATAAAGTACCATGAACTTGAAGCTGCAAAAAAAAAAACGTTGGTGAAATTTTGCAGCTGTGATCTTACAACATTGATGACCAGAACAACTGTATAGTGACGAACTGTGGGTGAAATAACTGGATATGTCATAGATACACGCAAGATACTTACACACACAGCTGCACTTACCACAAGTTTCTCGCAGTGAACACTGTGACGCTCTCGGCCGAACACACAACCTTTGGTGCGCTTGCTGAGGATCCTGAATGGGCACTCGAGCTCGATCGGAAATATGAAGCCTTTCTGCTTTGCGCTGAACAAAACTCCAGCTAAAATAACGGAACACTCAGTTAGCGCTATGGGGTCGGAGCTCTGAGATATAATAGTTGCTTCATGTAAACGATCAGATAGCAATTACTTGGGAAACTGAACATACTCACTTTTCTCAACATCAAAGGCAGTCGACCATTCTGTCTGAAAAGATACGTTAGTGCAAGCAAGGTCTCGCTCAAACTACTTCAGCGCATCCTCGCTGTGAGGTATCCGGTCCAGCACCGATCCGCTTTCCTTGCTTCGTTTAGGTATAGCCGCACAAGTTCTTCCTCGCCAAGTTGTTCGGCACAAGCCGCGAACGGCTCCTAAGCCATAGCTAGCGCTCGCGTGCGACCGAATGAACGCAAGCCCGCAATCGCTGCTCTTCGGCACAAAAAAACAAAAAAACAAAAAGGGAAGCAAAAATATAAAGCACCTCGCAGCAAAGAAAAAAGCACACACGTGCGCGAGAAAGAAAGAAACAAAAAAGGAAACAAAAATATAACACAACTCGCAGCAAAAAAAAAGAAAGTTCGTGACGTCACATGTAATGGCCACGCCTTCGCCCTTATGTGCACGCCGAAAAACGTCTCCCGCGGAGACAAGGCGGGGTGGGAGCCGGGGCACCTTTCATTCCCCCACCAATGATATGTAAACTGAAGCCAGCCGAGATCGCGAAGTGCACTTGTCGTTACCTCTCACGGAAGCCATGGTGTTGGAAGAAACGCGAAATCATTCTTTTCTCTATTTGGGCCGTGAGACGGCAAGCACGGCAAGCACCCGTGACCTTATTCATCATTCGATCATCCCTGGATGCGCCATTTTGAAAACGGCGAAAGTAAAATTTTACTGCTCTTTCACTGCAGCATTAAACTATTCGAAAGTCCATTGGAATAGAGCCACATATATTCAGGCGAAAGAGAATGACGGTCAGGCACCTGGCGGCATAATCGTCAACTCGTGGCTGTCGGCTGGACCCGCGTCTCGGTATTTCAAAGTACAAAATGCCCATACCTTTCACGGCCCCGGTCACTTGACAGTGGGGACGACGGACTTCTCAACCCGCCAGAACATGCTTTTTTGCGCTTGCACTGCCAGGAAGTTTCTTAGAAAGTGACATTCTTTCCTTCTGCAGTCGTCGTTGCCACCGAGTGTTTTTTTTTTCCGTTTCACGTTCGTCTGCATATTTTGTCTCAGTCGTTCCCTCTGAACATGACTAAAGGTCAATGGGTGATTAAGGTAATGGTGAAGACCCACGGTGTTACTTGAGAGATGTGGTCAATCTAAAGATGAAGTCGTATGGAGAGGTCATGGAACGCTACTTGCGAAATCTCATTCGGGAGCTAAAATTGGAGCAAAAGCAAAACTTGACTCAAAATATTATATTTGCTCTCGTCGGACGCAAAGGTAGTCAAAGCAGCGCTGCATGCCGAAGTTGCGGCAAGCAAAAAGCTAGCAAGCGACGATGGCGCGCTCTGAGCAAAGTACCTGATTGCCGCAACGAAGAGCAACTTTCAACCTCTCAGCTAAGGTTAGGCGTTTTGGGAAGCCATGCTTTTGTTTGCTCAAGACAGCCATTTGCTATATATTCGCATAACTCACCCTCAATGGTTCGTCATCGAAGCTGTCAACTTGTGCTGAAATATCTAGAGTTAGCAGCATAGATAGCAGCAAGGCCCGCAAAACGGGCTCTCCCTGGCCATAAATGTTCGGCGAACGCTTTAACTGCCGCAGCGCACCTTGAGGTAGGCGTCGGACAGGGACCCAGGGCCGTAGAGGGCGATCAGGGCGGACGGCGGCTGCTCGCACCAGATCTTGCCACTGCGCATGACACCCACCTGCGGAGAGACGCATGCTGCAGCTGGCCGCGTGGCAGCTCCGCGGGGGCTGCCCACTCGCGAGCTTGTGGCTACTAATGTCACTAGATGAGGGTACAGAGCATAGATAAGGGTACAGAGCATCGCCACTCTTTTCTACTACTGTTCCATGCCGCCGCCATGATCGTTGGTCAGTTCGCTTCACGTGACAGTGTTTGCACTGCGACGGTTCATGGATGCCGATATTTTGTTGCTTATGCCTTTCAGTCGGTAGACTGTGGTAGGCTTACCTTGTCCTCCCTGCTCTTTGGCTGCGCGCAACTGACGTCGTTCCGAACGCGAATGAAGGATAACGCGTGTAGCGGCATTTCAGCAGCAGAAGTGTGTGCAAATGATGCCGTTTGGCTGTATCTTCGGCAGTGTCATTTACAAACGACCCGGTCGAAGTTAGCATCGAGGCACTGGATGCGGCAATCTCTCAACACTGATAAACTCCATAATGGCCACCGTTGCTGCCTCGCGTACTTCAGTAGCGATACTCCGATACCTTATCGTGTGACACCGGTGGCTACTGCTCTGGAGTGCGATTAATGTGCGCGTGGTGCATTCTGTGCGCACGCTTACCTCGAAATAGCAGGCGTGTAAGCGTACTGTGGAACTGGCTGACACTTGCCGACACCAAAAGGATAGTGGGAACTAAACTTCGCCATTATTGCTAGTAAGAGAGCCGAGAAACCACAACAAACGCCACACTTTTGCAACTTCTTTATTTGAGCGGTGTTATAATCGGCGAACGGTGTTGCGAAGATCGTACTCTATATTGCCGCGAAGCATGTATGGGTTTGTTTATTTATTGTTTGTTTTCACTGCCGGGCCATACCCGGCTGTGCTATCTGCGTTCCAAACGAAGGGCGCCTTACATTCTTTACTTTTATGCCGCACGAGCTATCCCATTCAGATAAGCACACTGTTTCGCCCTAACGTCACTGGCCCAGAATTAATCTTCAGTGATCTACAATCTTCTAGATGTGAATGGACGGTTCGAGAACCACGCGCGCCGAAAGATAAAAATTGGCCGCGTATCTGCTCCTTTCGTTGCAAATGCCGTCAAAAGACGATAGTCTTTATCGGCTTTTGCGAAGTAAATGTCTCTCTTCGCTTTCCCGCTCACCTCTCATGATGTTCCTCTTGCGTCGCGCTCCTCCCAAGGTAAAGACGCCAAAGGTTTGCTAAAATCATTTTGAATTTCCCGCGTTCCACTGCTCCAAACCGGGTGTCTCGATGTGAACGCTGCCGTACGGTGAAGACGAGCGTTAATTGAGGCACCCTACTTCAACGTTTATAGAACCGCGTTTCCCTACTCCACGTGCGTTGCAAGCAGAACGTGGAAGCTATCTAGTGAAACCTTGCGTAACTGTGGCCGGTTGATTTGTTAAAATGGCGCCAGAAGCTATAGTGGCGCGGGCGACAGCAGGCGACGGCGGAGTGAATTCTTTTTCTGCAGTTGATGAAGTATTTAATTTCACAAAAGTCAAGCATGTTTGATTTTTTATAAAGGAAAACTGCAAATATCACTTCTGTATTGATTTGTTGTCTCATATTTGCGTAATGTCTTGTTCTTCTTCAACAATGTTGACAAGTATGAACATAGCTGTGACTATATAAGACTATTGCACAGGCACTGTTTTGCTTTGGCCGGGTGGCTGAATCGAGTCACAGACAGACAGACGGACAGACAGACATACAGACAGACCAAAATTTCTGGGTTTGAGTAGCCCAAGAAAGACTATCGTCTTTAAAAAGCCTGCAGAGCAGACGCCGGGGTATTCCGATCGTCGACGCTCGCTCGCACACGTCACTTTTTTGACTGCTGCTTCGCCGCCTGTGTATTCTTGGAGTTGTTAGGGGAGCACAAGTTCTCCAATAAACGGGTTTTCCTTCAAGACAACTGCGTCGTCTTTGGCTCCATGACATCTGGTGAAGGTGCGCGGTACATGAACCCTAAGCCCTCGTCAAGCCGACAAGCACTACCCCCCCTCCAAGAGTGCATCGACCCGATGCTAAAATGTCACAAAGTCAAAGATGACACATCGTCTTCCAAAGAAAGCAAGTTTATTGGAGCGAACTTGTGCTCGCCTAACAACTCAAAAAGTACACAGGCGGTGAAGACGCAGTCCTGCCCTCGTTCTTTAGCAACCCAGGGAGCCCCCATCATTCCATGGCTCGCCTGCGGAGGACCACGAAGACTGCTTGGAGCAGGTCGAACGGGTCACGCTGTTTAACCGACGGGATGACGCGGAGACACTGAGGCAAGTGTTCTTCTACCTTGATGACTCAGCACGGATCTGGTTCGAAAACCACGAGAGTTCCCTAGAGTCTTCGAACAATTTCAGGAAAAAAAATTTAGCGACGTTCACCACGGTTGTGGGGAAAGAACGGACCGAAGTATTGCTGCAGACACGAACACATCATCATAATCATCATCATCAGCAGCAGCAGCAGCAGCAGCAGCAGCAGCCTATCTACGCCCACTGCAGGGCAAAGGCTTCTCCCATTATTCTCCAATTACCCCGGTCCTGTGCCAACTGTGACCAATCTTTCCCCGCAAACTTCTTGATCTCATCTGCCCATTCTTTCTGCCGCCCCCTGCAACGCTCGCCTTCTCTAGGGATCCACTCTTACCCTTAATGACCAGCGGTTATCTTGCCTTCGCATTACATGTCCTGCCCACGTCAATTTCTTTATCTTACTTTCTCTACTAATATGTCCTTAACACGTGTTTGTTCCCTGACCCACTCCGCTCTCTTCTTGTCCCTTAATGTTACACCTATCATCTTCCGCTCCATTGCACACTGAGTCGTTCTCAATTTAAGTTGAACCCTCTTAGTGATCCTCCAGGTTTCTGCCCCGTAGGTGAGTACCGCTAAGATGCAGCTGTCATACACTTTCTTCATCAGCGATAATGGTAGGCTGCTATTCATTATGTGAGAATGTCTGCCATATGCACCCCACCCCATTCTTGTCCTTCTAATTTTATCTGCCTCATGGTTGGGATCTGGGGTCCCAGCTTGGCCTAAGTAGATATATTCGCTTACCACTTCCACTGCCTCGCCACCTATCTCAAACCGCTGTGCTGTCCCGAGGTTATTGATCATTACTTTAGTTTTCTGCATACTAATTTTCAGGCTCACGGTTCTACTCTGTTTGTCCAGTGCGGAAAGCATGCTTTGCGATTCGTCCCCCGAGTTACTTAGCAAGGCAACGTCATCAGCAAATCTGAGGTTACTGAGGTATTCTCCATTAACCCTTACTCCTACCTGTTCCCAATCCAACGTTCTGAATACTTCTTGTAAGCATGCTGTGAATAACATTGGAGAGATTGTGTGTCCTTTTCTGAAACCCTTCCTTATAGGTATTTTACTGCTCTCCCTATGGAGGATGATGGTAGCTCTAGACCCATTATAGATATCTTCTAGTATTCTTACATAATGCTCATCTACCCCCTGGTTCCGTAATGCCTGAATGACTGCTAGGGTTTCGACCGAGTCAAATGCTTTCTCATAATCGATGAAGGCTATATATAGGGGTTCAGTATACTCAGCGCACTTCTCTATCACCTGATTGATCGTGTGAATATGGTCCATTGTTGAATAACCTTTACGGAACCCTGCTTGTTCTTTAGGTTGACTGAAATCTAAGGTTGCAGAGATTCGGTTAGCGATTACCTTGGTAAATACCTTGTAGACGACTGACAGTAAGCTGATCGGCCTGTAATTTTTCAAGTCTTTCATGTCGCCTTTCTTATGGATTAGGATGATGTTCGCATTCTTCCAATATTCCGGTACCATTGCGGTCATTAGGCATTGCGTATACAGGTTTGCCAGTTTTTCAAGTACAATTTCTCCGCCATCCTTCAAGAGGTCTGCTGTTATCTGATCCTCACCAGGTGCTTTGCCCCCTTTCATTTCTTTCAAAGCCTTCCTTACTTCTTCGGTCGTTACTGTTGGGATGTCTATCTCCTCTGAACTACTGTTTCGTTCGGCATTATCCTGTATGTCCCGGCTACTGTACACATCCCTATAGAAGTCCTCGGCCACTGTGACTATTTTGTCCCTATTTGTGATGACATTGCCTTGCTTATCCTTAAGTGCATACATCTGATTTTTCCCCTCGCCAAGACGTCTCTTCAGTGCTTTCAGGCTACCTCCGTTCTTTACAGCGTATTCGATCCTCTCCATAATATACTTCCGTATGTCAGCTGTCTTACGCTTATTAACTTCGAGAACTCGGCTAGTTCTATTCTCTCAGCTGCGGTAGAGATTCTCATGGTTTGCCGTTTCCTGATTACATCTTTCGTGTCCTGAGAAAGTTTACCAGTATCCTGTCTAGCCATAGTGCCCCCAACTTCTACTGCACACTCCATTAGAATGCGTGTAAGGTTGTCGCTGGCTTCCCGTGTTGTAAGCTCGGCTTCCTCGTTAAGGGCGGAATATCGGTTCTGCAGCGCGATTCTGAATTCTTCTACTTTACGTCTTACTGTTAGCTCATTTATCGGCTTCTTTCGTACTAGGTTGTTGCGGTCCCTCCTCAAATCTAGCCTAATTGGAGATCTTACCATACGGTGGTCACTACACCTTACCATCCCGAGCACTTCCACATCCTGCACGACGCCAGGGTTATCGCATAATACGAAGTCTATTTCACTTTTGTGCTCCCCATTCGGGCTCCTCCAGGTCCACTTCCGACTCTCCCGTTTACAGAAGAAGGTATTCATTATGCGTAGGTTATTCCGTTCTGCAAACTCAACTAGTAGGTCCCCCCTGCTATTTCTACAGCCCAGACCATAGTTCCCAACTGCCTTGTCTCCAGCCTGATTCTTGCCTACTTTAGCATTGAAGTCCCCCATAACTACGGTATACTGCGTTTTTTACTTTAGCCATTGCCGATTCCACATCTTCATAGAAGCGCTCCACTACTTCGTCGTCGTGGCTGGATGTGGGCGCGTAGCCCTGCACCACCTTGAGCTTGTACCTCTTATTGAGCCTAATTACAAGACCTGCTGCCCTTTCGTTAATGCTATAGTATTCGTCTATGTTGCCAGCTCTGCTTTTATTGACTAGAAATCCCACTCCCAGTTCTCTTCTGTCCTCTAGACTACGGTAACATAGGACGTGTCCATTTTTCAGCACCGTAAAGGCTTCGCCTCCCTCCTAACCTCGCTAAGCCCTATTAAATCCCATTTAATGCCCTCTAATTCCTCGAACAACACCTCGAGACTTGCTTCGCTAGATAAGGTTCGCACGTTAAACGTTGCCAGGTTCAGATTCCATTGGCGGCCTGTCCGGATCCAGGGATTCTAAGCACCCTCTGGTGCGTCACCGGTCTTACCGCCGCCGTGGTCAGTTGCTTCGCAGCCGCTGGGGACTGAGGGCCGAGGGTTAATTGCCGTATTCATGGGCGGACAGAACAACCTAACGAAAACCTTGTCGTGTTCGTAGAGGAGATGAAGAGGCTCTTCAGGCGTGCTGACCCTTGCATGGCGGAAGAAAAGAAGTTACGCTTCTTGATGCGCGGTGTGAAGGAGGAACTGTTTGCTGGACTTGTCCGGAATCCACCCAAAACGGTCGCCGAATTTGTGACCGAAGCCAGCACAATTGAGAAGGCCCGCGGACTGATGGACCGGGCAAGACGGATCGCAGCAGCAAATGGGGCCCTGGACTAAGGGCATCACCCTCTGAGAGCTAGATAGCCTGCTTTATAATAAAGTTTTCTACTACTACTACCTCGAAATGCGTGCTAAGCAGTATGATCGCAACTTTGTTAGCGCGGCCAATGCGAACTATTTCGACAGCACGCGGATTCCGGCCGACAGCCTACGCGATACTACCCGTGCAATACTGAGAGAGGAGCTGCGGAAACTTCTCCCAACGCCGCCGCAACCCCAAGTCACTTCCCTTACCGACGTGAATAAAGAAGAAGTGCAGCTAGCGCTGTGAACTTCACCAACGCCAGAAGCAACCCGCGAGCCGAAAGCCATGTCCTACGCGGCTGCCGTCCGTCGACCTCGCCCGCCCCCTATCGTCCCGATGCTCCATACCGTCATCCCCGGTCGCCGGCCCGACCACCTGCGGAGCAAACCCCCGCCCCAAGGGAGACCGACGTGTGGCGAACGGCCGCTGTGCTACCACTGCCGCTGTGCCGCTGTGCTACCATTGCGGAGAGGCCGACCAAATCTACCGTCGGTGCCCCTACAAGACGTTCGGTTTACGACGGTTCTCCGTCGACGCACCACGCCCCCGGCCCGGCCAGCGCCCTACTGAAATCGAAGATCACCTTGTCCAACGCCAACCGAGGTCCAGCCCGTTTCAACCACTCGCCGTCGCCCTACCCGTACCAATCGCCGAGCCGCCGCAGCAATGCTGACTTCGCCCGTGGAAGGTCCCCCAGCCCACGCGGGGGAAACTAAAAGCAGGAACTTCTGGAGGTGAAGTTGCTCTACGGCGAAAATCAGGAAACCCTCCAACGACGGAAGGACGCACCGAAGACATTGATTCACGACATGCCCTCATCCCGACTACCCGACCCAACCCTGACGAGACTCCCGAAAACGACATCAGCTACACGGCGCGACGCGCACCAGACATAATCGAGACTGCCGTTGAGAAGACGACGACGACGCACAGTGCCCGACCGTCAACACGCACAAGCCGAGATGCGACGCCCCGAGGCACTCGGAACTCGAGGAAGGCGGCATCCGACGTCAAGGTGTCCATCGACGGCTTTGATGTAGTCGCCCTCATAGACACGGGAGCCGACTACTCAGTAATGAGCGGACCATTTGCGTCTAAGCTGAAGAAAGTTATGACCAGATAGGACAGTCCGCACATACGCACAGCAGGAGGCCATCTCGTGACGCCAAGTTGAACGTGCACGTCGCGCGTCACCACAGACGGCACAAAATACCCTGCGGCATTCGTCATTTTTCCTAACTGCTCCCGCGACGTAATTCTCGGAATGGACTTTTTGACGGACAACGGCGCAATAATCGATCTGCAGAAAAGGTCGATAACATTTTCCTCCGATCACTCCATGACGCCGGAACCGAACCCCGAACACCGTGCAGCTGTAAGGATCGCCGATGATCATGTCACCCTGCCACACCAAGCAAGCTTGATGATCACCGTCTACTGTGAAGGTGCTGCTCCCGACGTCGACGCTATCGTAGAGAGTGACCAAAGGCTGCTTCTCGACAGCGGTGTGTCTGTCGCAAGAGGCATAGCGCGGTTTAGGCAGCGCAAATCCCAATAACCAATTTCACCGAGGAGTACCAGCATTTATACAAGGCCGCTGCAATTGCGTTCCTCGAAGAAACGCAACGACCTAGTGATATGATCACAGTCGCCCACTTTGAACGCGCACCCGAAGATACCTTGAAGCTTCCGCATCCCTTCGACATGAATCCGGCGCTACCGCAAGAAGAAAGGAACAAGTTATTGGCTTTGCTGCGTCGCTACAGCGAGTGTTTTTTGTCGAACTCAAAGTTACGTCAAACACCTCTGGCGAAGCACCGGATAATAACCGAGGATGGAGCCCGACCTACCCGACACTCACCGTACGGCGTCTCTACACACAAGCGCGAAGCCATCCGGACTAAAGTTGACGACATGCTCAGCGACGACATTATACAGCCATCAAAACTCCGTGGGCTGCGTCGGTCATACTCTTGAAGAAGAAAGACGCCACGCTGAGGTTCTGCGTTGACTACTGGCGATTGAACAAGATTACCAAAAAGGACGTGTACCCTCTACCACGAATCGACGACGCCCTCGACCACCTCTGCCATGCAAAGTACTTCTCACCGATGGATCTGAAGACAGGCTACTGGCAAATTGAAATGGACGAGAGAGATCGAGAGAAGACTGCATTCATAACCCTGGACGGCCTATACGAGTACAAGGTGATGCCGTTTGGACTATGCATGGCGCCAGCAACGTTTCGGAGAGTCGTGGACACTGTGCTAGCTGGCCTGAAGTGGCACACCTGCCTCGTATACCTCGACGACGTTGTGGTATTCTCTCGGACTTTCGACGAACACCTCGCAAGGTTGCAGTCTGTACTCGAAGCCATTCGTACGTCGGGGTTAACGCTGAAGCTTGAAAAGTGCCGTTTTGCGTACGAGGAACTCAAGTTTTAAATGTACAGCATTTCTTAACTCACGATGTCACCCGTTCTTGGCATCCGTAGTTGTCCGCATCGCTCGCAGGTGCGCCCTGTCGGCGCGATCATAGCGTGATAAAGGCAGTTGTCGGCGAGGCAGGAACGCCCTCATCGCCGCGCTATCTCATCAGCCTCGCTCCTCCTCGGCTACTCTCCGCTCGCATCGCGCGCTCTCTCCGCGGTCGGTTCGCGCCCAACAGGTGGGGGCGCGCGCGTCGCGGGATCAACATCTGTGGCGTGTTCGTGACGTCAGCATCGCGCGCGCGTGGCGCGATCGTGGCGTGATAAAGGCGGGTGTCGGCGAGGCTGGAACGCACTTATCGCCGCGCTCTCTCGTCAGCAGTTCCCACAAGCGCAACAACATTAACGTAACGCAAACTACTTAACGTCGTGCGCCCCCGGAAATGCTCCGCATTTGATCGTGCCCCTCGCAAGGGGGATGTTTCTTCCATCAGGGAAACGGCTACCGGTGGCGGGAATCGAACCCGCGTCCTCGGGCACAGCATTTCCTCCACCCGTGGTCTTGTCATCATTCACTCAGTTAGGACGGTGACGCTGCTGAGCCCACAAACGGCCGCCAAAGGGCTGCGCCCTAAAATAACAGCTTCAAAATTTTTTGGGCCCTGTCGTCAACGCCGCGCGAGTCTTGCCTGACCCGGCGAAAACTTCACCCATAGCGAACTTCCCAAGACCGAAAGATAAGAAGAGCGTGCGCAGATTTCTCGGACTGTGCGCATACTACCGGCGCTTCGTCGCAAACATCGCACGCATTGCAGAGCCACTCACCAGGGTGTCGAACCGGAATTTTTTTTGGGTTCGGTTCGGGTTCGGGTTCAAGCCTTTCGGGTTCGGTTCGGGTTCAGTTCTAGAGCACCATTCCGTTCCGGTTCGAACCGGTTCGAACCGGTTCAAACGGGTTCAAGCGGGTTCGAAGAAAAAGAGCAGGCGTGTTTTTTTTTTCTGTTATTTTTTTGTGCTCGTTTTTCGTTTCCTTATCAAGTCGGCATAAAAACAAATCATAATGAAGGTTTCTTTGTCCAAATATTTGTCTTCGCCAAACTAAAGCGACCCTGCAACACTTTTTTTAACTTTTTGCTAAATCTTGAGTGCTTGCAGAAAGTAGTCAACCAACACATTAGATTATGGGGTCGCAATGTGCCTCAGCCAAAAATTACTGCTCTCTCCTCGTCAGATAACATAGAAACTTGCTCAAAATATTTTTCTCTCCTTCCCGGTGTTCGCGTTCTTCGACCGCTGAATGACGTCATTACAGCGGTGTAGCGGCTGTTTGCCGGCTTTCGTTAAGTTGCAGAATAGAACGCATTTGATAGTCATTTAGAAAAAGCCACAAAAGCGAAGCAGAAACGGAAGGTGTATTCGCAGCGACGAGCAAATCACGCACTGTTGCTCTGTGCTGGCAATAGCTATAGTTTCGCAATGCTTCCAGATGCGAAGAAGAGTGAAAGCGTTTATCGAAATGGTTGATTTACTTGAATTAATGTGTCGATGCGAGCTAGTTGGTACTTCATCATGGGAACAGGTTAAGCGCCAGGCACAACTGGAGGATGTAAAACAGACAGGAAAGAGATATCTATCTATCTATCTATCTATCTATCTATCTATCTATCTATCTATCTATCTATCTATCTATCTATCTATCTATCTATCTATCTATCTATCTATCTATCTATCTATCTATCTATCTATCTATCTATCTATCTGTCTGTCTGTCTGTGTGTCTGTGTGTCTGTCTGTCTGTCTGTCTGTCTGTCTATCTATCTATCTATCTATCTATCTATCTATCTATCTATCTATCTATCTATCTATCTATCTATCTATCTATCTATCTATCTATCTATCTATCTATTTATTTATTTATTTATTTATTGTTCGGTTTAACGCGCCGTCGCAACGCCGACGATGAGGCGCGCCATAGTGGAGGGCTCCGGATTAATTTTGATCACCTGGGAATCGTTACGTGCGCCGAAATTTCGGACACACAGACGTTTTCGCTTTTCGCTTCCATCAGAAATGCGGCCGCCGCGGCCGGGAATCTAAACCGCGTCTGTGTGCTCAGCAGCGCAACGCCTTAGCCACTGAGCCACCGCGGCGAGTTTATCTAAAGTGTTGAAGAGCTCCTTTAACTGTACCTGCAAAATGTTTTCTATGGTAGTGTGACGAGTATGCGGCGCCGACTGCCAAGCGTGGCAAGTGGCATTTAGAGAAGTTTCCTTCTGCTCACCTTTAATCTGCTAACAGAGCTGTTCGAAAGAAAGAATGGCTCTAAAGACTCATTGGACGGCGTGTATAGGACGGCATTGGATAGGTAACCACCGGAGATAAGAACTTTCTAATGGCCCTTTAGCGACCGGTGACAGCGATTGGGCTCTAGGAAGATGATAGCCAAGTGAAGTCACAAGCAGCAGTAATGATCACTTGAGAGAGAGAGAGAGAGAGAGAGATAGAAAGAGAGAGAGAGAATGAAGTTTCGAGTCAAAGTTTCAGAGAGGCGTCCTCATTCGAGGGGGCCGAATCGACAGCCGTTTCCATCAAGAGCAACTGATCTTCCAGGCCGGAACTGGCTATGGCTGTCTCCAAATTCTCAATGGAAACGTGGAGGTTGGATGGAATATACGGCACACTTGTCGCAGCCGCCTACTATGTGTATGAGGTTCCCAGACTATCCACAGAAGTAACGAAATGAAGAGAGTAGTGTTCCGTCAAAGAGGTGAAGTCTGGTGTTGTGTGGGAAGGTGTATGCCCACAGGGTGCGGAGTAAGCTTTCCTGGTTAATCGGTAGCGATTTGTGCAGGGAGGAATACGTTCTATGGAAGAGGCCACAGTGATGAGTAACTTCCTGGTCTGTCACTGCAGGATGCATGCACTCGGGCCGGGCTTCATCAGCGCTGGCTCAGCGAGTCAAATCTCGACCCACGAGGTTGGTGATCTTGTTCGCCAGAAATGCCGGTATGAGCTGGTGCCCATACAATCATGACTGGCCTCGTTGGTGGTCTCTGATTGATCATCGGAAGGGTTGTAACATACAATCAACCGTTGGCAAAGTTGGGCCACGCCTGCTTAGAGTCTGTTATGAGAGTTTTGATTGATTGATTGAAGGGTTTAACGCGCCGACGCAACGCAGGCGATGAGGCGCGCCGTAGTGGAGGGCTCCGGATTAATTTTGACCACCTGGGGATCTTTAACGTGCGCCGAAATCTCGTACACACGGGCGTTTTTGCTTTTCGCCTCCATCAGAAAAGCGGCCGCCGCGGCCGGGAATCGAACCCGCGACCTCGTGCTCAGCAGCGCAACGCCTTAGCCACTGAGCCACCGCGGCGGGTATGAGAATTTTGGCGCCGCTTTGGCTATGCGCACGTGCTTTCGCCGCTTCCTCAGCTTAGAGGGGGCTGTGTTCGGGGGTTGATATGCTACACCTGTGGGAAACTGCAGAACGGTAACACAAAGAAAGAGAGGGTATTTAATAATGCTATCGGGCGTCTCTTGCATCAAACCAGTTGATCGTTCCTCCCTTTTTTTCGTGCAGTTTAGTTTCTTTCCAACTTTCTCTGCTCATGTATAAAAACGTTTTGAAAACCCTTTGATGAATATAAAATATGCATTAGGCATTTAGTTATTAACTTTAGTGCGAGATGTCAGTTTTAATATAGCTACAACATAATAGCGCAATACGGGCATAAAGAAAGACCTTTTATAGCATTCAGGCGGTCGTCACATAACTCGGCGGCTACTTTGTGCGTGACAAAATTTTCTGATTGGTCGATAAGGAGAACGCTGCAAAATTTCCAAATGCCAAGGACCCCAAAGATATCATGTTTGGTCCGACCGTCGAATCCGCCTTAATTGACCCGCTAATTCCTTTAATCCAAATTAATCAACACACCAGTCCCACTAATTCACATTAGCTCATTCACTCACCTAATTCACCCCAGTCTACCCGCTAACCCGCACTAGTCGACTTCAATACATTCGCCTCTTAAGTTTAAGGTTTAGCAGATTCAAGATAACATCAAAATGCTATCAAATATACTTTAAAAGTGGAAGTTAGGCCTCCACATTTTTTTATATATCATGTTCTCTTAGAGCAGCAACCAAAAGACACAACGGCACTGTATACAAGAAAAAGTGACGTTAATTTTGAAAACTGCGAGTGTTTGTGTCTCAGTGCTGTTTGTATATAACTGCCCATTCAAACTAGAATAAGTGGAAGATATGGATTTATTATTGATGGTGTCCCTGAAGGCCTTCGCAAGCGGACAAGGATGCATGCGAATTAACAACAGATTGAAAACTTTACACGATTTTAAACACCACGTAGTAGGTAGATACCATGAAGAATATTCCATGATATGTTGCCTCGTAATATGCGTTATAACTTAAGATATGCTAAATGTAAAAGATAATTGGGAGATATGGGCAGTACCTAACGCAAACTGATAGTATATACGGACAACTTTACATTAAATTGAGGGCAATAATTAGAAGAGAACATGATGGAACACACATGAACACACAAAGCAGAAAACTAGAAATCACATTTCTGAGGCCCCAGAACCGGTTCGGAACGGTTCCCTCGATTCGTTCCGGTTCGGGTTCAGTTCCAAAATGGCGGAAAAAATACGGTTCCGGTTCAGTTCCGGTTCCGGGCAAAAATTCGGGTTCGGTTCCGGTTTTCGGTTCGGTTCCGGTTCCGGTTCGACACCCTGCCACTCACGCGCTTGACGAAAGGTAGCACCCCTCTCAGCTGGGAAAACGCCCCAGAAAAAGCATTCTGCGAGCTGCAACAATGCCTGCAAAGCCCGCGCGTGCTCGCGCATTTTGACGAAAACGCCGAAACGGAAATGCACACGGACGTGGTCTGTCCAGGGAAGAAAAAACTACTCAACCTCTGAGAAAGAGTGCCTAGCCATTATATGGGCCATTTCAAAATTTCACCCATACGTGTATGGAAGACCGTTCAAGGTTGTGACAGACCACCATGCGCTGTGTCGGCCCGCCAATTTGAAGGACCCCTCTGGCCGTCTTGGTAGGTGGAGCTTGCGCCTGCAAGAGTTCGACGTTACAATCGTCCACAAATCTGGCAAGAAATATTCAGACGCCGACTGCCTGTCCCGCGGCCCCGTCGACCCACCACCGCAGGACTCCAATGAAGACAGCGCGTTCGTCGGAGTCGTGACAGAGAGCGACCTAGCCGCCCAGCAGCGTGCCGACCCTCACTTGCGCGTCATGATCGACTACCTCGAAGGACGCAACGTCGCCGTGCCTAGGGCATTCGAGCGGAACTTACCAGCATTCAGCCTGAAAAACTCCGCCCTCGTGAAGAAGAATTTCAGCCCCGGGACAAGAACGAATTATCTACTTGTCATCCCCGCAGACCTTCATGACGAAAATTTGGAAGCGTGCCACGACGACCCGTCTTCCGGACATCTCGGCACAGCTCGCACTATTGCAAAAATCAAGGCGAAGTACTTCTGGCCCCACCTTACATCTGACGTCACCCACTATGTCCGGAGTTGCCGTGACTTCCAGCGACGAAAAACACCGCCGACAAGACCCGCTGGGCTTCTGCAACCGATCAGCGTCCCATCGAGTCCATTTCAACAGATCGGAATGGATCTTTTAGGCCCGTTCCTTACGTCACGATCACAGAACAAGTGGATTGTCGTGGCGACAGACTACATGACGCGCTACGCAGAGACCGCCGCTCTTCAGAGGTGGACTGCACAAGAATTCGCCAAGTTCTTCATAAACCAAGTTGTGCTACGACATGGAGCCCCTGAAGTCCTAATCACGGACCGCGGAACGGCCTTCACTGCAGAGTTCATGTAAGGAATCTTGCGCTACAGCAACACGGATCACCGAAGAACGACGGCGTACCACCCCCAAACGAACGGACTAACGGATCGCCTGAACAAGACAATCGCGGATATGTTGTCTATGTACGCTGCAGCGACCGAGACTGACAACAAAACTTCGGAGTCTTCATGTGCTGCTTCGCAAGTGTATTTCGCGCGGCTCGTGAAATCGTCCCAAAGCGCCCAGCAACCATTTCCACCGGGTCGGAGAGCTCCCGAGAAGCCAAGCAAGCGTCTTTCCTCGAACGCTGAGAAAACACCGAGGATACTGCAAAACAGTAAAACAACGAAAAGGAATGCGCCCCTCTGGAGAGCCTGGCAGTCAAGGTCGGCACCCCTCTCCGCGTCCTTCGCCGTGACCGGAACGTGGGCCCACTTTTGGAGACCCCGGAGAACCCCGGACCGACAGCCTGGAGACACGGAGCCTGCGCTGTGATTGGTTCGTGTGTCCCCAGTGAAAGGCCCCGGAGGGCCCAATGACAGAGGCCCTGGTAACACGGTGCCCGTGCTGTGATTGGTTCGTGCGGTGAGAGCTAGAGACCCCGTACAAGGCCTGACACTCTATTTAAGGCCGTGCAGGCCCTTTGTTTGACACTCGACCCGGTATCCTGACCATGTAACCCTACTTGTATATAAACCTTCCTGCTTCTCCTTGTCGCCCTGGCCCCTCAATCCTGGTCCGATGCGGTGAGCCCCCGAACCCCGGCTACGACAACTGGACGGCGAACGGTGAGATCAGCGCACCGCAGCAGAGTCATGCGGTACGGGTGAGTACCTGGCTTTTCTTCTTTGAAGCATCGGGTCTTTAGCCTAGGTTTTAAATGCGGAGCATTTGTTAGGCTCGCCAACTCCTGCGTCCATAGGCGTCCGAAGCTCATGACGTCACGTCGAGGCGCAGGTGCGCGCCTCTCCCCCGTACCCTCCTCGCTCTCAACAACAGCTACGGCGGTGCGGGAGGAGCGCGTCTGCGCGCGAATGCGCCGTAGCTGCCCCGTGCGCCTCGTCGCTCTCAACAACAGCTGCGGCGGTGCGGGGGGAACGCGTCTGCGCGCGCATGCGCAGTAGTTACCCCGTGCGCTCCGTCGCGCTCAGCAGCAACAGCGGCAGGTGTACACGTGATAGCGGCGTGACAGCTGCGTGACACTTGTGGCGCTTCGTTTGCGAGGCAGCCATGGCCGGACATTATTAACCCCCTCCCTTAAGCCTGCGGCCTCGAGCCATCCAAATAAGAACATTTGTCTGTCTGTCTGTCTGTCTGTCTGTCTGTCTGCGTGACAACAGCGTGGTGGGGGGCGTGGAAAGGTCGCGCGCTTGTGTACGGAAGTGCGCGCATGCGCGTCTCTCCCCCATACTCCTCTCCCTCGACAGCCCGCGCAGTGTATATAGCGGCGGAGCGCGCGTTCGAACTTCTGTCAAGTGCGTCTTTGCTTGCCTTTCGTTTGGCTCCAGATGAAGTATAAGCGATGGAAGCAACAGTACCGTCAACAAGTTAAGCATTCCAAACCCTCCCCACATCCAAACGGTAACCACAAACTACCCAATTACGCAACTTTCACGCAATACAACCACCCCTATGCGACGCATTTACTCGAGTTTCCCCCGTGGGAAGATGCGGGCGGGCGGCTTTTTTTGCTAAAACCGCTGGCGTGTTTTCAACTGCCCAGGAATTTTGTGGTTGAATTCATTACTCTGAGGAAAGCAGCGCTGATCATGGATCTGAACAAGTTGCGGAAGCCCGATCTCGTACTCATGTGCGAAGAATTGGGGATAGAATTGGGGAAAACATGCAGGAAGCCACACATCATAGAGGCCATTCGAGCTATTGGCGCCGCGGAAGACGAGCTTGAAGTTCAGCGGGAGGGTCCAGCCGAGGTTCTGAAGAAATTGTCAGATACCAACTACGTGGTAAGATTGGGAGCACGAAGAAAGAACGTAAAAATTTATCACATAAATCTGATGAAGGCATACGTGGACAGAGAAACAGTGATTTGCCTATCACTGAATGGGTACGAAGAGATGCCGGTTGACATCCCTATCTTTGGGGAAGTGAAAAACGAGGCCCTCACTAGGCAAGCTGCTCGGGAAATGATAAAAGACGAAAGCTTAGCACGGGACCAAGTCGCCGATTTGGAGAACCTTATAGAAGAGCTCAAGGATTTGTTTACAGACAGACTGGGAAAAACGCACATCACGACTCACGACATTTAGCTGACTTCCGACGAGCCCGTGCAAGTGAAACCCTCCAGGGTTTCCCCGAGACAAGTTGACCTGATGAGAACTGAAGTAGAGAGGATGCTAACGTTCGGGGTGATCGAAGCTGGCGACAGCGACTATGCCTCGCCAATGATAATGGTAGAGGTCCCAGGGAAAGAGCTGCGGCCATGCATAGATTACCGACGACTCAACGCAAAGACAAGGGATCAACTCTACCCTATCCAGAACATTGAAGAAAGGATAGAAACTGTCAGCGGGGCTCGCTACATATCTACCCTCGACCTTATTCGCGGATACTGGCAGGTGCCTCCGACGGCTCGCGCAAGCCGTTATGCGGCGTTCGTGACCCCTTTCGGGTCCTACCGCCACCTTGCGCTCAGTTTCGGTTTAAAGAATGCCCCATTTGCTTTTCGCGGCCTATGGACAAGGTGTTGCGGGGCATGAGTGATTTCGCCTTGCCCTACCTTGATGACATAGCAGTCTTCTCAGACTCGTGGGGAGAGCACCTAGAGCATCTCAGAAAGGTGTTTCAGCGGCTAAGTGAAGCTGGGTTGACGGTGAAAGCCCAAAAATGCGAGCTAGGAGGAGCCGAAGTGTCCTATCTTGGGCATGTTGTGGGACGCGGAAAACGCAGGCCCTCGGAAATTAAGGTCGAGGCAGTCGCGTCTTACCCCAGACTGAAAACTAAGACAGACGTCCGGGCCTTCCTCGGCCTTACCGGCTACTACCGTCGGTACATGAAGAACTACTCGGAAATGGCCAGCCCACTAAAATATGCACTACGAAAGGACAAGCCCACACACATTGCGTGGGACGAAAACAGCGCAAAGCGTTTCAAAGTCTGAAGGTGTCGCTTATGAGCCGCCCCGTTCTCGAGGCGCCAGACTACGATAGGCCTTTCATCGTGCAATGCGATGCCAGTGACCGCGGCATGGGGGTAGTCTTGTGCCAGCGGGACGAACAGGGAAACGAGCATCCTATAGTATACATGAGCAGAAAGCTTACCGTTCGTGAAGAAGCCTACAGCGCTTCACAAAAGGAGTGCGCGTGCCTAGTATGGGCCGCACACAAGTTAGCTTGCTACCTTGCTGGTTCGCATTTCTCTTTCGAGACTGATCACTGTCCTTTGACATGGCTCCAGAACATGTCTTCCAAAAATGGCCGTCTCCTCAGATGGAGTCTCGCACTTCAGCATTATAACTTCGATGTTCGGTACAAAAAGGGCAAAACGCACGGCAGTGCTGATGGCTTGAGCAGGCCTTCAATGTGATGTGAGGCAGGTATGTAACCTTTCCCGACGCCAACCACGTCGGAGAGAGAGAGAAAGAATGAAAACTTGTATCCACAAAATTCAGGGCTTCCGTTGTGTTCTGGGAAGGGTTTTAGTGTTGTTTTCTTCATCATTATAAAAATAAGCTTTTTATAGTGAACAGTTGGCTCCGTTACTTGACCCGAGTGGGCCAGGTGCTTATCGTGCAGTGTGGCTTTGTATGCGTTTGTGTTATCCTGTAAAGTGACGAAGGAGTGTACGCCCGAGCTGCCCAAACCAGCGGAAGGCCGAAGAAGATCGTCTGCAGTGGTTGACGCCATTCGACTACAGCCGACGCTTCGAGTGACCAGGTCCGGCTGCTCACCCTCCGGTCGAGTTTCCTGGTGGGGGAGGAAGCTGTAGCGACCGAGACCGACAACAAAACCTCGGAGCCTTCATGTGCTGCTTCGCAAGTGTATTTCGCGCGGCTCGTGAAATCGTCCCAAAGCGCCCAGCAACCATTTCCACCGGGTCGGAGAGCTCCCGGGAAGCCAAGCAAGCGTCTTTCCTCGAACGCTGAGAAAACACCGAGAATACTGCAAAACAGTAAAACAACGAAAAGGAATGCGCCCCTCTGGAGAGCCTGGCAGTCAAGGTCGGCACCCCTCTCCTGCGCCCTTCGCCGTGACCGGAACGTGGGCCCACTTTTGGAGACCCCGGAGAACCCCGGACCGACAGCCTGGAGACACGGAGCCTGCGCTGTGATTGGTTCGTGTGTCCCCAGTGAAAGGCCCCTGAGGGCCCAATGACAGGGGCCCTGGTAACACGGTGCCCGTGCTGTGATTGGTTCGTGCGGTTAGAGCTAGAGACCCCGTACAAGGACCTGAAACTCTGTTTAAGGCCGTGCAGGCCCTTTGTTTGACACTCGACCCTGTATCCTGACCATGTAACCCTACTTGTATATAAACCTTCCTGCTTCTCCTTGTCGCCCTGGCCCCTCAATCGTGGTCCGATGCGGTGAGCCCCCGAACCCCGAACCCCGGCTATGAAAACGCCGACGTTGAACCTAATCTGGACTTGGGACGCCGCGGACCTAACCTGGACTTGGGACGAAGTCCTACCGTATGTCACGTTTGTGTACAACACGGCTATGACACGCAGATGACTCCACGGCTATAACACGCAGGTGACACCGTTCGAGCTTGGCTTGTCTACGGTAGACGGCCGACTACGATGCTGGACGCCATGCTTCCCCACTTGGAAGACGACGACCACAACGCCGACGTCCAAGGATACCTTCAGCGTGCGGACGAGGCCGCCAGCTCGCTCGTGTTGGCACAACGGACCAGCAGCTGGTGGATGCGAGACGCAACAACCTCCGACGAAGAGACGCAGAGTACCACCCAGGGGATCGTGTGTGGGTTTGGACTCCCATCCGACGACGCGGACTCAGTGAGAGGCTTCTGCGACGGTATTTCGGACCCTACCAGATTCTACGACGTGTCGGCCAACTTACCTACGAGGTGATCCCCGATGGTGATTCCGGAACATCACGACGACGCACGTGGAACAAGAACAAGACATTACGCAAATATAAGACAGGAAATTAGCCACCCGCCCAAAGTAAAATTGATATTGCGCAATAGTCTTATATACTCACAGCCACATGTAAACGTCTAAGCCCGGTTTATGTGTTTCTATTTGTCAACTTTGTTGAACAAGAACAAGACATTAGGCAAATATAATACAGGAAATTAGTACACAAGGGACATTTACAGTGTTCCTTTATTAAAAAATTCATGGGTGCTCGGTTTTTCAATAGCAAATGATATTCTACATCTAGTGCAGAAAACGGCCGCTACCTGGCGGCATATGAAAAATCCCGCGGCAACAGCAACGAAAGGTTCTACTTGCTAGGTTCCACGTTCTGCTTGGAACGCACGTGGAGCACGGCCACGCGGCTCTATAAACATTCTAGTCGGCCGCCTCCATTCATGCGCGCCTCCGCCGTACTGAAGCGCCGGCATCAAGGAACCCGGCCTGTAGCAGCGGAACGCGGTAAATTCAAATCGCATTGGGCAAACCTTTAGTGTGTTTACCTTGGAATGAGCGCGACGGTACAGGAACAGCATGAGAGGTGAGCGGGAAAGCAAAGGGCATTTCCTTGGCAAATGTCTACAAAGACTGTCGTCTTTTGACGACATTTGCAACGAAAGGAGCAGATACGCGCGCAATTTTTTTTATGTTTCGTTCAGACTGTCTTTTATTTTAGCATCGGGTCGATGCACTCTTAGAGGGGGGGTAATGCCGCGAAGCATGTATGGGTATGTTTATTGTTTTTACTGCCGGGCCACGCCCGGCTGTGTTATCTGCGTTCCAAACGAAGCGCGCCTTATATTCTTTACTTTATGGCGCACGAGCTATCACATTCAGATAAGCAGACTGTTTCGCCTTAACGTCACTGGCCCAGAATTAATCTTCTGTGATCTACAATGTGAATTGTAAATCAGATGTAAATCGACGGTTCGAGAACCACGCGCGCCGAAAGATAAAAAGCCTGCAGAGCAGGCGCCGGGGTATTCCGATAGTCGACGCTCGCTCGCACACGTCACTTTGTTGACTGCTACTTCGCCGCCTGTGTATTCTTTGAGTTGTTAGGGAGCCCAAGTTCGCTCCAATAAACGGGTTTTCCTTCACGACAACTGCGTTGTCTATCGACCACCCAAGCCTTTCGTCGTCCGGTTCCACCCCCTCATCGACGGGAAGCGACCCGGCTTTGGGCACAATGACGCGGCGGGGGCTGACGCTGCTGCCGGACACAAGCCGCTTTCGGCGAACTCACGGTTGCCCAAGCGCCTGCCGGCGAGGGAACGGCGGTGGTGACCAAGGCGTCGCGCGGCGCCGCACGTTTGGCGGCAGGCTAAGTGTTCCCGTCTCCTTCGGCGGCGACGCGAGCACCGTGGGAACCCCTTGTGGAGTGTCCGAAACGCCGCTGTTCAACGAGCGTCCGACGCCGGATTACCAGGCGTCCTCCTGTCGCTTCAACCTCGGGTGGTACTAAGGGCTTCGACCTTAGTAAGATTGCACCACCGAAGTCAACCTGACCGTGACCTGTGCGGGAGGAACGGTGCGTCTCTCTGAGGGTGTGGTCGTCAATCTCAGGGCCGCGGATTTTCGTGATTGGTGCGTTCCTGAAAGCAGCGGGAGAAAGGGCGAAAGGGGGCGGACCTAAACTGGTTTTTTAATCTCGCGCGCGCAGGATCGCAAAATCCTGTTCACTCATCCAAATGACATGTCAATTCCTGTATACAAAGTTGCTTTCTTCGCCCTACTGGGCCCCAATGTTTGCCCCAACTCAGGACCAACGGACGCCATAATCAGTCGCACCACCAGATCCGGAACAGCGGGTATACCCACTGATAAACATTCCCACACGAAGAAATCGTAATAATAAGACATTACCGCGTGCAGACGTTGTTGTGCTTGAAATGCGGCACCGAACAGTGCAGCCGCAAAGGTAACTACGCAGACGTGGAAGCACGCTATATTTTTATCGTCAATCGGGAGATCCCTACCACCGATGCGGACGCAGACCCACCGCGGTGGCTCAGTGGCTAAGGCGTTGCGCTGCTGAGCACGAGGTCACGGGTTCGATTCCCGACCGCGGCGGCCGCTTTTCTGATGGAGGCGAAAAGCAAAAGCGCCCGTGTGTACGAGATTTCGGCGCACGTTAAAGATCCCCAGGTGGTCAAAATTAATCCGGAGCCCTCCACTACGGCGCGCCTCATCGCCTGCGTTGCGTCGGCCCGTTAAACCCTACAATCAATCAATCAACCGATGCGGACGCACAGAATTGAACTTTAGAGCTACTACGCCTATTTTACGAGCTCTTACGCCGAGCTACGTCGTTTGATTGAATGTGAATGTGATTGTGAATGTGATTGAATTTGAATGTGATTGAGCTTTCAGTGTCGTTGGCTGGTTCGGTTTGGTCAGCGTTTACATAGTTGCGCACCAAGAGGCGAAGAAAAGGGGTTCATAACACATTTGCTAGATATCCACAGCTGAAGCTCGTTCAAAGAGCGCGGGATCTGCTGTAGCGGTCACTCCCGCCACCGCGCGATAGCGGATGTCTGTCTGTCTGCTGGCTTGGCGGAGACCCGGTCGCGCTCTGTCTGCTGACTCCGTCGCCGTTGGAATCTTGCGATTGAGATACTTCGTTTCCTTGTTCAAAAATAGCTAGTCACACGTAATGTCCTTCATCGTCACGCTACGGTATTACATTCGCCGTTACGTAATTTATTAGTTGCCACAGGCAGTTCCTGTCAATGAGGATAGATTTGAAAATTGATCACAATAACACGTGTGTTAATGACGTACAAACGATGCTTTTAAAAAGTGGGCACCTTGGTTTCTTTCTATTAGCTTAGTGTTACGTGTAGTCCAGGGTCTCTAAGTAACTACCTCAGTATGCGAACAGTTTGACTTTTGTAAACAGAACGTGCATTTATAAGATGGCTGGAAACATCAGCCACTCTATGACGTGTTGTGACCAGCTAAGTTTATTCACGCACGATATACTCAGAACACTGAGCGGAATTATAGAAGCGTCCCCCTTTGCCTTTGCTAACAACACCTTTTCTCTCCTTCAGAAGAGCGAGGGTAGTGTTGATTAACTGAAAGAAAACGCCATGTCTCCAAATAATGCGCATAATTATCCGTATTGTCGCCTTAACAAAAATATTTCGCCTATTTCCTGGAAGGTCGCAGTTGCAGAAACTTATAATGCTCCCGTGTTTCATCGATGGAGCTGTAAAATATTCCCCGCTAGTTCTTGTTCGAGTGAAGTGCTTTGCACCGCACGGAAGGCTTCAATAAATGTATCGTGCATCGCACGCTCTTGTCATATGCAGCGAGCCTTCATCTTTCCTGGCCTCTTTACCACGCAGATGAACAGAGGAAGCTCGTGTTTGCACCCGCTCCCTCCCTCTTAGTGAGAACGGTGGCCTCTGCTGAGGCGTGCTTGAGGAGGAGGAGGGGCACTGCTCACGAGCGCAGCCTGGGCGATCTCTTCGATGAAGTGCGTGGTGACCACGATGGTGGTGCCCTCCTTGGATAGCACGGTGAAGTAGCGCCAGATGGAGTCCCGCAGCACCGGGTCCAGGCCGACCGTGGGCTCGTCCAGGATCAGGAAGGGCGGGGAGTGGATCAGCGACACCGCCAGCGACACTCGCCGCTGCTGGCCCCCGCTGCGGCCGCGCCCATCATCATCATTAGCATGCGGCGGCCGTTTGACAGCGTCCCCTAAGCAGCTGCTCAAAAAAACCAAGGGTGTTGAAGTTGACCAGCACCCTTTTTTACACACAAAAAGGGTGTAGAGCTAGGAAAAGGGTGTTCAGATTCAAGAAAAAGGGTGCAAAGGCCTCCTAACACCCTTTTTCCACTTATGCTACACCCTTTTTGGCTAAAAGGATGTAAAACGTTTAGTGTGCGGGCCTGCCCCGACATTCCGAACATTCCCCGAATACCCAAAGTACTCTTGAGCAGCGGAAAGCGGCGTTGCTCAGTTCGGACCCCGGAGATCAGCCACAGCTGGAACGACAGGCCACAAGTGCGGCCAGAGCTTCAGGGGCCCTGGAATAGGGGCGCCTCTTCCTTTCACAAGCAAACGACACCCTTCCTTAGCCAAAAATAAAGCTATTCCTCATCCTCTTTCTCTCCCGCAGAAGTTCATTAAAAAAGAGAAATACACATTCAACCAGGAGCGATGGTTGGGCCATGGGATCGTGCCAACTTTCGCGCCTAATTTATCAGTTTTGTCGGAAGCTCCAGGTCTGAGCTGGCAAGAGCTGCCTCCGACTACTCTTGTTTCTGATGTTGTGTTGTACTGCCTGGCCATGTAACCTTACGTCCCCTTCAACAAAAATAGCTACAGCGCGACTAGAAACAAGGACACGGAAAGATGACCAGACGAGCGTCAAACTGAATTTAATAAGAGAAACGTTGCACCTTTTATAGACACTCTTCATGTTAACACCAGTAGAATATTGGAATCTGCGGGGGTGGCGAAGGTGTTTCGCTACGTGGACGATTTTTTTGTGCTTCTGGAGTGCAGCAAGGAAAGATTTGATACATATGTCTATGAAACAACTAATCCGTTTAAGGTAGTCTTAGCCGCTCTGGCTATTACTCATGAGGTTCCAGATCAATAAGATTTTTGGATTTGACCCTGGCAGTAGATGCGAAACGTGTGTTGGCAGTACAAGCATCGCGCCAACAGGCTGCTTCTTCCGTATCATGCCGCACATTTCATAGTCATCATCACCAACCTATCTACTCTCACTGCAGGGCAAAGGCCTCTCCCATTAATCTCCAATTATCCCTGCTTGATAAATGGCCACTGCCATTTGAGGCTCACGCGCACTTACAGCTACTCCGGAGTAACGCATCCTTACTCGAAGCAATAGGCCGATACGCAGTACAGAGCGGTCTCTACAAAGCAGCATAGAGCGGGCCTGACCATGTGTTTTTTGAGGCGGCACACAAGAACGAAGACGCCCACGAATGGACCTATGATCCCACAATGAACTTAAGTGGAATCCCCTTCATCTCCTCCCTACTTTTCTCCTTCCCCCCCCCCAGGGCTTCGTGCCTCCTTTAAATAAAGCACATTCATTCATTCATTCATTCATTCATTCATTCATTCATTCATTCATTCATTCATTCATTCATTCATTCATTCATTCATTCATCCATTCAGTCCTGTGCTAACTGCGACGAATTAATTCCTGCAAACTTCTTGATTTGTATATGTTCGAGGATACAGCTCGAACTTGGCTCGAGAACAACGGAAGCCCCCTGACTAAATGCACTCTCTTTAATTGCGAGTTCCTGATAACATTCGCCCCGGTCGTGCGGAAGGAACGAGCCACACCTTTGCTAGAAACGCGAATGCAACACCCCTACGAAGGGGTAGTGAACTTTGTTGAGGATATGAAGATACTTTTTCGCCGTGCGGACCAGGAAATGACAGAAGATAAGAAACTAAGGTTTCTGATGCGAGGAGTATAAAGCAAGAGCTACAGTAAAGCCCGCTTATATCGAACAGCGCGAGGATTGTAAAATAGTTCGATATAGCAAAAATTCGATATAGAAAGTGAAGCAAAAAAACTTCTATGAAAGCAATCTTGCCGACGGAGTCACAAGGTAACGTTGAGCTCTTACCAACCTGCAGTTCACTATTGATACGACACTTTCTCGGAAAGAAAACAATAATTTATTGGGGCGGAAGAAGTGCGTGAGTGTAGCCTTCTACTTGGAGCGCAACGCGTTGCTGGTGACTGCTTGCTCCACGGTATCTAAACAGTCGACAAGCACAAGACCGCTGCCCTGAATTGGCAGTGAGCGCGACCACGGGCGGCGCTGCGAAGCGCGCCTCCGTGACATCGGCTTAGGGATTCTCGCATTTGTCGTCTGCTTCACTCGGGCTCGATCTCCCTGCTGTTTCTTTGCGTGCGGTTGACGTCTGATGCTTGTCTGCACCACATTTGCGTGTGCGTAACTTTTTATCATTAGAATTGACTTAAAATCGCCTACACTAGCTCAAGGCGTGACTTAACGTATAGTTTTCGATACCGAAGAAACATTGCCGGCGTCGCCCCATTCTTTGCGAAGCCGGTCTTGTGCGCAGCGCGAAAAGTCGGTGCTAGGCGTCGGCTTCTGTTGTAAGCAATATTTGGAACAAAGGGAACAGCCAGCTGCTAGTAGCCGACCACAGCAAAAATACAAGACCAAAACAAATTCCAGGCCTTCACAGCTGTCGGCTTTAACAGTAGGCATTACGATTACCGGTAATCGCATGTAAGGTAAATCAGTTTTTGCAACCTTTACGAACGCTCCAAGGTATTGCATCACATCGCTTTACGTTGCCGTGGCTTGAAATTGTGCCGCCATGCACTATGGGCCACAAAAACTGTAGGCTGAGTTCCAAATAACCCATTGTGTGTATAGGCGCGTGGTGGTTTTATACAGGCATCTAACCAGTATGGAGGTTCATTGAGCAAAACGAGCCACGTCTACGGCAAAAATACAGTAACACTATGTTTGTTCAGAGCTGGAGGGATATTTCATTACATTTCCCACAGCCATATCTTGCCAATATTCAACTGGCATGCTGGCGATGGGGCCGAAGGCGTGGTGAACACAAAGTAAGAAACCTCGGTAACAGCAACAGCGGAGGGTTTATTTCGACGTTTCGACTTCGAGACAAGTCTTCTACGGGATATGCGTTACAGGAAAGCTGCACTCAAGAGGAGGGGGAGGAGAAAACTTTATTTAACATCAAAATCGAGATGATTAGTGGGCCGGGTCCTCAGTCCAGAACAAGAGAGTAAGATCAATTTTGTTCTTTGCGCCTGGAAATAAAAGTTGGAGAACAATAAAAAGCTCCTTGGAAATATTCATTGGTTTCGTTTCTTGTTATATATGCACGTATACTATTTATTGCGTTCGTTAGTGACTATGTCAAGCCTTCAACACCGTACTCATGCCGTAACTGCTCAGGTTGGGAGTCACTTCGTTATTATAACGATGGTTGGGAGCACAAAAGCCGCCTTCGAGTACTCTCCACAATGTCGTCTGAGGCGTGATCGCGGTGGCGTAGCACAAACCTTCTCTTTGTGTTTGGATGTGAATAAACAACTCACGCTGCAAATATGCACCTTCTTGCACGCAGTCATAAGGAGCCAATTTGTGAAGAAGGGAATGTATGCCGCACAGTCAGAATAAAATATCCACACGATCTTTGTGAGCCTCCCAAACAACCCCAAACCTACTAATAAGACGTTCGTGACGGTGCAGAAAAATGAATGCGTCGGGCACAGAAAAAAAACATTCATCGAAAGATGAATGTTCATCGAAAGATGAATGTTTGAACAAGTCAACGAAAGAATAGGAGACAGCCGCTTTATTTGCAGCTGTGCAATGTGCGAATAGGGGCCCGCTGCTTGGTGCATAGCATTACAGACTGTTGAGTCTCCATATATCCCACTGAACACAAAACGTCTTGGAGATGTCTACCATGGTCTTGCGAGGTCTTAGACATCTTGCGCTACAAAAGTTACCTATAAGACGTCTATTTTCGTATGTCTCAAAGATGTCTTAAGAGAGATAGCTACAGGACACCTGTTCAAGATCTCCGACGTCTTGAGCTCCGTGAGATGTTGATAAGTCATCTGTGCTAAGATGGCTAGACGACATATGAACCTCAACGTGTACAAGACGTTTGTCCTAGCTGGCTGATGTTGTAAGCTTCTTAAGACACCTACAAAGCGTCTACCATGAGATGTCTACAGTACGTTTTGTGTAGACAGCTGAAAGATATCACTAATAGATGTGTCAGATGTTCAGCTATTGAACACGTCTACATGACGTTGATTCCAAGACAGCTAAGAGATGGCATTTTCAAAAGGTGTTGAAGACGTTTTCAATGACGCGATATCGTCTAGCTGTACTGCAATATATCATTGTCGTGCACACGTCTTTTCTAGCTTAGAATCGAAGACACCTACTAATAATGTCCTCTGGCTATCTACGCAAGACGTGCCATAGTCACTTCGTGACAGACGTTTTGTGGAAAGGAAAAACCTTTAATTTATTTGCGTTTAGCACGTTGCGCTGAGGTCGCTGAGCTATGGTCGTCGGCAGGATTTGCTTTGCGAGGGGAGGGCAAAGAACAAGTGGAAGTAGGTAACTCTTCTTGTGGGGCAATTGGAAGTGGAATTGCCCCTTTTGCACCCCTCTGTTTACGCACATAACTGCGTCTAAACGACGTTGGCTGTACTAGGGCTAGAAGGCTCTGCTTACAGAACGTGATCGCCTACATTGCGTTTGGTATGAGTTAATGCAAATTATCGTGAGAACTAATTTCTTACGGTGTCTACTGGACGCGTCTCACGGAGGTTGAGGGAACATTATTAAATCCAGAAGACCTAGCAATAGGGCTTTATTCGCAGGCCCCAATAACGTTTTCCGAATCCAGTCCAATCAAGCGTGAAAGAGTCAAACCTAGGGAAGAGGACTCATCGTGGATTCGCTGACAGGTGGGAGATGATGTGGCAGGTGAAGAAGAAAGGAAAATGACAAGTGAATTGCGCCAGATGGCTAAAGAGACCATTTCATGCATGAAACGCGCTTTGTGTTTGTGGCAAACAGCTCGTCAGTTGTGTGATTGACTGGAACACTATTCTTTCCTCTGGCGACTCAGGGTTTTATATATTCCCCCAACAGAAAACCCCAAAAGGATTTCGTCACCCCCTAGAAACCTAAATTCTGGATAAACCCCTGTGGCTACTTCTCACTGACAGACACACACACGTGGTTGTATATGTGGATAAATGAATGAGAACTGGGTTATCGCACAAAAATACAAGCCAGAAAAAATTTTCAAATTCGTTGAAACTTTTTTATTATGCAAACATCGTATGCGTACGGCCCTTTTAAACCCAATTGTCTCCTACGCGCATGAAGGCTGTGCACGTGCACGCTTTCACTATGTATTCAGAGCTCCGACTGAAAAATAATCAGAATGTCGTTTCTTCATCATATATTGCAACGATACTTAATAACCATAGGAATTGATATGCGCGCTACAGTGAAATTTCAATAGTTCAACAAAATCGGCCTGGACGTGAAGCCAGTCTACATTCCCATAGCAAATTTGTTGGAGAACCAAGGTGTCTTAAAAGACACAGGCACAACACTCATTGAAAAAGCAGCGCTTGTAAAGGACTGGTTTAAGTTTTCTTCGTTTTTCTAAATGTATATAACATTAAATTGAAATCTACTCGCAAGCGCGTTCTTTAGAGTTGAAGCTGTTTTTTTACCGTTTACTGGGATTCACGTCATTTCCAGCTAACCCCGATTCATAATTACTTGGTGGTAAAGCATAAGATGGTACCAATGTTTTTTTTACAACACAATTGCCGTGAAATATTTATGAAACTTTGAATGCGCTTTGTCTAAATTATGACACGAGAAATGAACTTGAGGATAAATTCCTTTGAACGTGGAATAATGTTATGGCTACACCAAAAAAAATGGCGAAGCTTGCACTAAGTCGCGCAAGGTTTGAACCATAACGAAGCTGGAGGATTTCTTTTTATGTAAGCCCTTGAACTTGTTTATTTACATGTTCACATTGTGGCAGTAGAGGTCATAGTCATATTTATCTATATCGTACGCCGTCTTCCTCATGCATGACTAGCGTCCGTCCCCGGATCGCAGGCTTTCACATTTCTCCCAAAGTTGAACGCGTCAACAGGTGTTACAACCGGCGCCGACGGGTTTCGCGAACTGGACATCTGTAGCGCGAGCTGTGCTCCCTCTTGAGGCGTGAACACACATGAACTGTTTTCATGTTGTCGTTTTTCTTTTGCGAGCGCCACGTGCAAGCCTGGACACCGGGCACTCCTTGTAAGACGCGGGCTCACGCGCGGTAAACGGCGGCAGTAACTATGATCCAGTGTTCTGAGGACGCCGCACACCGCACACATTACGGCCAGAAACGACAGCTCAGCTGGTAACATGACTTCGCCAAGCACAATTTTCTCTCCAACGGACGTGCACAGAATTGCAGCCGTGGGTTTCTTCGTGTCGCATTAGGTATTCAGCCTGACGCAGTGCAAAAGGGTACGAATATAGGAATTGATTGCCCCCAGGGTACATCAGAACCACCGACCCCCCCCCCCCCAAAAAAAAAAAGCAAAAAAAAAAAAACACATCACGGTTTCTCAAATGAAGCGAATTACCCACAGGTTAAAACGCTAAGCGCGGTAGACGTGATTGACCCGCTCACCTACGTCGTGACGTGAGCTTACAGGAACAATATTCTCTCGCCGCACGATGGTCCTACAGATACTGATAAGCTACCATAGAGGAAAAATCTTACTTTCACATTCCAGAGACCACTGACAACACGCCCGGCAAGTGGGTGCTCGCACGATGCTGCTAACGAACTGAACGCACACCGGCATAAATCTTCCGTTCAATGCCGGCGTCACACTTACACGGATGCTTATCAGGTAGGGCGCAATCCCGTCTCAACAGTGTTTCCTGGTTAGAACCGCTATCACGCATTGCAGCTCGTTACTCCACATTCAAACAACCGCGCCAAAAAGGGGTAAGATACCAGCGCTACAGGCGGCTGCGTTACACAACAAAACGAGGGCGAAGCTGCGGCGGATTTGTGAAGCTTACGCGCGAGAAAGGAATATCGTGAAGGCGTTACTTTATAGGACCGCACATAAAAAGAAGAGAAGCTTTTGCTAATGAAGCCGCTGAAAATTATTATAAATTCTGCAATTAGTTTTCAGATTTTTAGCAATTTAAATGTGCAAGTAATAGGCCTCCTGCGCTGGAGTTTTGGCGACATGCAGCGCCCCTAGCGGCCAACGCCTCTGGGTAGTACAAAAGCAGACGACCCCCGCCGCCCTCCATGTGTTTTCAATTACAAGCCAGAGTGAAAGTTGGTTGTGGCGCTTTGTGGCGAGTTTAAATGACTGCATATTGTATGAAATAGCCCTTAAAGTAGTTGCAGAGGCTAAACAAAATAATATCCGCTAAAAGAAGCCGATTTGTCGGCTTTCTTTTAGCGAGCTTTCGCGATGGTCGCGGCGTGGGACAGTATCGCCAGGTCGGGTGGTTTAACTGTTTCACGACAGTTACAGTTTTTTCTTCTTGCGTGCGGTCGACAAAGGAAAGTTCACGAGTAGCATAAACAAGGAACACTGCTCATCCTATATCCTGAGGTAACTGCAAAAGGTTGCTTCAGCGGGAGCATGCAAGCGAACGCAAGAATTGCGCAGCCGACTCAGCTGACACTGCTGGCCTGGCACCGCCTTTGAAACGAGTGGAAATTTTGTTTCGTATTTTCGCAAACTAAATTATTCTTGCGTAACGTTTTACGCCGCACGATTTACGAACGGGAGGGTACATGTATACTAGCGAGTAGGTGGGGCAATAGCGCCAAATAAACAAATTAAGCGCTATTACAGGACGCAAAACATGCACCAAATCACACGCCCGCTGCCTGCAGAGATGTGTACTTCTATAACACCACATAACACAGCATAACATAACACAGCCGCATACACGGCGCGGGGCCCCGAATATTTACATACGATCATCACTGACTGTGTTGGTTTCCTAGTGCAGGGGTCGTCGAATCTAAACGCCGACACCCCAATTTTGACTTCAAATGGAGTTAGACAGCGAGGTAAGAACAGAGAATTGGCGTCCTCCAGTTGAATTGCACCCCCATCTTCACACTTCACCAGATTATTGTCAAATATTATTAGAAATTCGCTGAATTTTTTCTCTTTGCATTCAAAGCCCCCCTCCTCCCCCCCCTTCCGATTTGCCGTCCAGCCCTCCGCCGTGTCGGCTGCATGGAACTCGGCCGTTGCTGACGCTCATTCTAGGCTATTAAGTGCGAACTGGGAATGTATACTGCAAGAGCGTAATTAAGTAAAGCGAGAGCAAACAAGGAAAACGAGCGGCCTCTTAGTTCGCCCGACCACTTTGTTTTACGGCCACTATGTATAATTTCGGAATCGCAAAACAGATTTCACGCTTCTGACGGTCGCGGCAATTTGTCACTGAGACACGCAACAAAACGGCAAGCTAACGCTGCACCGTGTATTCGTAACGGCGACGCAAACGAGCACTGTTTGATGAAAGTGCACGCATAGTGTGCAGGTACGCAAAAGAGTGGCGCACCGCAGCAGGCGAGCCTGCGGTCCGCCGGACTCGCTGGCTTTTTAAAGCGCGATCATCGCCGATTGCGTCACTCTTCTTGGCTGTTTTTGAGAAGTCTCTCTCACCTAAAGTATTAGTTTAAACTAGAAATTTCACTTAAAATTTTACTTCGTACGACCATCGATCGGTGAACCTGCGAGTAGCAGACGCCGTCACGGTCCCGGCACTTTCGTCGGCGCTGTAAACGTGTTAAGCGCTGCAAAGCTTCTCCCCCTAATGCCAAGTTGATCGCTGAAATAGATCGGACGCGTCGGGGATGAACTGGTGACCACGTCGCAAAATAATCGGGAGCGTCGAGCTCAGTTTGCTTCTGTCAACACGGGATCCTATGGGACCCGCGCAGCTTTGTACTACCCGGAAGTACTGCCCGGAAGCCGCTTGCGCAGCGCCCCCTGGGCAGCGCAGGAGGCCTATTGAGATGCAACTCACTGATTATTTTTTTCAAATTTTGAAATCTGGGAGGCAGTAAATGCCGGGAAGCCGTGTTGCCGCGCGCGCTGTGTTTGCCTAGGTGTTACTCATGGTGTTACTAAACTGTTTCCTTTTTTGTGGTGTTACGTTTAGCTGAAGCCGTCCTTCCGTGTCGACGTCTGTTGTTAGCTGTGCCAGCGACTACAGTAGGTTTTCTGTCAGCAGCGATAACGCTGGTAGTGTGTGTGAAAGAAAACTGAAAAGTTCGTTGCGCTCTCAGCGGTGGGTTCTCGTTCACTGTAGCGCTTTTAGTGTGAACAGTGTATTGGTGAAATGGCGCCTTCAGAAGTTCGTCGAGGCGGCAGAAGTGGCGTTTGTCTCAAGAAAGAGGTGTGCAACTTATCTTGGCTCCCAGCTCGGACACACGCGGCTTCGAGAATATGGTTCCTTCGAATTCTTCTGGGACACACTTCAGGTGAGTGTACGCTTAAAACTTTGGCAGTGGCTATTTTGCCGGCAACCGGCAGATTAGCCTGGGAGAAAAGTTGCCGGCAGTTCCTTCCTATTGGCTGGCCCAGACCACGTGATTATTCTGCCGGCACTTTTCCGTGGGGCTAATGTGCCGGCTGCCGGCACATTTCCGCGCGGGCTATTTTGCCAGCTGCCGGCACATTTCCGCGCGGGCTATTTTGCCGGCTGCCGGCAGATTAGCCCGGGGGGAAAGTCGCCGGCAATTCCCCGGCAATGCTGCCTCTGGGCGCCAATGCTCCGGCAGCAGGAGATGTCAACTTTAACGTTGGTGACAAGTTTTCGAGCTTTGCCGAGGAACTGAATTACGTAAAGATATGGAGAAACGAGTCGGCAAGATTGCGGAGGGCATGTCGAACTGGCTCAGCCCGCCGCAAACTTTGAGACTTTGATTATAGACAGTGAATGTTCCTTGGTGTTTCCTTTGTAGAATCTGAAGCAAAGTCGTGCAATAAAGAAATGATCAGTCAAAAAACCAAGATTGCATGACTAGAATTCACCACTGTTTATTTCAATGATGAAATTTTAAACACGAACTTCAGTGAAAACAATATTATTTAATTGAATCATGCAAAATATGCAGACGTCCAGAAAACGTCCTAAACACAATCAGAGAGATTAAAAACAGCGACTCATTCGCAATCACTACATTGCCAAACTTTAGCTTGCGTCTTCTTGCTGAGTTGCACACACGGCAAGTGGTACCAGTGTAAGCACCAATCACACATGACCGAGTCATGTGTGGGGAGATCATTTTTACACGTGTTACACTCCCACTGCTGCAATTGTTGTTTATATGTCAGGGCACTCTCCACTGCCACCCAAGCATCTTCTATAAAATAAGTTCGCACAGCGTTCACGCATAATTTCATGCAGAAATAATTTTTGCATAATTTCATGCAGAAATAATTTTTACTGAAGTTCGTGTTTAAAATTTCATCATTGAAATAAACAATGGCGAATTCTAGACATGCAATCTTGGTTTTTTGACCGATCATTTCTTTATTGTGCGACTTTGCTTGAAATTCTGCAAGGAAAACAGGAAGGAACATTCACTGTCTGTAATCAAAGTGTCAAAGTTTGCGGCCAGCTGACTCAGTTCGACCTGCCCTCAGAAATCTTGCCGACTCGTTTTTTCTATATCTTGACGTAATTCAGTACCTCGGCAAAGCTCGAAAATTTGTCACCAACGTTAAAGTTGACGTCTCCGGCTGCCAGAGCATGGGCGCCCAGAGGCAGCATTGCAGGGGAATTGCCGGCAACTTTTCTCCCGGGCTAATCTGCCGGCAGCCGGCAAAATAGCCCGAGCGGAAATGTGCAGGCAGCCGGCAAAATAGCCTCCGCGAAAAAGTGCCGGCAGAATAATCACGTGGTCTGGGCCAGCCAATGGGAAGGAACTGCCGGTAACATTTCTCCCAGGCTAATCTACCGGCTGCCGGCAAAATAGCCACTGCCTAAAACTTTGCTTGCCAGAATATGAACTTCGAGTGAGGTTTGCCGCAGAGGTGCTTTTTTTTTTGTGACGCACTACTTAGGTGTGATTCAGATTACGTGCACCAGAAAAAGTAAGGTTAATCGGCATTGTGCCGATTTCGCATTTCTTAGTTGCTGGCGATGTAACTGCCTCCTTTCCATTAGTATTCTGATGTGTGGGCCTTCTGGCTAAATAAATATCGTCAAAACTCTTCACAGACGCTTCGGTTATTAGTAAGTGAAGCGGAAATAAATGCATCGGTGTTTTTGTCCCTCGGCTTCCCCCTCACCTTAACCAAGGGTGAAGTGGTCGCAACAATCAATACTTGTTGAGAGCACCAGAAAAATCGGCCCATTGTTCGGTGTACACTGTTGAAGTTTCAACATTGGGGGCTTCAGCTGTCTGTGGTCATTGTGTGGCCGTTACCCAAATAAGCCCATGTGTGCTTACAAACAGTAATTGCTGGCTCACCTGGAAGCCCAAGCATCTTCATTTATAATTCCACCCCCTCCCCCCCAAAAAAAAAAAAAACGTGTTAAAATTTCTCATGTTTGTCGGCAGTGCTTTATAGTAGTCTAGACTGTTAAATAATCCTGCATACAGAAATGGGAGGAGGGTTGAGTAGATAGTTGCTTCTTAGTTGCTTCTTATTCCAATTCAGTGCGCCCACGTATAAGTGCATGGGTTGAGCGTGAAAGCCTACGAGGTGAGTATAGTTGATTTGGACACTGTCTGCTTGGTGAAGAGCATGTATAAGTAGGCAGGCTGAGTCAACAGGTCACAAGCAGTTGGGCAACTCGTGTCGCTCCCTTCTGCCATGCTTCCAGCCTCACTGATCAGCAGCCCACTTGTGCCTGCAGGCACAATTGCGCTAACCTACACCTCCTGCAGAGGTGCACAACTTGGTTTGATGTAAAAGGTTGTTTTCATGGAGTCTACCTAAACGCCCTAGATTTTGTTCAGTTTATGTATGCACAGGAGGATTGAGTGAACAGATCAATCTATTCATGTCTGCGTCAGGTTAATGTGTGCGGTGCTTTAGCTGAGTGCAGGGGGTTGATATTGCTGTGGTTGCATCAACTTCTCTGTTATCAGAAATGAAGTGACAGTGCAACACATGTAGTGCACTCTCTTGTTAACAGAGATACTGTCTGTACAAAGAGTCATAGCTTGTTTTTGCATGCATGATGCTTGGGAGGCAATATTTCTCTGCATTAGTATTCTTTTTTTTTATTGTGCAGGAAAAGGCCGTGCCCACTTCACTGGAGCTTATTATTTGTACTGGAGGCGGTGCTGGAGTGTGTATAGCAAGAGAACCTGGCAGTCATTCAAGGCTGGCTGAGGAATTGCCCCTTCAAGCTTTGGAATGCCACCAAAAGGTACAGCAATCTTGTATTTTTTCGGCACGCTCTGCATGCTTTCTGAAAGTGCAATATATCAATCTATATCAATCTATCTATATCAATATAAGCTGTATCAGTATTAAGCCCAAAGGGATTAACCTATATAAAAGGTACACACTGTACGATTAAATGATAGCCAAGCAGGAGGTTAACAGGCTGAGCACCAAACTTGTTCTTTGAAGAAGCAACAACACGTGTACTTCCCATCATTACTCTCAACAGCCAGAACACTCTGTCGTCCTCGTGTTCCCGTCCTCATGTAATCATGCAGTAAGTGTATTTTTCAAATTATAAAGAATCAACTAGCCAGTACCTTGTGTAACTTAACGTTGTAAGATATTCAGTGTGCCTTATAGCAGTACAGAGTAAGGCTTTAATGTTGGAGGTGTGTCTACCAGTGCTTCTTTTTTTTTATCGCATTTTTCGCTAGGAAATCCACCTAAACCATCTTTGATTAGCATTATAAAAAATCTCCCAACTGTCATGGTTTAGGTGCATGTTAAAAATCCCCATTAAATTATTCAGTAGCCTGATAGCCGAGATATGTCCTTGGTGCGTAAAACCTTCCATATTTTACACGGTGTATAGCCATTAGTAGGATATGATGCAGTTTGTTTCGCACTTCCATTTTTCTCTTATAGCGCCAATGACAACACATTTGTCCAGTTTTATTGGTGTCTTGTGCAGAAATAAGTGGAAATCATACATTTTAAGTTAACATTTACCACAGAGTAAAATTGAGTAAGTTTCTTGAATCTGTTGGATGTTGAGATGAACGATTCCCACAATGAAACGAACAAAGCTGAACGAGAACATCTCAGATATAAGCAAATACAGCCCAAAACATTTTTACATTTGTCGGAGCCAAAATCGTCCAGCTTCTTGCTCCTTCTCATAGGGTTATTATGCACTGGCCTCTCGAGTGCTTGCTAGCAGGGGAGCAGCAGCGCAGATTCCATTTGTATGTTTGGACAGGTGTGCCGACAGCGGTGCGGATAATGTGGTTCATTTTGTGCTAGCTCAGTGCCGTCCCTGTTGCCTGATTTTATTTTTTCTTGTGTTGCTTCAAACGACCATGGCTAGAGTTACAAAAATTTTGGCACTCAAGCCTGCGGTGACATTTTAAAGGAGCACTGACACGAAAATTTTATGTTACACTTTTATTGCTTTTATCGATGCTTAATGGTCTGGCGAAGCCGAAAAAGCACTTCAAATACTTCAGCGCGCGATAGTTAATTACATTGAACAGGCTGAAAGTCGTTTGTTTCAAATTCCCGCGCTTTCATTCCGAACGGCGCATATGACAGAATCCCGGCCTGACCTCACCGCTTTGTGCGGACGTCACTGGCGCCCGCTTGAGTGTGTTGCGCCCTCTCGCCGCTTGTGGGGCCGCGCGTGTGAAGTGACTTCACGAGTTTTTGACGACCGCTGTCGCGTCACTTCTTTTGGCTTCACGGGGTGATGTCACGCTGATGCCCATTTGCTGGGTGCCGCTCCGCCCGCTGCTCCGTCGGCGCGATAAATGTGATCCAATTGAACTATGCTCTTCGCGTCGCAGGCCGCTCATATTTCAGCCAGGGTATTCTGTTGAGTGAAGGAAGCGAACTGTGCAATAATATTAACGCCAAAAATTTGTGTCAGTGCTCCTTTAAGTGGTAATGGTGTGTGAGATGAGGCACAGGTGTTAACATGAGATCCATGCCTGCTGCACGCTTGTGGAATGTGAGGAAAGTTGAAGTGCTTGAATGACACTTGTGATGGCTTGAAGACTCGCCTTCCTCAGTCTGAGCTAGTGAAGCTGAGGGATTGTGCGAAACCAAAACGTGTGACGGAAATCATCGCAAGGTGTGCATGTGTTCAAAATTAGGCGCTGCAGTGACGACCCACTGATTTGGGCAGACAAACAGAAAATTGTGAACAAAACAATAGTCAAAGGGGAAGAAATATAAAACATGGTTAAGTGGCACGCTAAAGACGGGACAGCAAAGAAGACCACACAGGACCAACAAAGACCACAGAGGACCAGCGCTAGTCCTGTGTGGTCTTCTTTGTTGTCCCATCACATGTATCACAGTTCGAACCAACTTGCGCAAATTTGTGCTGTGAAGAAATAGTTCGAAGCCCACAGTTTATGACAAGTGACCCTCAACAGCAAGCAAACCTCAAAATTCTCAAACAGCCCAGGTTGATTCTAGGTACCCAATCGGGCTCACCTCATGCCCATCTCGTCAAAGTAGCGGTGGCCTATAGTAGCCAAACGTTGCACTGCTAAGGCCACAGATGCAGGTCTAATCCTAGCCACAGCAGTCACTTTTGTAGTTGAAGCTATAAACAAGAATGCCTGTGTGTTGAGTGTCTGCAGGTGATCTAGATGAATCCAGAGCCCACCTTATTACGTGGCTCATAGCCTCATTACGTAGCTTTGACACAATAAACACCCTAAATTTGCATTGTTTGTTTTGTTGTCAACGTATAGATTTTAAATAAAGGGAGAATGCTTTTTGGTTTTTATACGCACATGCTTAGCACTGAGACCAATTTTGAATTTCTGCAGATGCGGTCCGACTGATGGAAACTATGGACTTCCCTTCAAGATGACCTGCCAGCCATCCAAGGCTGGCTCAAGAATTGCCCAGCCAAGCTTCAAAATGCTTCAAAGAGGTACAGGACTTTCAAAGTTTATTTTACTCACTCTGCATGTTTTTTAGAGGTGTAGCATAACTGAATCAACCTTGGAGAAAAAAAAAAGTTGCAGAAGCCAGTGGTTATCCCGCATTTGCATCAGAAGTAGAAGGCTCACTAGTTCCGCTCAAAACAGGCGGGGAAACTTTTTCTTTTCTACTTTGACCCACAAAGTTCACGGACACCTCCCCGAAAAAAAATGCTTGGGCCACAAAAATCCAGTGGCCACAATTCCAGCCAGAATGGTGCCATGCAAGAAAGCTATGCAAAGATGGCCAAAATTTGACTGAACTAACTTGAATCACAAGGAGCCTTTTGCACACAGATATTCACCAAGTTCTGATCAATATTCAAACATGTTTTTCCCTGGAATTTTGGTGATACTTAGTTTGCTTTGTTTTGTTGACTGAAAGCATATTCGAAATTAATAAAGTAAATAGCCAGAAAATATAAATAATAAAGAAAATGTGCTTTTTTTATCCGCTTCTCCCCTTGAGCCACCCAATTCGTGCCACATTATTAGTATGCTCAGTATAGTTAGAGTTGTCTGTTTTCATGTTTTATATGAAGGAAAGTTTGACATCCACCTGATTAAGCCAAACGGCTACAAAGAAAAGCTATACAGCTTTCTCAGAAACTTCGCAGTTGAAGAAAAATACATCCTCATCCAGGATTCTGGTTTTATATTTTGTTAAAATCGGCTGGTAAAAATCAGCTGTTATTTTTCAGACTTATAATTGGGGAAAAATCTGACTTTCTTGTAAAACCATTCCGCAATATGTGCTTCTTCATGTAAAATATTCAGATGTACTAAGTAATGCACTCAGTTTATTTTATGAGGACGAAGATGCGGTCACTGACCAAGTCAAGGTGAAAACACAGACGTTTCGGGACCCGTACTGTTCCCTTGATCACACTAAGCTGGCGAGAGCGGTAATTCGCTTCTTATTCTAAAATGTGACGTAATGTGTAGCTTGCCGGCAGATTGCCATCTGTCGTATTGATAGTGTCCTCGGCCGTCTGATCCTCGGCCGTCTGAATAAACACGGATTCCACAAGCAGTGTGGTGCTTGAACTCTTTTCCTTGGCTATTAGAGCGGCGTTATCCCCATCGATGGAATGGCCATGATTATCGGCGTGCTCGTCCAGGGTGTTCGGCACTTTCCTGTTCTTGCCCGCGTCCCTTTGAGGTTCCTTTAATCTCCTGATGAAGTTGCCAGTTTCGTCTATGTAACTGCAGCTGCAGTCTGCACATGGTACCTTGTAGACAACACCGGGGTATCTCTTGGTGTCCAAGCAATCTGTCACGTTCACAAGCCGATTCCTCAGCTTGTCGGACCGCATGTGCGCAACGCGAAGGTCATACCTTGCAAAGATACGGCTTAGAGCTTCGCTGACCCCAGGAACGTATGGGATGCCGGCGCGTCTTCGAAATCGCTTGCCTTGGGATGGCCTGGGATTGAGGACGCGATCTTCAACATTCTTAATAAGCTTCTCCGGGTACCCGCTCGTCAATAATCCTTGATGTATTGTCTGAAGTTCTTTCCTCATTTCGTGGTCACTTGAGCAAATACGTGTTGCCCGCGTCTCAAGAGAGGAAGCGACAGATTGCTTGTGACAGGCTGGGTGGCACAAATTAAAATTCAGGTAATGTCCCGTATGCATCGCTTTTCTGTGCACAGCAAACGAAAGGCTAGTTCCGGTACGGTTCACCTGGACATCGAGGAAAGGAAGGCTGCTGTTACACGCACATTCTGCTGTGAACTGGATGGCGGCTTCTATCGAATTGAGAAGCAAGAGCCGTGGGGCATCATTCCTATTGATAACGCAGAAGCAGTCGTCCACGTAGCGGACAAATAACTTGGGCTTGGGAGCGAAATCGATGAGGGCCTTCGGGTCAATGACCTCCATGACCAAATTTGCAGTAGTAACAGATATGGAAGCTCCCATGGCAGTTCCTTGGATTTCCTTGTAAAACTGCTTGCGGTACGTGAAGTACGTGTTGCCTAAGCAAAATTCAAGCAACTCACACGTGTTCTACCTCTAAAGGTGTGTGTTCCGTGAGCGTTTCGTCCGCCAGCAGGACCTGCTTGCATGTTGTTACGGCCAAGTCGACAGGAACCCAAGTGAAGAGCGGCTTGACATCGCAGGGCACCATTACGTCGAAAGTACATAAGCCAGGCGTACCGCTACGGCCCACCGTCGACTTCAGAAGGTCACCGCTGTACCGACTTTCCGGATACTTAAAAGTGATGGGACCGCTCACCGGGAAAACAGCAGCACACATTGCCAATTGTGTGCGACATTTCCCTGGATGAAGGTGACGTAATGGTGTCCTTCGACGTCAAGTCGCTCTTCATTTCGGTTCCGGTCGACTTGGCCGTAGCGACATGCAAGGAGGTCCTGCTAGCGGATGAAACTCGCGGAACACACATCTTTGGAGGTAGAACATGTGTGTTGATTGATTGATTGATTGATTGATTGTAGGGTTTAACGTGCCAACGCGACGCAGGTGATGAGGCGCACCATAGTGAAGGCCTCAGGATTATTTTGACCTCCTGGGGATCTTTTACATGCGCTGAAATCTTGTACACACGGGCATTTATGCTTCTCGCCTCCACCAGAAAAGCAACCGCCACAGCCGGAAATCGAACACGCGACCTCCTTGCTCAGCAGACCAACGCCTTAGCCACTGAGCCACCGCGGCGGGTTAGAACACATGTGTGAGTTGCTTGAATTTTGCTTAGGCAACACGTACTTCACGTACCGCAAGCAGGTTTACAAGGAAATCCACGGAACTGCCATGGGAGCTTCCATATCTGTTACTACTGCAAATTTGGTCATGGAGGTCATTGACCCGAAGGCCCTCATAGATTTCGCTCCCAAGCCCAAGTTATTTGTCCGCTACGTGGACGACTGCTTCTGCGTTATCAATAGGAATGATGCCCCACGGCTCCTGCTTCTCAACTCGATAGAAGCCGCCATCCAGTTCACAGCAGAATGTGCGTGTAACAGCAGCCTTCCTTTCCTCGATGTCCAGGTGAACCGTACCGGAACTAGCCTTTCGTTTGCTGTGCACAGAAAAGCGATGCATACCGGACATTACCTGAATTTTAATTTGTGCCACCCAGCCTGTCACAAGCAATCTGTCGCTTCCTCTCTTGAGACGCGGGCAACACGTATTTGCTCAAGTGACCACGAAATGAGGAAAGAACTTCAGACAATACATCAAGGATTATTGACGAGCGGGTACCCGGAGAAGCTTATTAAGAATGTTGAAGATCGCGTCCTCAATCCCAGGCCATCCCAGGGCAAGCGATTTCGAAGACGCGCCGGCATCCCATACGTTCCTGGGGTCAGCGAAGCTCTAAGCCGTATCTTTGCAAGGTATGACCTTCGCGTTGCGCACATGCGGTCCGACAAGCTGAGGAATCGGCTTGTGAACGTGACAGGTTGCTTGGACACCAAGAGATACCCCGGTGTTGTCTACAAGGTACCATGTGCAGACTGCAGCTGCAGTTACATCGACGAAACTGGCAACTTCATTAGGAGATTAAAGGAACCTCAAAGGGACGCGGGCAAGAACAGGAAAGTGCCGAACACCCTGGACGAGCACGCCGATAATCATGGCCATTCCATCGATGGGGATAACGCCGCTCTAATAGCCAAGGAAAAAAGTTCAAGCACCACACTGCTTGTGGAATCCGTGTTTATTCAGACGGCCGAGGACACTATCAATACGACAGATGGCAATCTGCCGGCAAGCTACACATTACGTCACATTTTAGAATAAGAAGCGAGTTACCGCTCTCGCCAGCTTAGTGTGATCAAGGGAACAGTACGGGTCCCGAAACGTCTGTGTTTTCACCTTGACTTGGTCAGTGACCGCATGTTCGTCCTCATCATGATACCTGACCTGACAAACTTTCGTCGAACTCTTGACTTCACTTTATTTTATCAGTAAGCATTATGAGCTTCTTAACTCTGACACATTAAAATTGATGTTTGTTTCACGCTGGTAACCGGGGATATATCAGGGCTTCCTAGTGAACACCATCCAAAATTTGGCGTTTGTTTGGGAAATGAATCAATAATGATTACAGTGCAGAGCATTGATAAATTAAAAAAAATGAAATATTTTGTCCACAAAAACCTGGTCATAGTGTTTTACATGTCTTTGTTTATGCACATATCATCTGCATGCGCAACATTTCGGTCTCCATTCAAGATCTCTCTGATCGTTGAATGTATCTCAGCTGGGAAAAGGTAGCCTCAATACCACAGTTTCCATCAGCAAGTCACAAGATTGTCAGTGAAATTCCAGCTGAAATTCCAGTAAGTGCTGGTTGAAAATGGCGGACCGTCAGCCCACGATTGTGGAGATCGCTACTTTGAAAAGGTCTATTCAGGGGAGAAAGCGGGTTTAACCCAATTCTGACACATGTTGAGGGTAAAAATACAGTAAATTCAGGTTTTACCTGAAAAAAAAACAAAAACAAAAAACCCAAGTATAATTGAAAGTTGGGTTGAAATGGCATTATATTTTGTCATTACAATATGCAAAATTTTGCCAAATAATCAGGTGTCCACCACAAAAAAAAATGTTTCATTGTGGGTAGTAGCCTGGAAGGGATTGCAGCCAATATTCCACACCGGCTGTGTTTCTGTCCCCCCTCTTCTAAATTTGCTTTATTATTGTGGAAATTGCTCAAATGATTTTACGCTGCTTTATATTGCTAACAGAGTTGTCAAGCAACATTTTGCTATTTCCTGCAACTAATTTGCATTATTAACCTGCCGTCATATTGGCCATATTATTGGCATCTTGCACAAGTGGCACTCTGAAACCACTGAAATGTATACCCACTTCCCCCCTCCCCTATCATCAGTCGCTGTTGACTTCCCCTACCCAGGCCTTCCAGGTGTATAAAGGAAAGAATGGTCAATAAAAAAATTTCTCAGCAAGAGTTCACTGGCTACCCGGAAAATAGTAGCTACCTTAAGCATTTACTTTTGCCCTGCCTTAGTGGTCTAAAAAAAGCCTCCTTACTCAGAAATGTGCAAGTTTGGTGTTTCATTTGGGTGCGTGTCTGTGTATACTCAGATTAGTGTGTTTATCTCATCGCAGGAAGGTTAACCCTCCGTCATTGGATCAGCATGCCTGGATTTCCAGCACTTCAAACATCATCAAGACTCTGCCACTTTAGGTTTTCGCTGTAATGCACATGTTTTGATACATTTTCTGTGATCTCTAACTTATTTTTGATGATCATTATTTTTAGTTCTTGCAGTTGACTTTTTTCCCATATAACATTGAAAGGCTGAAAGGCATTCAGTATCTAGTCATTTTTTATAAGCATGTTTTAATCACTATGGCAATTCTCTGATTTTTAATTTTCTAATTTTTGCCTTTTATGCATAACATTTGTATAGCTTCAATTTGAGTGCTTCAAGTTTTTATTTACTTCCACATCTTTCAGTCACCTTTTATTCTATTTTGACTTGTCATGATTTATTTCAATAATAAAATGGTTAGTCTTGCAAAAGGTGCTTAGTGTGCTTATTGTTGCATTTAAGGTGTGTCTAGAAGCTTTAGCTCACTCAAGTTTGTCAGGCCACATTAAATGCAGTGAAATGAGGGAATGCTGTCCCATCCATGCAATATCAAAGTTGTTTTAGATGAAACCAGTTATATGTGTGCACTTTTATTCTGATAACCGCATTTCTATATATTCTCTGGGCGTAAAACAGGACGAGAGATATAACAGCCGTCTTGGTGACATCTTAATAAGATGATAGCAGGATGACTACAATAACGGTTGCGTAAACTGCTTTGAGAGGTTCTCGTTTATGTCTCCACAACTACTAGAAAACATCTTCACAAGACATTATTTCTCTATCTGGCATGCTTAGAAGTCACCTCGTGGATTGCTATGCAAGATTTTTGAGAACGTCGTCAAAACGGAGAATAAACGTTTTGTTGCTTTCAATCCAGATAGCTATGAGGTGTTTAGTACTCGTCCTGTAAACGTCTTCTTGGAATTTTTAGCAGTCTCCGAGATGTCGTCAAGAATATCTTGCAAGACGTCTTGTAGCGTCGCGTTAGCCGAGCTACTGGATGGCTATCTCACGTCTTGGCAATGTCTATAAAAATCTTGATCAGGTGTTGCGTAGACATCTTGGAGGTCTTGCCAAGATGTCGTATAGAAGTGTGGTAGCTGCCCTAATGTGCAGATCAAGATGTCTTGGACAGCTGCACAAGATAAGTTTGAGACTTCTACAAGACGTGCTTGCGTTCACTGGGATAAGTGCATCTCAAAAATACTGCAGGGAAGCGTACGCATTTTGAATACTTATCGAAGAGCTCTGAGCGTTGAACCTCGCGAATAAGAAAAGACGAGTTACACCCGATATTCTGACCGATACTCTGAAGGAAGTTGTCTCTCTTCGTGTGCTGCAAACTTGTGGGGGATACAGCGTGAAATTATTCAGATGTGCCAGAAGCCGGCAAAATTACTCGATTACTAGAAATGCGCTTTTGAATGCACTACAGCATCATAGCGGGGGATTTCTAGCGCAGGCACTGCTGCCTCCCACAACGGAGTGTAGCAGACGACAGCGGCGCGAGTCCCTAAGCCGACGTCAGAGCCAGGGGGCGCCACTCAAACATCTCACCGCCAATGGCACTGCAGTACCGCCGCAGCAGGGTCACGGCAGCGACGGCTTCGCTCGTGCTCGGAAGCGGTACGGAGTCCTCGGCGCCTTCGACAGAGCGGAGACAAGCATTGATACAAACGAATAACAGCGACCCCAGCGAACCGAGCAAGTGCGCGCAGCGAGTGGCGCGCACTTGAAGTTCGGTGACACCGCAGCCCGCAGCGCCCAATGTGGCGCTTTCGGCTCCAACGGCATGCATGCGTGGAGCTGGTCCACTCTTCCCGGCCGGTTTGGACGCGCCCGAGCTTGCGCGGGAGTCGCAAGCGACACTCGCGCCACCGCTGCGCACCGAAGCATTGCGGGAAAGCCTGCCGCATGCTGAAGGAGAGCGAAAAATTCCGCGCGGGAGAGTTGGATATATCCACTGTGAGCAAAATCGCGTCTGATATAAAAAGTTTTAAATGCATGTAATTTTTACCAGAATTATACAAGGGCTCCATATAGGCAATAATTCGATATATGAGTGTTCGATATAAGCGGGCTTTACTGTATTTGCGTGCGTTGTCCGTAACACTCCTAAGACGGTGGCCGAATTCGCGTCTGAGGCGGCCGCGATGGAGCAGACGCTTGAAGTTCGCACGATGCAGTACGACCGCCCAGTCAATGCGCTCGCTTCGGAGACGATCAGTGCCGCGGTTAATAGAGCGTTTTAGCATAGCGGGCACCATTCGCTAACGCTACGGCGGCGGGTAGCGGGGCAGGAGCGAATTCATTCCGGCAGGGGGGATTAGTTCCGCGGGCCGGCCTTCGCCATGCCTGATCATTCCTCCTCAACCTCTTCACCCTCCCCGCGCGCGCCTACGCAGTGGGGTCTCGCTAACCCGCCGCCGTAGCGTGAGCCTCCGCTAGCCGCTGTGCGAAAACTCCCCATTAGCTCCTACACACTACGGGAGACCATCTGTGCGGTGGTAACGAAGGAGCTGCGGTAACTTCTTCCGACGATGCTACAACCTCAAACCGCTTCCCTGTCTGACGTCATACGAGACGAGGTTCAACAGGCACTGGGGACTTCCACGCCGTCAGAAGCACTCCACTAGCCCTGCGCGATGAACTACTCCGCGGCTGTTCGTCGACCCATCGTCAAGAAGTCCCGCCGCACCGCCGTCCACTATGGCCCGGCCGACCCCCTGTAGGCCGGTACTGGGCACTGCAGTCCGAGCGGGCACGGCGGACCAGTTTCTGGCATGTTCCTTACAAGCCTACCTTACAAGCCTACCTTGTGCAGCTGTTTCGGCTTTGTCTCGCCCATTCATCGGAACAAACTCCTGTGTGATGCAGGTTGTTTTTGTAAATGAGCAGGTTAGAATTTACCGGGCGGACAAGAGTAGCGACGATTTGGCTACGGACAAGGACCAAATTATATTGACGGGACAAATTACAAAATAACGTGCACAAATGAACATCCAGCTAATCTAATGACAACAGTCCTATAATAACAACGTCCCCTGCGAGAAGTCCCACTCCAAATTGTTCGCTCTCACGTGTAGGTCCCAGTCGGTGAGTTGACTCGGTGCGCAGGGCTCGGTGCGCTGGGCTGGGTGCCCTTGTCGATGCCGGTGCTGTGCCCGATGAACAACACGTCGTATTCGGCCCGGGTGTTCCGTGGACAGACTCGACTGGAAGAGACCAGGTGTTGCTCGGTCTGAAGATCTCCTGAGCGTTGACGCCCAGCTGAGAGCTTCCAGGAGGAATGGGTGGCTCCGTGACGAAGACCCCCTAAGCGTTCTCGCCCAGCCGAGAGCTTCTGGAACCACCTGCTTCCTGCCTCCAGCGCTCCCCACCTCTTCTTCCTCCTCCTTCCCGGCGTGCTCTTTTTTCTCCCGAAGCGCCCCCAGCACGAGCGCTTCGTTGTCTTCACTTCTCACTCCGGCTCCTGGCTCTTAAACGCGCCTCCTCACAATTGCCCCCATCAGAAGAAGTGTTTTCGGGGAAAATCACTTCCAGTGAGAAGGTTTCCGGCAGTCACACTAAAGTGTCCAGTCATTGCCCACGCACTGCACCACCTATCACTAAGATCACCAACACAGGTTCAATTAACGAGCACATACCAGCAGTCTATAAAATGATCAACCTAACAAGCACACAAACACAAACTAAAAATACAGCTGCTTAAGAATGCAAAAACCGGCTGACACTTTAAACCGCGCCTTCCACAAAAGTATCACCTAAGAATTAACAGAACCAAGACTGTGCTAAGCAAACCAACTAACATACTTTTTAACTATATCACACAGCAAAGTTACCACTGTGCGGAAATATTCCACACTCCAGACGATTGGCGTTGGTTCAAGTGGGGTCAAGTAGCCCGCACCCATTTGACAGAGTACAACCATTGAACATATTACACCACAATCTCCCACTTTTCTTTCCTAAAATAAATTAATTTGAGATCTGTCCTTTTCTTCCGATTTCTAGCGAAGTTGATGCCGTGAGTTCATACCGGTTCGTTGATCGTCGGCTTCATTTTCACTTTCTTGCGGTGCTTCCATTCAGCACCTTTCCCGGCGTTCTCCGCTTGGCTCTGAACAACGGCTCTGTTCGCATCGCTCATACGCCTGATGCACGAAAGCGGGTCAATTTGTTTCGCTCGAAACCAATGCTTCATGATTTTGCAAGATACCTTGCCCTTGCGAGCGATTCTTCGGGCCCATTTGTGAGCTCGCAAGCGGCGGGACACATCCGGTAGTTCTCCAGCCTGCGCTTTTTGCGGCGGATAAGTATTGGTTCTATCCATCGTGAACCGTCTTCTGCACGTCTGTTTTTTTCGGTGCATTACTTCCTCGAGTTGTTCATTTGGCCTGTATCCACATTCAGGTCGACTCTCACATCTGTCAACAACACTAGGCTTTGACCGTTTGGCCTCCCCCTTATTCGCAGGTTGTTTTCTAGGGGTTGCATGCTTTCGCTCAAAATCGCCAGTTAAAGATTGGCCTCCCTGGTGAGGAAAAAGATTTTTGCCCGGGAACATGAACTCCTGCAGGCCATCTCTACCCGATTCTATTACTCGCTCTTCGTGGTCGACATTGAATTGCTCCTTCTGAGAGCGCGTTCTAAACAGCTCAGACAGCTCGGCACACGGCTGCACAACGCTGACCTCACTCGGTCCATTAGCAGTAGGCGTGCCAGCACGCGGTTTGTCTGCCTGTGTGCTGAACTCAGCACGTGAAACTCTTCGTGTGTCGAACTCGTGTTTCACCGGCGCGGCCGGCCGTTCAAACTCCTTTTCTTCGTCTTCTTTGCGCGTGGCCTCGTCGCAGGCTGCGACCCGCGTTACTTTTCCCTCACGAGCCTGGAGGTCAATGCCCTCTCGTCTGCATCCGTTTTCTCCGTGACGACTGTTTGTGCCTAATATTTCGAGGTCTAACTCAGCAATCGAGATCTGTGATTCATTCTTCACAAGCTTAATCTTGCGGTCTAGATCGGCCAGTTCAAGTTGAAGCCGTCGCACTTCTGCGTCTCTCGCGTGTGCCCTTCTTTCACGAGCAGCGTTTGCCTCTCTGTCCAACCATTTCCTCAGCTCAGCACCCGCCAGTCCTAGCCCTTTGCCGATCTTGAGCAAATTTTCTAATTCCATGTCGGCTGCCAAATACTCTCCTCTTCGCCAGAGTTACAACCTCCTCAACTCTCTGTAAAATATTCAGAGTCCTGTCGCGGACGCCATTTTTGTGATGCGGGTTGTTTTTCTGGATGAGGAGGATAAAGTTTACCCGGCGGAGAAGAAGCGAGACCGTTGGCTGCGGACAAGGACAGCGTGTATTCACGGGACAAATAACTGACGAAAGAGATAAATCGACATTAACCTAATCAAGGCAAGACAGTGAATGTCCTAGGCAACAAAGTTCGCGCCCCAAAATAGTTCGCGCTCACGTGTTGGTCTCTGTCGGTGAACTGTCCCGGTGCGCAGGGCTCGGTGCGCTGCTACGGTGTTCCTTTGAGGTCGGTGCTCCGGCCGATAGAAGACACGTCGGCTTCGGTTGAAAGTTTCTGGTAGTCAACGGGGAAGGTGCGGCTCGAAGCGGAGTTCCCCCGAACGTTAGCGCCCGGCAGGTCGCTCCCCGAACCTCGTTCTTCCTGCTCGTTCGTGCCACCACCGTCTTCTTCTTCACTCTCAAATGATGACACGGCGCTGTTGCCCGTGCGCTGCCAGACCACAAGGCCAGGAGGGAAATGTGGCTCGGCTCTGAGTCTCCTGGGCGTTCGCGTCCAGCAGAGAACTCGCCGAGAGCCGCGTTCCTCCTGCCTTCAACTTGCTACCTCCGTTCAGCCTCCTGTTCCTCCTGTTCTTAAACGCGCCTCCTCACATCCTGCTACATGGGCAACCGCCACGTGCCTCTACTACCCGGACGCACCAACGTTATCCAGTTGGACGGCTTCCCCTCCCCCAGTTGTGCTGCACACCACCTCAGCTGATGCACACGGGACGTCGCCAGCCTTTAAAAGAACGGTTTCAGGAGTTCATCTTCAGTGGGCATGCACGGCATGTTGCATTACAAGCCTTTCGCCTACCTCCTGCAGGTTGGTGATTATTATTGCTCTATCAAAAGTGTCTCGTGGTCTTCTGGTTCTGCCGTGCCCACGGAAGTGCCTTAACATTGCCTACGATGTATATTGTTTGTGCAAGCTGCTTGTGTGCGGTGACGTTGAGATGAATCCCGGGCCCCCATCGGATGAATCCGACAGTTTGTCCGTGGAAGATAGTACTCATGCAATGTTTAGGCAAATTTTGGAGGGCCAGAAGGTGGTGACTTCCGAAGTGGCGGCTATACGAACCCAGCCAGATGGCAAGCAGAAAAAAAAGGGTAGACAAGGTAGATAGTTTTGAAAGCAAGCTTGACTTTCTTCAAGAAAAATTACTAACTTGGAAGACAGAAGTATGCGTTAAAATCTTGTTCTTTTTGGAATCAATTTCCGAAACCATCGAAACTTTAAAGAAGGACGTTTAAACTGATCTTTTTGTCAATACACTTCAACTACCGTGTCATTCCGTAGGTCGAATTCATAGAATTGGCAAGCACGGCAGCCAACGTCCAGTTATCGTGTTCTTTCAGGACTATAACGAGAAGAAAAAAAAATCTTAAAAAAACGTGCACAAAACTCAAACGTATCAATAAAAAACGACTATTCAAAAGAGACACTTAGGAAAAGGAAGTTTTTGCGGGGGAGCGCGAAGTCTGAAAAAGCTCAGGGCAAGAAAGTAACCCTCATTTAAGACAAACTTTATGTAGACCGAGATGCGTACAAATGGGACGATGCGAAGAACGTTAGGGTTAAAATCGCCAACCAAAAAAGCCGCCCACCCAATCCTTGACTCGTGCCTCCTGCTGATAAAGAACTGCGAATTTTGAACTTGAATAGTCGTAGTACCATCAACAAAGCGCAGAAATTAGAAGCGTTAATCTTAGGCTACAATCCACATGTGGCTGTTATAGCAGAACCTTGGTCGCAGCCCGAGATTTGCGATGAGGACGTATTTCCGCCGTCATATCGGGCATATCGCCGAGATAGGGCTTCTGGAGGAGACGGTGTTTTTATCCTTGTCAGACACGACATGAAATCTTTTCTCTTACGTGCGATTCAAGACCAGGAAAGTGTCATTATAAAAATTTCTTTTTGGGGAGGGTCATTTGCAGTTCTCGCAGTTTATCGTGCACCTGATTCACCACCCGATTTCTTTCGGTCACTTTACGATTACATGAACACGAGCAGGCACGATAACGCAATACTAACAGCGATTTCAGCTTACCAGGAATAGACTGGAGCTCTCCCTTTCCGAACACGAGAAACTATGAGCATGCGTCGTAACTATTTGATATTATGGTAAGCCAAAACATGCATCAACTTGTCACCCAACCGACACGGGTTTAAGGCGCAAGTGCATCCTTGCTTCACCTGGTTTTTATAGCGAGACTAATAGAACTTTTTTCTGTAACGATCGATCCTCGCTTTTCGGATCATGATATGCCGTATTTTAAAGCAAAGCTTTTTACCTTGTAGGTAGTTCTGCCTACCGAGGGGGGTTCAGGCAACGGCCTCGTCAAAACATCACGTACAGAACATTGCAAGAGGAACAATTGCGCTTTACTCAAGCAGTGGAAAATGAAATATAAATGGAACAGGGGATACAATCAACCAAGCACATAACAAAAGCACTTGAGGGTCCCAGGGCTTACGGTACGGCGGGACGAACGGCGGGCCTTGCTGACGTGCGTCTTCTTCAGTACGAGGTCCTGACTTTCGAGCCAAGCTGGGAACAGCCCACATCACAGACTGGGACAAGATGCGTACATGCACACAACAATCGGAGGACGACGCGGAAGAAACGACATCATCTCACTTATCGTACAAGGAATGGGCTGACAAGCAGAAGCGGATCCTCGACCAGTTCACCCGGAAAATCGCGACAACAACAAAGGTACCATTTGTTGACAGCAGGCTTGCCCACATGTGGGCAGCGCGGCATTCACTCACCAGGCGCTGGAAGAGACAGAGACGGAATAAAAAGCTCGCCCGCCGCATAGCTAAGCTCAACGCAGACATATCAGAACATGTGTCCAAACTTAGTAGAGAAAATTGGCTACAGATATGCGACGGCCTCCAAGGCCAGCTGTCTGTGGGAAAGACATGGAAGCTGCTACGGCACCTCATCGACCCCACAGGCAGCAAGACGGCAAGCCACCGCTCGTTGACAAAAGTATTAAACACATATGACGGAGATGGTGACCGGCTGATCAAGGCGCTGAAAGAGCACTATCTACAGACGGAGCGGGGGCAACACCCGGCCCCACAAGAATACACAGGTCCCCATAACGAGGACCTAGACAGGCCCTTCTCGCTTTCGGAGCTCTGGTCAGCAATTGACGATAGTAATAAGAAGAGTGCCCCTGGCAAAGATGCTATTACATACAGACTACTTACAAACATGAGCAGCAGGGCAGCGCAGTCCCTCCTCGAACATATAAATAGGGCTTGGGAGAGCTCGCAGCTCCCCCCAGAATGGACAGAAGCCGAAGTGCGATTCATTCCTAAACCCGGAAAAGCCCCAGCCATAGAGAACATGAGGCCAATCTCGCTAACCTCATGCGTGGGAAAGGTGATGGAGAGGATGGTGCTCCGTCGACTCCAAGCGCACCTTGAAAACACCGATCAACTGCCAAAGACAATGTTTGGATTTAGGAAACAACTATCCACCCAAGATGTGATGCTCCAACTTCACGAGTTAGTCATCAAGCAAGCTACCAGAAACAGCCCCAGGGCAATTCTGGCCCTAGACCTAAAGGGGGCTTTCGACAACGTTACACACGCAAGCATTCTGACGAACCTCAACGGTACGAGATGCGGCACACGCACTTTCGGATATATCAAGAATTTCCTATCCTCCCGTACGGCGCAAATCTCGGTGGGCAACGAGCGATCGGAACCCATCGAACTTGGGGAACGAGGCACCCCTCAGGGAGCAGTCCTGTCACCACTCCTTTTCAACCTGGCTCTGCTACCCCTCCCACGCCTGTTGGATCAAATTGAAGGGATCGGTCACGCGCTCTACGCTGACGATATTACAATATGGACGAAACAAGCGGGTTCCGATGGTTGGATAGAGGAGACCCTCCAAGCAGCGGCACTGACCGTGCACGAGTACGCGAGGACCTGCGGACTCAGCTGCGCGCCACAGAAATCGGAGCTCCTCGTGGTCCAACCCGGCAAACCCCGCCAACAGCTCCCGCCTGACATCGCTATCCAAATCGAAGGCATCAAGATCACGCCGACGGACAAATGCCGAATCCTCGGGCTTACCCTACAAGATAACGGAAAGGCACACGCCGCCGTCGATAAAATTAAGAACAGTGCTGAGAAGATCCTTGCGATGCTGCGAAGAGTCACCACCCGGAACAGAGGCCTGAAGGAGGACGACGCCCTCAGGCTAGTACAAGCGTTCATAATATCAAGAATTACATATTCGGCACCGTATCTCAATCTCAACAAGACCCAGAAGACTACACTCGACACCATCATCCGAAAGGCCACCAAGCAGGCCCTCGGCTTACCGATATACTCGTCAACCCAGCGCTTACAAGCCATGGGCGTACATAACACGGTTGACGAGCTCATCGAGGCCCACCTATCCAGCCAGCGTCTCCGCCTGAGCCAGACAATTCCCGGCCGCACGGTGCTGGACAAGATAGGATGGCGCAAAGAACAGGCAACAATCAAGACCACCATACCAACAGAATGGACAAGGACCTTAAACACCAAGCCCCTACCCCGGAACATGGCCCCGGGCAAGGACGACGGTAGGAGGCATGCTCGAGCCAAAGCAGTGTCCCAGCAACTACAACAAGAAAATGGAGTGCTCTACGTAGACGCCTCTCTTGTGAAAGGAAGCAATCGCGCAGCGGTGGTGGTCACCGATGCGGAACGACTCATCAACAGCGCGGCGGTAAAGACTAAGGAGCCCACGACAGCGGAGGAAGTGGCCATAGCCCTGGCGCTCGTTCAACCGGGCGTCGGGGTGGTGGTCACTGACTCAAAGAGAGCCTACAGCGGTTTCAGAAAGGGGGTGATCTCCTCAGAGGCAGCCACAATACTATCGAAAAAGAGGGCACCGGGCCGAGCCATAGAGCTCACATGGGTGCCTGCCCATACAAAGGTAGCCGGCAACGTCATCGCTGACTACCACGCCCGAGCAATGACCCTCCGGGCAGGGCAGGACACGGACACCCCAACTCCGGCACTCACATATAAAGAAATTACGAACGAATACAAAGACGAGCGGCGTACCCTCCCCGAGCCACACCGCACCCTGACCAGGGAGCAACAGACAATACTCAGGCGCATCCAGGCGGGGTCACTAGCCCACCCCGTCCTGTTGCATACATTTTACCCTGAACACGAGGGGGACCGCTGCCCATTCTGTAAAACAAACAGCGGCACGCTCGCGCACATACTGGCGGAGTGCACTGAACTAAAGGCCCCTATACCCCCCCACCCTCCCTCCACCCCCCCTACCCCACTCCACGAGCGATGGGAGACCTTGCGGTCCAGCCCCGCCCTGCCGACCCAGCTCGCGCTGACGGCCAGGGGCCAGGAGCTGCTGGCCCAATACGGTTCCCGCGACCTGGGAACCGCTCCGTCTGGCGTCTGAACACGCCTCGAGCTCAAATAAAGTTACTACTACTACTACTACTACTCTTCTTCGAGGTGGCTGACGGCGGTGGCTTCTCTCTTGTGACCGGCGGCGCTCCCGGCCGGCAACTCCCCCCGCTACCAAGCACCGCTGCACTTATCTAGCGTGCCCAAAGATGTGCTACGCCCCCCCTCCATCGCACAGTCTTTCTGCCGTGTGTTCCCAGATGGCAGGAGAGGTGGCGCGCGGCAGTTTGAAACGGCCTAACGTGGGCGCTCACAGGGGAGAATCCCCACAACCTCTACCCCCCCAAGGGTTCTTTCGCGACCGTTGGTGTCACCAGAAAACTCCCGCAAACAAACAAAAGAATTTACTGCACCGCCAGGAATCGAACCTGGAACTAACAGAGTGACAAAGCAAGAGCCCGTAGTCCTAATGATTTAGCTACGAGCCCACGCGGAGACGGGTAAGGCAAGTGGTGCACTGGCCAAGCACATCTATGGGTTTAACCCCTGCATTCTCGCTAAATGAAAAGCGATTGCGATTAAACGACGCTCACACCAACCCACGGCATGTCACTTCTAGTACGCCAATGGGCCTGTGGCTTCCAGTGTTCGCGTAAAAAAATCTCAGTTCCTTGTCGTCCGCCCTCACACCAGACGATACCTCAAGGAACACATTGAAATACTCCTTGATGGCCGACTTTAGCCCTCCAAGCACCAGCATCAAAATCCTGGGCCTACATCTTCACGCCAACACCAAGAGTAACGTATCCTTGCAGTGCCTCAAACACAGCATCAATAAGTCCTACATATGATCAGGCGAGTTGCCTCCAAGAAGCGAGGCCTCAAGGAATCGGATACCTTTCAATTAGTTCAAGCTTTCGTCCTCTCGAGAATCACTTACGTCTTCTTCTCGGCAAGGAGGACATAAAGATGCTTTATATAATGATTAGAAAGGCGGTTGAGCAAGCCATTGGTCTCCCCATGAGTGCGCCACAGAGAGGCTGCCTAGCACGGGGATCTACAACACGGTGGAAAATCTGAGAGCTTCATCTTTCTATCGAAGCTCCGAATGAGCAGAACTGCGGCGGGTCGCCGCATGTTTCACCAGATTGGCTGGGCAGCACAGAACGTCCCTCCACTTGATGTACTCCTGGGCTTTTTGCGACAAGAAGTAAATATGCTCCCTTTGCTTAGAAATATCAACCCCTCAGACGACGATGGTCGCCGACAAGCACGGGCGCAAGCGCTCAACACCACCCTCTGTGGGGATTGAGCACAGACGCCTCCCAAAATCGAGGGCAGCTGTACGCCATCATCGTCGCTACCTACAGAACCAGCCTCCTTGCTTGTGCCTCATTCAAGACCGAAGACGTGATGGCAGCAGAAGAGGCCGCCGTCGCCTTGGCTATCAACCAGGGGTTCGTAAGGTAGTCACCAATTCCCAACAAGCCTACCGGAACTATCTGTCGGGTTTGGTGTCCCGACCTTCACTGCGTGTGCTAAAAAACCACTCCCCAAATGGTTCCATTCAGCTCATTTGGACACCCGCTCACGCTTCCATGGAGGGCAAGGAATACGCCCACCAAGCCTGCACTTTCAACCCCCGTGCTATGGAGCTGCACGAGGACAGTCACCCGCTTGCCTCGTTCAGAGACATAACCCAGAATTATCGCCTCCTCAGGCAGACCCTACCTTCGCCTTACCCTGACCTTTCCATAGTACAACAAAGTACCCTACGGCTCATACAGTCCGGCTTCTTCCCACACCGGACGCGTCTTCACTTAATGCACCCGAATCGCTACGACACTGAATGTAAATTTTGCTCATAAGTAAGAACACCCTGCCACATAATAGGTGTGTGCGACTTTAGCCCTGAGCACCCTCCTCTCCTTCTGTCAACTACCTAACAAGAGCAATGTGAGATGCTGCTGCCCTGCGCCTCTCAGCGTACTCAGCTTCAGGTGGTGGACAGGGCACAGGCGGTGGGGACTTAACATGGGCTACAGTGAAGAAGGAACCACTCCCCTGGGCCGCACTGTGGGCCGTTCAGAAATCTGAATAGAAGTATATCCTCCGCCTTCTCCTCCTCTTCCTGCTCCTCCCCCGTCTCTGCCACCGATCTCATCGCCTCCGTCCGCGACGGCAGAGGCGGAGAAGTGAGATCGTCTGACACCAGGTTTGAGCTTTATTGTATAAAAAAAGTTTCCACTCATGTGCTACACCAATACAACTCAACCAACCACCATTCATGCAACCTGCATTTATTTAACCGGAGGAAAAATATCTCTTTGAAGTAATAGAGGGTGTGGGTACGTACCTGCATCCTGCATTTATTTAACCGGAGGAAAAATATCTCTTTGAAGTTATAGAGGGTGTGGGTAAGTACATTTCACATCTCTCTGGTTTTACGTTTTGTAGAGCGACGTGAGGAAATTTATGTGATGTTGCTTGGCTAATCGTTGTGGGTGCCGTTTACAGCTTTGCTTTCCAACCACATTCACAAAGTGGATTGGCGCCATTTTTTCCCTGTCCCGTGCACGCTTTTTTCACTACGCACCATGCCAAATCAATCACTGTGAAAGATTTTTCGCATGCAAATGACGAGTGTGTTCCAGACCACCTCGATCTCTCTCTCAGCAGATTTCAGGGAACTGACGTGAAGTATTGTGGAAGAAATTTGAAGAACTATGTCTATATTGTCTAGATCATTTTATCTCTAGCAAAGTTAAAAGAACCCGCAAATCAAATCCTTCGATCACGAGAAATGTCTTGCACATGAAAAGGAAATAAAGCGGCTTAAACGCAAGGGCGCTCCACGCAATGTTATTCTTTCTGCCCAGGACGCACTGAAGGAGGCTGTGAGAATTGCTAAATGTACATACTTTTCTAAATGTACATAATTGCTAAATGTACATAGCAACTTTATTACGTTTTCCCCACAAAAAAAAGTTGTAACTTTTTGAGCAAAAAGGTCAATAGTGTTGAGCAAATAACACACAAAGGAGCAACTTTTCTCGTCAAGAAAACGATTGACAATTATTTCATTTTGTACTTCCATAAAGTTTTTCCCTGTCTAACGAGCCACTGCAACGAGGTTTTCGAAGTAATCACGACATTCCAGATGTTGTATCTTTACCCAGTATCGTTTCGTTGCTCCGGAATTTGAAAACTAAAACTTCGACTGGTCCTGATCAAATTGCCAACACTTTTTTACGACGGCATGCCGAGATGTTACCGGAATTTCTCATAATCATTTTCCGCGATTCCGTCCGTTCTGGCCGCTTGCCTTGTGATTGGGAACTGGGACGCACAACTCCGGTGCACAAAAAGGGTGACAAAGATTTGGTGCCAAACTATCGTCCCATTTCTATAACGTCTTCATCTTGCAAAGTACTCGAACACAAATAACATACTTTCGGATGCTCAACATGTTTTTAGGTTTTGAACAGAAACGCGATTAATCTCTGTTGTGCAGTGTCTCACAAATTTTAGATAAGGCAGGTCAAGTTGGTGTCATCTTTTTGGATTTCACAAAGGCATTCGATCTTGTTCATCATGATAAGCTTATTCGAAAACTGGAATTAATTGGCGTTCCTGAATTTAAAATATTTTGGATTTCTTCCTACTTGACCGAATGCGTTCAGTTTGTGAACATTGCCGGTAATTCTGAGCCGCTTCCTGTAACATCTGGGGTGCCCCAAGGGGGTGTTCTTAGGCCTTTATTATTTTTAATTTATATAATGACATTGTTCATACTGCTTCCGCAACGATTCAGATAAGACTTTTTGCTGATGATTGTGTGTTGTTTAATGAAATCACTTCCCATGACGACCACCCCTTGCTAAACACTAATCTCTATAACATCTTTGCATGGTGCGAGCAATGGAAGACGAAGTTAACCATAGACAAAACCGTCTTTACGCGAGTAAGTAACAAAAAATTTATTTTACCATTCACATATCAATCCGGTACCCAGGCACTAGCTGAGGTTGTTGAGTATAAGTACATCGGTGTCACTTTAACCAGCAACCTCAGCTGAAATAAGCACATTTCTAATGTTTGCGCGTCCTCTTTTCGTAAACTTGGTTTTTTGAGACACAAACTGAAGCATGCTCCTTCTACTGTTATAAACTAGCTTATTTGACTGTTATACGACCCCAGTTGCAACATGCCTCAATCGTCTGGGACCCACACACAAAAAAGAAATATCGAGACTCTTGAATTATTCAAACGCAAAGCGGTCCGTTTTATTTACTCAAAGTATCGAAGAACTGATTCCCCCAAAAACCTTATGACAGAGACAGTATACCCACACTTGGAAAACGTCGAAAAAATCAAAGGCTCAAATTTCTTTTTATTTTGAATAGCCACAAACTGTCAGTAAACCATAATTTGTGGTTATAACCGCTTACGACAAGGCAAACACGGCATCGGCAGACTCATTCATTAACACCGCATTTCGCCAGAACTAACATTTTTAAATACTCATACTTTCCTCGAACCATAAACAACCGGGACTGCCCGCCTCAGTCGCTAACCTGCCTGTAGAATCTCTTGATCGTATTGAACCGTGACCCATGTCTGCTACTGGTGTATCTCTTTATTGTTCTTTCGAATGTACAGCTGTGTGCAGTGTTATATTCTTGCTGCTCCTGCTGGGGCCCTTACATGGGCCTGCAGTATTCTGTAAATAAATAAAATCAATAAAAATACCAGACGCCGAGGAAGACCGACGTGTGGCGAACTCCCGATAATCGTCCGCTTTGCTAACACTGCGTAGAGGCCAACCACATCTATCGTCGCTTCCCTGGGTCGTTTATCCGTCGGCGCACCTTGCCCTCTCCCAGGCCCACGACCACGAGAGATCAACAAAAATCTATCTCAAACCACCTGTGGCCCAACCTGTTTAAACCGTTCGCCGTCACCCTACCCAAACTATGTTCATGCGTATCACTAACAGGAAACAGCCGTTTATTTACCCGTACAGTATAAAAGGAACCCCCATTTTACTAACAGAAAGTTACAAATATCTTGGCGTAACAATCACTAACAAACTAACTTGGTCTTCTCACATTCAAAAGATTTGTTCATCGGCACGTAGGAAATTAGGCATGCTAAGGCATAGACTCAGTAGTTCTCCCCCCAGTACTAAACTGCTAGCATACAATACAATAATCAGGTCTGGTTTGGAATATGCATGTGAGGTGTGGGATCCGCATACTAAAAAAGATATTAACAATCTAGAGAAAATCCAAAGGTTAGCCGTCCGTTTTATTTTCAACCGATTTCGCCAGTCTGATTCCCCCACTGAACTAATGCATGACAACAAAATTCAAACTTTAGAATGTCGCAGGAAAACAGCAAGACTAAAATTTCTTTTCTATCTATCCAGCAAAAGTAGTCTACTTGACCTATCAAGCATTCTTTCCCCGTTATCTTCGCGTCCAACTAGACGATATCATTCCCAAAACTTCACTCCTATCTTTGCTCGAACTAACAATTTCAAATACTCTTTCTTTCCTCGCACAATAACAGAATGGAACGAACTACCACATCATATTTTTGAATCTAGAAACGTGTTAAGGTGTATTGAAAATTTTTTTGAAGTGACTTAGATCTTGTACCGCAATATGTTGTATATTTCCCTGTTAGTTTGTGCCACCTGTATTTGTTTCCTTTTTTTGGTCATGTTCTTGTATTGTACCACCCCCACTCCTGCCTGGGCTATTCTTAGCCTGCAGTATTTTCTAAATAAATAAATAAATAAACCAGTTGCCGAACCGCCGTAGCAATGGTGATTTCGCGCGTGGAAGGTCCCCCAGCCCACACGAGGAAACTAAAAGCAGCAACTTCTGGAGCTGAAGATGCAACACGCCTGAAAAAAAATCGCGCCAATCCACCCCGTGAATGTTGTTGGAAAGCAAAGCTGTAAACGGCACCCATAACGATTACCCATGCGACGTAACTTGAAGGAGCACTGACACGAAAATTTTATGTTACACTTTTATTGCTTTTATCGATGCTTAATGGCCTGGCGAACCTGAAACAGCACTTCAAATACTTCAGCGCGCGATAGTTAATGACATTGAACGCATGAAAATCATTTGTTTCAAATTCCCGCGCTTTCATCCCGAACGGCGCATATGACAGACTCCCTGCCTGACCTCACCGCTTTGTGCGGACGTCACCGGCGCCCGCTTGAGAGGGTGTTACGCCCACTCGCCGCTCGTGGGGCCGCGCGAATGAAGTGACGTCACGAGCTTTTTAAGAGCGCTTCCGCGTCAGTCACTTCTTTTTCCTCTCATGGAGTGATGCCACGCTGATGTCCATTTGCTGAGTGCCGCTCCGCGCGCTGCTCCGTCGGCGCGATAAATGAGATCCAATTAAACTATGTTCTTCGCGTCGCAGGCGGCTCATATTTCACCCAGGGTATTCTGTTGAGTGAAGGAAGCGCATTGTGCAATAATATTAACGCCGAAAATTGGTGTCAGCGCTCCTTTAAATTCCATCACATCGCTCTACAAATAGTAAAACCAAAGAGAAGTGAAATGCACTTAACAACACCATTTATTACTTTAAAGAGATATTCTTGTTAAGGTTAAATCAATGCATGAAGCATGAACGGTGTTTGGTTGAGTTGTATTGGTGTAGCACAAGAGTGCAAACTTTTTTTATGAAATTAAAGTAAGCTCCAACCCGGCGTTAGACGATCTGACTTCCCGGTCTCTGCGCAGCGGACGGAGGCGACGAGATTTGCGGTAGAGAAGGAGAAGAAGGAGGAAGACATACGTCTGTTCAGATTTCACAACGGCCCAGAGTGCAGCCCTGGGGAGTGATTCCTTCTTCTGTGGGGCCCATATGCAGTCCGCGCGTGCTGTGTTCTGTCCACCCGCTGAAGCTGGGTAGGTAGAGAGGGCCTGGACAGCAGCATCTCCCATTGCTCTTGTTGGGTAGTTGACGGAAAGAGAGGAGGGTGCTCATGGCTAAAGTCGCACACCCCGATTACGGGGCGGAGTGATCCTACTTCTGAGGAAAATTTACATTCAGCGTCGTAGCGATTCGGATACATTAAGTGAAGACACGTAGGCTATGGGAAGGAGACCGATTGTATGTGCCGTAGGGTAGTTTTTTGTTCTCTGTAAAGGTCAGGGTAAGGCGAAGGTATGATCTGTCTCAGAAGGTGATAATGATGGGTTATCTCCCTGAACGTGACAAGCGGGTGACTGTCCATGAAGCTCCATAGCACGGGAGGTAAAAGCGCAGGCTTGTTGGGTGGGCGTATTTGTTGCCCTTTATTGAAGCGTGAGGGGGTGTCCAGATGCGCTGAATGGAACCGTTTGGGGAGTCGTTTTTTAGCACGCGCAGTGCAGGTCAGGACACCCAACCAGACTGGTAATTCCAGTAGGCTTGCTGGGAATCGGTGACTCCCATCCGAACCCCTGGTTGAGTGAGAGCCAAGGTGATGGCTTCCCCTTCTGCTGCCGTCATTTCTTGGGTCCTAAGCGAGGTAAACGCAAGGAGGTTGGTTCTGGAAGTAGCCACGATGACGGCGCATTGCTGCCCTGGATGTTTTGAGGAATCTGTGTAGATAACTGCATGATCCCCACGCAGGGTGGTGTTTAGCGATTGAGCCCGTGCTTTTCGGTGACCCTCGTCATGTGAGGGGTTCATATTTCTAAGCAAAGGGAGCATCTTTAGTGTTAGTCGCCAAGAGTCTCGGAGTACATCAAGCGGAGTGACATTCTGGGCTGCCCAGCCAATCTGGTGAAGCATGCGGGTATTCACCGTATGCTTATATATGCTTATACCGCATATATATATATATATATATATATATATATATATATATATATATATATATATATATATATATATATATATATATATATATATACACATATATATATATATATATATATATATATATATATATATATATACATATATATATATATGTATATATCCTGCGCTGTATGCCATATAAAGGTCATGGGCCTCTGTCAAGCCAATGCGTGGCTCTTTGTCCGCACCTGCAAGCATCGTTGGTGTCAAAATCACCCACAGCCCTGCAGACGCGGCCGAAAGGCGCACCTGAGCGCGTAGACGAAGCGGTCGGCGGGAAGAAGCTGGAAGAAGGAGCTGAGGAAGCTGATCCTGCTGTAGATCACTCCGGCCGGCATGCCCTGCAGTTGGCCGAAGAAGTACATGTTCTCGGCGATCGTGAAGTCCTCGAGCAGCGCCAGCTCCTGTCGGGAAGGAGAAGAACAAAAGGGCGCCGCGCCCCGCTCAGCGGTGGCCCAAACGCTATGCCCTTGCTACGGGAGGGCGGCCACTCCGGCGAGGAAACAACGTGTCAAATCTACAGCAAATATTTCAGGCTTCCTCTTTAAGTAAGGTGTCTGCGGAGCAATGGAACGGCAGAACTTAGAAAATCCTGCAAAATGTGCGCTGGAACAACCTGAAACTCGATCCGTCCAGAATTTGAAAAACAAAACGGCAAACTGTCTATTAACATCGTTAAAAATATTACGGATGCGTAGCATCGGCAGCAAGCCTAGCGGAACTGCTTAAGTCCTTTACACCACACCAATGTTTACGCCTCTCTCCTTCCCTTTATTTATATTCCATCGCTCGTCTGGCTGCGACGCTTTAAAAAAGCAGGCTCTCCTTGACGCGGAAGTTATGCAGTACCGCATTTACTCGCATTAATGATCGCACTCGCGTAATGATCACACCCCTGAAGGTCGTCACCAATATACGACTTGTTTTTATTTCCCGTGGAATGATCGCCCTCTCATGTGTGAGGGCACCCCCTGAGAGGGGGACGTATCAAAACCCCCGAAAAAACCAGGAAAAAGAACAAAGAAACGGCCATTTGAAGTGCGCGCCAGGAGCGCGTCAATCAGCAAGCGCCAGCGCCGACGCACCGAGGAATCATGGGCAAAGGTGACAGCGCGCTGGTCGGCCAATCAGGGAAGGCCGCGCATGGGACAAGTTGCGTATTTACCATATAAGGACAGGGAAGAAGCAAGAAGCCAATGGGAGTGCGCCACGAGAGAGCCCAGAGGGTATAAAAGTCGGGCGCATAAGCAGAAGGGGGGAGGCAAGACGACGGGAGGCAGACAACCAGGAGGCGGCCGGAGCACGTGAGCTTCACGGAACGAGCCAGGGGGACGCGGCCAGGCCATCGACCACGCCATCCGAGCCTGGGCGGGAGCGGGCCGACTTCGCATCGGCATCGTCAACTTAGGTGCACCACGAACCTGTGTCTTCGTGGCCCCAGCGGCATCGGTCGGGCACCAGCGGCCAACGTCCACGCTCCGTCGACGTTCGTCTCGACGGCCCCGAAAGGCTACGTTCGGGCCGAGCCTACCTGGAACCTCCAGCGGCAGCGGCTACCAGGGGGTAGCCACCGAGGAAGCACGCCGCCGAAGGGATAACCGCGCGCATCGAACGCCAGCATGAAGGACCTCCAGCGAGAGCTTCTACCAGGGGGTAGCCACAGAGGAAAGAAGTGAGGACGCGCGGAGCCCACGCCGTCCAAGGATTTACCGCGCGCATCGAACGCCGGCACGGAAGCCAGACGAGGACGGCTACCACCAAGTCACGCCCACGCAACGGGTGCGAAACGTCAGCGCAGACGACAGCAGGGTAGGCCAGTCCAGTAGGGACGCAGTTGTAAGGGACACAACTAGGGAGTTGTGATGCGAGAGAAATGAACTAGAACTTGATTAAGGATTTGATTTGAACTGAACCGAACTGAATTGAAGGATTTGAAGAACTTGATTTGAACTGATAGTGTAGGACTTTATGGTAGACTTTTGGGTTTTGAGTTGACTTGTATATTGTCACGAAGACAAGGACGATGCAGTTGTGTTGAATGAGAAACACGTTTATTGGAGTGAACACTGTGCTCCCCTAACAACTCAAAAGAATACAGAGGCGCCGAAGCAGCGGTCAACAAAGTGACTTGCACAGGCGAGTGTCGTCGAATCGAATGCCCCGGCGTCCGCACTGCAGGCTTTTTATCTTTTGGCGCGCGTGGTTCTCGAAACGTCGATTCGCATCGAGAACATAGTGGATCCAAGAAGATTATTCTGGGCTGTTCACGTTAGATCGGAATGCTCTCCCTATCACAACAGATAACACATGTGGCACAGAAAGAAATAATGGAACACGCGCTTCCCTTGGCGCAGAGATAACTCAGACCGGCGCAGCCGGGCGGTAAAAGCAAAACACAAATAAACAAACCCAATGTATGGTTCGCGGCATTACCCCCCCTCTAAGAGTGCATCGACCCGATGCTAACATAAGCGACAGTCCGAACAAATGAAAATAAATGTTCCTCATCGTCCGTAGAAAGGTTTTAGGCGAACCACGTGGACGACTTCAGGCCGCCTGCGTTGTCGTGATGTGCCGGAGTCACCATCAGGGATCACTTCGTAGGTAAGTTGGCCAACACGTCGTAGAATCTGGTAGGGTCCGAAATAGCGTCGCAGGAGCTTCTCACTGAGTCCGCGTCGTCGGATGGGAGTCCAAACCCACACACGATCCCCTGGTTGGTACTCGGTACTCGGCGTCTCGGCGTCGGAGGTTGTAGCGGCCCGCATCCACCAGCTGCTGGTCCGTTATACGAACTCGAGCGAGCTGGCGGGCCTCCTCCGCACGTTGAAGATATCCGTGGACGTTGGCGTTGAGGTCGTCGTCTTCTACGTGCGGAAGCATGGCGTCGAGCATCGTAGTCGGCTTTCTACCGTAGACAAGCTCGAACGGAGTCAGCTGTGTCGTCTCCTGGATAGCCGTGTTGTACGCAAACGTGACATACGGGAGCACTTCGTCCCAAGTCTTATGTTCAACGTCAACGTACATTGACAGCATATCTGCGATTGTCTTGTTCAGACGTTCTGTTAGTCCGTTCGTTTGGGGGTGGTACGCCGTCGTTCTTCGGTGATCCGTGTTGCTGTAGCGTAATACTCCTTGCATCAGCTCCGCAGTAAATGCCGTTCCACGGTCGGTGATTAGGACTTCCGGGGCTCCATGTCGCAGCACAACTTGGCTTATAAAGAACTTTGCCAGTTCTTGTGCAGTCCCCCTCGGAAGAGCGGCGGTCTCTGCGTAGCGCGTCATGTAGTCTGTCGCTACGACAATCCACTTGTTCTGTGATCGTGACGTAGGAAACGGGCCTAAAAGGTCCATTCCAATCTGTTGAAATGGTCTCGATGGGACGGCGATCGGTTGCAGAAGTCCGGCGGGTCTTGTCGGCGGCGTTTTTCGTCGCTGGCAGTCACGGCAGCTCCGGACGTAGTGGGTGACGTCAGAGGTGAGGCCGGGCCAGTAGTACCTCGCCTTGATTTTTCCAATAGTGCGGGCTGTGCCCAGATGTCTGGAAGACGGGTCGTCGTGGCACGCTTCCAAAATTTCGTCACGAAGGTCCGCGGGGATGACGAGAAGGTAATTCGCTCTTGTTCCGGGGCTGAAATTCTTCTTCACAAGGACGGAGTTTCTCAGGCTGAATGCTGGTCAGCTGCGTTTGAAGGTCCTGGGAACGGTGACGTTGCATCCCTCGAGGTACTCGATTATGACGCGTAAGTCGGGGTCGGCACGCTGCTGGGCGGCTAGGTCGCTCTCCGTCACGATCCCGAAGAACGCGCTGTCTTCATCAGAGTCTTGTGGTGGTGGGTCGACGGGGGCGCGGGACAGGCAGTCGGCGTCGGAGTGTTTCCTGCAGGATTTATAAACGACTGTAACGTCGAACTCCTGCAGGCGCAAGCTCCACCGCCCAAGACGGCCAGAGGGGTCCTTCAAATTGGCGAGCCAACACAGCGCATGGTGGTCTGCTACAACCTTGAATGGCCTTCCATACACGTATGGGCGAAATTTTGAAATCGCCCATATAATAGCCAGGCACTCTTTCTCAGAGGCAGAATAGTTTTTCTCCTCCTTCGACAGACCACGGCTAGCATAGGCGATTACCCTTTCGCAGCCGCTTTGCTTTTGGACAAGGACGGCACCCAAGCCTATATCACTGGCATCCGTATGCATTTCCGTTTCGGCATTTCCGTCGAAATGAGCGAGCACGGGCGGGCTTTGCAGGCGTTTTTGCAGCTCGCCGAATGCTTTTTCTTGGTCGTTTTCCCAGCTGAAAGGGGTGCTATCTTTCGTCAAGCGCGTGAGTGGCTCTGCAATGCGTGCGAAGTTTGCGACGAAGCGCCGGTAGTATGCGCACAGCCCGAGAAATCTCCGCACGCCCTTCTTGTCTTTCGGCCTTGGGAAGTTCGCAATGGCTGAAGTTTTTGTCGGGTCAGGTAGGACTCCCGCGGCGTTGACGACGTGGCCCAAGAACTTGAGTTCCCCGTATGCGAAACGGCACTTTTCAGGCTTCAGCGTCAACCCCGACGTACGAATGGCCTCGAGTACAGACTCCAACCTTGCAAGGTGTTCGTCGAAAGTCCGGGCGAATACCACTACGTCGTCGAGGTATACGAGGCAGGTGTGCCACTTAAGCCCAGCTAGCACAGTGTCCATAACTCTTTGAAACGTCGCTGGTGCTGTGCACAGCCCAAACGGCATCACCTTGAACTCGTATAGGCCGTCTGGGTTTATAAATGCAGTCTTCTCTCGGTCTCTTTCGTCCACTTCAATTTGCCAGTAGCCGGTCTTCAGGTCCATCGATGAGAAGTACTTCGCGTGGCAGAGGTGGTCGAGGGCGTCGTCGATTCGGGGGAGGGGGTACACGTCCTTTTTCGTGATTTTGTTCAGTCGCCGGTAGTCAACGCAAAACCTTAATGTGCCGTCTTTTTTCTTTACGAGTACGACGGGCGCAGCCCAGGGGCTTTTCGGTGGCTGTATAATGTCATCGCTCAGCATGTCGTCGACTTGAGTCCGGATGGCTTCCCGTTCGTGTGAAGAGACGCGGTACGGTGACTGTCGGGTAGGTCGGGCTCCATCCTCGGTTATTATTCGGTGCTTCGCTAAAGGGGTCTGACGTAGTTTTGCGCTCGACGAAAAACATTCGCTATAGCGACGCAGCAAAGCCAATAATTTTTTCCGTTGTTCTTGCGGTAGCGCCGGATTCACGTCCAATGGCTGCGGGAGCTTGAATGTTCCTACGGGTGTGCGTTCAAAGTCGGCGACTGCGATCACATCACTTGCTTCTTGCGTTTCTTCGAGGAACGCAATTGCAGCTCCCTTGTTTAAATGCTGGTACTCTTCGGTGAAATTAGTGCCCAAAACGTGAGATTGGCGTTGCTTAAAGTGCGCAATGCCTCTTGCGACGGAGACACCGCGGTCGAGAAGCAACCTTCGATCACTCTCTACGATAGCGTCGATGTCAGAAGCAGCATCCTCACAGTAGACGGCGATCATGAAGCTTGCGCGGGGTGGCAGGGTGATGTGATCGTCGGCGATCCTGACAGCAGCACGGTGATCGGGGTTCGGCTGCGGCGTCGTGGAGTGATTGGAGGAAAATGTTATCGACTTGGTCTGCAGATCAATTATTGCGTCGTTGTCCGTCAAAAAGTCCATTCCGAGAATCACGTCGCGGGAGCAGTTAGGCAGAAAGACGAACGCCGCAGGGTACGTTGTGCCGTCTATGGTGACGCGCGATGTGCACGTTCCACTTGGCGTCACGAGGTGGCCTCCTGCTGTGCGTATGTGCGGACCGTCCCATCTGGTCATAACTTTCTTCAGTTTAGACGCAAATGGTCCGCTCATTACCGAATAGTCAGCTCCCGTGTCTACGAGGGCGACTACGTCAAAGCCGTCGATGGACACCTTGACGTCAGATGCAGTCGTCCTCCAGTTCCGGGTTCGTCGGGGCGTCGTATCTCTGCTTGAACGTGTTGATGGTCGGGCACTGTGCATCGTCGTTGTCGTCGTCTTCTCAACGGACGTCTCGGTCAGGTCGGGTACGCGTCGCGCCGTGTAGCTGTCGTCGTGTTCGGGAGTCTCGTGAGGGTTAGGTCGGGTCGTCGGGATGAGGGCATGTCGTGAATCACTGTCTTCAGCGCGTCCTTGCGTCGTTGGAGGGTTTCTAGTTTTTCGCCGTAGAGCAACTTCACCTCCAGAAGTTGCCGCCTTTAGTTTCCCCCGCGTGGGCTGGGGGACCTTCCACGGGCGGAGTCAGCGTTGCTACGGCGGTTCGGCGATTGGTAGGGGTAGGGCGACGGCGAACGGTTGAAACGCGCTGGGCCACGGCTGGTTTCAGATAGATACTCGTCGATCTCACGTGGTCGTTGGCCAGGGAGAGGGCGAGGTGCGTCGACGGAGAAACCACGCAGTCCGAGTCTCTTGTATGGGCAGCGACGGTAAATGTGGTAGGCCTCTCCGCAGTGGTAGCACAGAGGACGGTTATCGGGAGTTCGCCATACGTCCGTCTTCCTCGGCGTCTGGTTTCGGGCTACCGGGGGTCGGACGGGTGACAGTGGGCGGCCGTACGGCGGGGCCTCTTGACGGCGTGTTGGAGCAGGGCGGGGTCGACGAACAGCCGCGGAGTATGTCATAGCTTGTGGCTCTCGGGGTACCTCGGATGCCGTAGAAGTTCCCAACGCTTGTTGCACTTCTTCTCTAATCACGTCGGTGAGGGAAGCGACTTGGGGCTGCGGCGGCGTTGGGAGAAGTTTCCGCAGCTCCTCTCTCACAATTGCGCGGATAGTCTCGCGTAGGCTGTCGGCCGGGATCCGCGTGCTGCCAAAGTCGTTCGCATTGGCCGCGCCAACAAAGTTGCGGTCATACTGCTTAGCACGCATTTCGAGGGCTTTCTCAATGGTGCTGGCTTCGGTCACGAATTCGGCGACGGTTTTGGGCGGATTTCGGACAAGTCCAGCAAACAGTTCCTCCTTCACTCCGCGCATTAAGAAGCGCAACTTCTTTTCTTCCGTCATTTCGGGGTCCGCGCGGCGAAATAGCTGCTTCATCTCCTCGACGAAGATCACGACACCTTCGTTGGGGTGTTGCGTGCGCGTTTCCAACAAAAGGGCGGCTCTTTCTTTCCGCACGACGGTAGTGAAGGTCTTAGTAAACTCGCTTTTGAACTGAGCCCAGTTTGTCAAGGAGCTCTCGTGGTTCTCGAACCAAGTGCGAGCCGAATCTTCAAAGTAAAAGAAAACGTGCCGGAACGTTTCTGCGTCGTCCCACCTGTTCAATTTCCGGACGCGCTCCAGTTTCTCCAACCATTCTTTTGGGTCTTCTGCGGGGGCTCCTCGAAACGATGGCGGTTCCCGGGGCTGCTGCAGGACGATTGGCGACGTTGTTTCTTGCACCATGGTGTTGGTTGCAGCGTTCCTTTTCTTGGGCCCTTCTGGCATCAAACCGAACTCGGGCGGTAAATCTTGCAGGCGGGGGCTGGCTCTTGTTGGACTGGCTTGGCGGCTTTTCGAGGTTGTAGTGGGCATGAAGGGTGCGTACCCAGCACCTCCACCAGATGTCACGAAGACAAGGACGATGCAGTTGTGTTGAATGAGAAACACGTTTATTGGAGCGAACTTGTGCTCCCCTAACAACTCAAAAGAATACAGAGGCGGCGAAGCAGCGGTCAACAAAGTGACTTGCACAGGCGAGTGTCGTCGAATCGAATGCCCCGGCGTCCGCACTGCAGGCTTTTTATCTTTTGGCGCGCGTGGTTCTCGAAACGTCGATTCGCATCGAGAACATAGTAGATCCAAGAAGATTATTCTGGGCTGTTCACGTTAGATCGGAATGCTCTCCCTATCACAACAGATAACACATGCGGCACAGAAAGAAAGAATGGAACACGCGCTTCCCTTGGCGCAGAGATAACGCAGACCGGCGCAGCCGGGTGGTAAAAGCAAAACACAAATAAATAAACCTAATGTATGGTTCGGGGCAATATTGAGCTGTTAAGTTAGGGGTTTGTATTTGAGTTGTGTTGTGGAATTGTTAGAGGTTTGAGTGTGTATCATTTGCGTGTAGTTTAATTATTGAGTGCTTTGCGTTAGGGGTTTTGAGTGTGCATTAAATGTATGTTGTTAAACCCGTGAAGGGCTTCCCTGTGTCCATTGCTCTGGGCTAGTAAAGACAACCTCACCATCGGTTCATGTGACAATAAAAACAATTGGCGAGCCTGCCAGGATTGATTTATCCTCGCCAAGGATATTTCTATCGTGCCCAGTCACGTGTCTTACCAGCTGCGAGAATGGATTTTGGAAAGTTGTTGATATTGGTTCATTCGCGAGGTTTGAACAAAGAGCAGTTTTTCGAATTGTACGATGAAGAGAACAGCAAAGTGCACGACAGATTGGATGCAGAGATAGAAGAATTCAGTAATACCCCTGTCACACGGGCACTTTCTATCGCGATTGAAGTGAATCGCGATCGAGTTTTCGAGCGCGCTCGACGCACTACCGCTGCTACACGGAACGTTTCAATCGCGATCGAGAAGTTGCACCGGTTGCACTCGTGGTGGATGGCGCTAACATTGTACTGGGGCCGTTGAGGCCGGCGTCTGGTAACTTCTCGCAGTCGTAGGTATACGTAGCATGTAAATGTTACCTCACGCTTATTTGGGTCAAGTTATTTGACACAGTTTGTAGCGTTAGTTGAAGTTTTCACCTTCTGTGTCATTACTGAGCGGGGACGAGAGTATCGCCGCCTTCGTTCGATCGCGCTTGGAAGCCTCGATCGCGCTTGAGAAACCAGGATCGAGTTCGAGCGGGATCGAGCTCGATCGCGATTGAAACTGCCGTGTAGCATGCGCCCGATCCGGATTGAGCTCGATCGGGTTCGACTCAATCGCGATTGAACATGCCCGTGTGACAGGGGTGTAAGAAGATAGAACTGGAAAAATCGAGGCGGCGCCTTGTGGAAATAGTTTGTACGAACTAGGAGGGAGCCGTGAATCTGGAGCACGTAGCTGTAAAGGCACGCGCCTATAGCACCCAGCGATGATGCCCAAAGCAAAAGAATAGGAAAAGAAAAGGGGCCTCGAGACAGAGCGCCAAGCAGAACAGACGCCAAAAGAGCGGTGAACGTGCCGCACGTGAGACAGCAGGCACGCGGATCGCCGACCGCCATGATTCACGGGAGATAGAAAGAACGAAGGTCGCAGATCACGATCAGGCCGCGAGTAAATAAGAAAACAAAGAAAACGATTGGTTCGGCCGACAGCCCCCTTACGAGAAAGGCGCGTTCGACGCGCGAGGGGATGAACGTGGTCAGTGTCACACGGTGGCAGAAGAGACCCAGAAAGATGAGTGCTGTGAGAATAAGCCTGACGAAGAAGCAAGTGCTGTTGAATGTACGCGCTTGGCGCACAGCGATGAGATCGATGACAAAATAAAGGAGCAAGGGTTCTCACAAAAGACCGTCGAGGGGGAGATGCGTTCCAAGTTTGAGCAGCTAAATGTCTGGAGGTGTGCACAATTGCATGCCTTCCGAGAGGAGATGAACGCGCTGAGGATGCACCAGGCAGAGGCCGGTTATACACTCCTGGTGCCTTTGACTAATTTGATTTAAAGGTTTCGCAAAGATCACTAGTTGAGTCCGAGGTGCCTGCCGCTCCGGGAATTGGTACGAATGGCGGCCGGCAAGAAGGATTTAGCTGGGTGCCGTCAGAAATGTCAGTTGGTACGGAGGCTACCATTGTCGCTGAAAAGGGCACTGCAGCTTCTTTAGACAGTCAAGTCGTCAAAGCAGAGTTTGAGCTTGTTACAAAGGTCGGCGGTGCAGAGCCAGGGGCCGAATTTCCCGAACAAGCGAGACTACTCTCTGAAACCGAAAGCTTGGCAGTCGACCAAAGCACGCGGAAAAAGGATCCAGACAGGGCTGTAGTGCAGGAGAAAGTTGGCAGAGACAAAAAGGGTGTGCGAGCCCTCAGTAAGCAATCTCGCACTGACATCAGCGAGAAAGACCATGTATCCTACAGGGAGCTTTCGGAGAAAGGGGAGGAAGACTGCGTGAGGCGCAGGTGGGTTGGAGTGCGTGAGCGTAGACCTGCTGAGAAAGATAGGCTAAGCAGAAAATTGGCCAAGCTAACGGTCAAAACTAGTAAGACAAGCAGACGAATCACCAAGCTGAGAGTAGGCAAAAACAAGGCTCAGAGTGAGCACGGTGAGCAAGGTAGCTCAAATCGTAGAGGAAATCATGCGCTCAGCGGCTTGCGAGCTCGTAGGCGGCAAAGAGTAGCGCGCAAGTGCAGAGTGGCGGGTGCAATCGTAAAGCGTCCCTTTATATCAAAAACATCGCGACAGGCTACGTGCCAGAGCCGCGCCAGCAAAGTTAGCGAAGTTGTCTGACCACGCCGAGACGACAGTGTAGCAAAGGGTGCTGAGTGGTTGAGGCGGAAGAAGGTGAAGATGAAGTCATAGGTCAACGAACCTGATGGAAACCACGGAGTTGACTTGGACAGGAATAGGACCCCTAATGGTGACGAATATTCAAGTTTTGTATTGTGGCAGAGCAGAAATATTCTAGTACAGCGAAAGGACATGCAATGGGGATACGAATAAGTTAGTTATGAAGTTCGGGAGACAAACTGGTGTCGAATATTAGACATTGATGTGTTTGATTCGGTGATGTGATCGAACAGGTTGTATGAGTAGAATGGTGTAAGTGCATAGAATGGTGTAAGTGCATGACGTGTAGATATAAAAGAAGTCATTGCATAGTGCGGATTGGGGGTTACGAGGAGGAAAAAGGTTTGTTTGTGTGTGCATTAGTAAAGAGTGTTGTCGAATTCGAGATCATTGTAGTGTTTGATTGCGGTGGCGTGTTAGAGCAGAGTATTTGTGTAGACTGGTTTCTGAGAAAGAATGTGTTGGGAATAGAAGTGGTGAAAGTTCTGTGAATACTACGTGTGGGTTCCGTGAACGGGAGTAAACTAAAAATAAGTGATAAAAGTGAAAGAAATGGAAGTGAGGTGAAGGGTGAAGTGAAAAGTGCGACGAAGGAAGTAAGCAGTGGTGATGAACAGTGACTTATCAGAACTGACCGAGGGTTTTAAGTTGAAGTTGAAGTTGTTTATTGTGCAGTTTTCACATTTACAAAATACAAACAGCAGTGGCTGGGTCCTTGTAGAAGAGGACATCGGCGGCCAGGAGGCAGCAGTTTTTTGAGAAAAAACACTTAAAGCGGGGGGTAATTGTCAGGGCACCCCCTGAAAGGGGGGCGCATCAAAACCCCCGAAAAAACGAGGAAAAAGAACAAAGAAACGGCCATTTGAAGTGCGCGCCAGGAGCGGGCCAATCAGCAAGCGCCAGCAGCGACGCACCGAGGAATTATGGGCAAAGGTGGCAGCGCACTGGTCGGCCAATCAGGGAAGGCCGCGCATGGGACAAGTTGCGTATTGACCATATAAGGACAGGGAAGAAGCAAGAAGCCAATGGGAGTGCGCCACGAGAGAGCCCAGAGGGTATAAAAGCGGGGCGCACAAAGAGAAGGGGGGAGGGAAGACAACGGGAGGCTGACAACCAGGAGGCGGCCGGAGCACGTGAGCTTCACGGAACGAACCAGGGGGACGCGGCCAGGCCATCGACCACGCCATCCGAGCCTGGGCGGCAGCGGGCCGACTTTGCATCGGCACCGTCAACCTAGGTGCACCACGAACCTGTGTCTTCGTGGCCCCAGCGGCATCGGTCGGGCACCAGCGGCCAACGTCCACGCTCCGTCGACGTTTGTCTCGACGGCCACGAAAGGCTACGTTCGGGCCGAGCCTACCTGGAACCTCCAGCGGCAGCGGCTACCAGGGGGTAGCCACTGAGGAAGCACGCCGCCGAAGGGATGACCGCGTGCGCGAACGCCGGCATCAAGGACCTCCAGCGAGAGCGTCTACCAGGGGTAGCCACAGAGGAAAGAAGTGAGGAGGCGCGGAGCCCACGCCGTCGAAGGATTGACCGCGCGCATCGAACGCCGGCACCGAAGCGAGACGAGGACGGCTACCACCACGTCACGCCCACGCAACGGGTGCGAGACGTCAGCGCCGACGACAGCAGGGTAGGCCAGTCCAGTAGGGACGCAGTTGTAAGGGACACAACTAGGGAGTTGTGATGCGAGAGAAATGAACTAGAACTTGATTATGGAGTGTATTTGAACTTATAGTGTAGGACTTTATGGTAGAAACTTTTGGGTTTTGAGTTGAATTGTATATTGAGCTGTTAAGTTAGGGGTTTGTATTTGAGTTGTGTTGTGGGATTGTTAGAGGTTTAAGTGTGTATCATTTGCGTGTAGTTTAATTATTGAGTGCTTTGCGTTAGGGGTTTTTTTGAGTGTGCATTAAATGTATGTTGTTAAACCCGTCAAGGGGTTCCCTGTGTCCATTGCTCTGAGCTGGTAAAGACAACCTCACCATCGGTTCACGTGACACGCACCCTGAACTTGCCGGAGCCATATGTCGTATGTATGGCAAGACTAGATGACGGTGGTCGTGATTACCTTAGTTTCCTCCTCTTTCAAAGCAGGCATGGCTACGTGATTGCCGCCGACTTGATCATATTAGCCATATCGGCAAGCATGAGTTCATTAGTGGTGCGGGAGAAACTCCCACTAAATGCACATAATGTGCTCACAAGACATAAAAAAATAAGCTCGACTTGCTGCGTCGGCCGCCGTGTCTTGATATCCCACACTGTGACAGCAGCAGCCACCTATTGGTCGGCCTGTTCTCACCTCACAGAAAACTCTTTCCGGCGCGTTCCGTAATTCCGTAATTCCGGCGCCTTCCGTAATGAAACCACTGCATTTTCGTCACTCGGTGGTCATTCGGTGGTCGGTGGAGTTTTTATTATGTGTTTATTTGTTATGTTTATTATGTTCATGAGACTTATAGTAAACATTCTGACCTGGAACTTGCATTTTATGCACTGAAACGTTTTCCGCGAAAAATTTACCTCGCATAATGAACGCCCCCCTAAATTTGCATCATATTTTTTGAAAAAAAAAGTGCGGTCATTACGCGAGTAAATGCGGTATTTACGCGCGTCAGCACATCCAACTTGGCAGTGGTCGCTCATATTCGCCCCTTTGAAAGCAGCGTGGACTGCAGTGACTTCCAAGCTTTGAGATGTGGCCGCTGGCGCGGGTGCCCGGCCACCAGTCGGGCATGTTGCGAGCAGGCCGGCCACGTCCAGGTGGAGAGCGGATTTTCAAGCACCGTCACGACCTAGTCTAGTGGTGGAGGCTGCCACTCTGGCGCTATAGGGAAAACCGATGACACAAATACATTGCAGGGAACACAACCTGGAAAGTTCATTATTTAGGCAATATAAAGAACGCAGTACGTCAGCAGGCGCAGTCCAAACTGGTCGTTCCTTAGGAATAGGTTCAATGCATGGAAGAGGCACCCGGGAGTATTAAAAATGGCTGCGGCTTAGCTGAGCTAAGCCTGGATATCCAAAGGGAAAGCTTGGTTTCGTCGGGTTAATTCTTGGTTTCACTTGGTTAACCTTTGATTTGGCTGTCTTTGTTATACTGTTAATTGGCGTATTCATGGGAGGTTGGGGCCGTTACTGCACCAGGGTGGCTAATCCTGCTCTGGTGAGGGAGTGCGTTACCGGCGATGGTCGCCGGGGTCAGGCCGCACCCCAAGCCCAGTTCTGCAATTCCATCAATACGCGGATTTTTTTAAAAATCCGGTTGGAATTGTCCAGCACCGGAATTCGAACCAGGGTCCTTCTGCACGCGAGGAGGATGCTCTACCTCTACGCCACCGCTGCTCCCCTCTGCGGGAGTTCAACTTAAATTGAGGACGACTCAGCGGGCAATGGAGCGGAAAATGATAGGTGTAACATTAAGGGTCAAGAAGAGAGCGGAGTGGGTCAGGGAACAAACGCGTGTTAAGGACATATTTGTAGTAATTAAGAAGACATGGACTTGCGCTGGGCATGTAATGCGAAGGCAAGATAACCGTCGGTCATTAAGGGTAACGGAGTTAGCGTAAGGGTAAGGGTAACGGATGTAGGGTAACGGAGTAAGGGTAACGGAGTAGAGAAGGCAAGCGTGGCAGGGGGCGGCAGAAAGTTAGATGGGCAGATGAGATCAAGAAAGCGCGAAATGAACAAGGACGAACGAAGTGAACGGGACACGGCGCTTCGTTCGTCCGTGTTCATTTCGCGCTTACTTACACGATGAATGACCAACTCGCCCAAGAAACCGCTCTGATGGAGATCAAGAAGTTTGCGGGGATAAATTGGTCACAGTTATCACAGGACCAGTGTAATTGGAGATTGATGGGAGAGGCCTTTGCCCTGCAGTAGGCGTAGATAGGCTGGTGATTGTGATGATGATGTTATACTGTTCGTCGAAAGCCTGCCTTTGTCTCCGGTTGTGGTTCCGCTTCTGGCGTTTGCCGAGCCCTCTTCCCCAGTCTTGATGGATTTCCTATGAGGTTTAACGTGCGCTGTAGTGGAGGGCTGCGGATTAATTTTCACCACCTGCGGGGGATCGTTAACGTGCGCCGAAGTGTGGAACACACGGGGCGTTTTCGCATCCATCAGAAAAGTGACCGCTGCGGCCCTCACGAAGGACGAAGGGAGAGAGAGAGAGAGAGAGAGAGAGAGAGAAACTTTATTTCTGACGAAGCTCAGTCCTAGCGAGCGTCCCTCATGTGAGGGAGGCGCGCCAGGTAATCCTGAGCCCTAGTGGCGGTCAGGAGCTGTAGCTCGGGCGAGGAGCTCCCGGTCACCTCCAGCCAGGTAGTGGAAGGGTTGGGTAAACGGAGCGGGGGTAAAGAGGGGCATTCCCAAATGGCGTGTGGCGTGGTATCTCGAGCGCCACATGCCGGGCAGTTTGGGCGGGGATATAATGTTCGATAGATGTGGTGGAGGACATGTCTGCTGGGGAGGGAATGGGTCTGTAATTGTCGCCATAATCTGTCCAAGGGTGAAGGAAGAGACGTGTGAGGGGGCAGTAGTTCTAGCCGCTGTAGGCGGTAATGTGTGGTAATGTCGCTAAAAGTAAGCAGGCGTTCGCGAGCATTTCGTGCGCTGTGCTGTGAGACGTCCTCGTCTGGTGCTCGGTAAATGAGTCCTCGAGCGACCAGGTGGGCCGTTTCCGCACCGCCAAAGCCCACGCGGCCGGGGGTCCAGTGCAGGATTATGATTTTGCTGGGAGGAAGGCGGGATAGGAGAATTTGGCGAGCAGGGAAGGCGATGTGTCCCCACGCGAAATTTCGTACGGCCGTCTTAGAATCGGAGGATATGTGAGATGGGGGTGCTTGGTGTGTTATGGCCAGAGCTATTCTCGCTTCCTCGGCCTCGTGGGGTGGGCTGTGCGGATGGTGGCTGCCGCTGCTGGGATCGGTCTGTCTTCTGTAATAATAGCAGCCGCAAAAGCTGGTCGGTGTGTATATTCTGCGGCGTCTACGCAAGAAGTGCCGCCTCCGACTCAGCGGCGCATGCGCGTGGCAGCAGATGCGGGGCAGTAGAGAGGCTTCGGGGCTGGTCGGCTGCCTATCGGCTGAGCGGCCGCTCGCTTGAGCAGAACTGGCTGAAAACGGGGCCTTGTGCACAGCGCTGAAAGCGGGCGCGGAGAGTTACGTGACGCGCTGCAAGGGGGTGTGGCGCAGCTGTTGTTAAATGAAAGTCAAATTGCGGACGAGGGCGAAACTGCTCGACGAGATTAACGACACAGAAATAACATTAGCGCAGCGAAAGACACGGACGATGAAAAAGACGAGACGGGCGCTAACTCGCTACTTTTGTTTTTCTTCGGAAAACAAAAACTGTTCTGAGACCTCACGCAGAGCCTTTGCTTCGCAAAACAAAAGCTGTCCTGAAAAGAGCTCCATCAGAGCCTTTATACAAAAAAACAGGCCCTGAAGTTATACCGTATACGCGCACCCAGTCGCACATAATCTAAAGAAGGTCGCCACAAGGTATTAGGTCCCGGTTGTGTTTTCAGCACCGCTTAAACTTGGCACACTATGCGCGCGAACCGACACTACAAGGAAACGTCCCAAAACATGCGATAACAAGCACGCTAAACCTTTTGTAAACTGCATTGAAGGTGTTGTGTATCAGACACTGTTGGGTTGTGGCAAAGTATACATCGGTCAAACTGGTCGATGTGTGAATGAGCGACTACGAGAGCACGCCTTCTCCATAAAAAATTGGGCGGGATGCCACTTGCCTTCCCACTGCAAAGAATGCCACTGTGTACCCGAATTGGACAAAACAAAAATTTTGAAACGAAGACGGGACGTCACGGCACGAGAAGTAGGGGAAGCCTTCTACATCAAGCGAAAGGGAGGAGCGTGCCTTCGCTGCTGATCTACGGAAAACAGTGTGCATTCCTTGATAACTTTCTTGATGCTTGTTGATGTGTGCCCTCACCGGATGCCTGTAGATTTTTTAGCACACGTGTGTGATTACGCCGAATGTATATATGCATGCCGTCTTTTCAACAAAAATCCAGTTGCGAGTCAGCGCCCGTCCCTTCTTTTTCACCGTCCGTGTCTTTCGCTGCACTAAATCCTGTTTCTGCAACATGAACCAACTCACCCAGCAGCACGTCTTACTCGAGATTAGTAAAGCTTGGCTTTAAAGGGACACTGATGTGAATTTGTCAAGCTCCCGTTTTTGCTTGCACTGCGTAGACTGGCTCAAATTAGCACACTTTTCATCGTTTATCCGGTTGACAAATCGGTAATTATTTTACAAAGCGCGAAAGAAGAAAAACTACCATGCGCGGTTTGCGGCGGCCGCACCAACTAAGGCTGTGACGTTGAGAGGAGGGGCGCCGTGATTGGACGATGCCCAAGGTTAGCAATCACACAAGTTTCGGTTTCGGTTTCGGTTCTGTAAAACATAACCAATGGCTTTGTTGGATGGGCATTCTCAATATCTCAGTAATCATCGTACCGCGCTTCTGCCATGTTGTCGGCTGTAAAACGCACAAGATAAGCCTCCCAGGACGGCTTGTAGTCGTAGCATTCACTAGCCGAGACATACGCAGTGCATGAACGCCCTCCGCGTACCCGCAGACGCCCAAATGTCATGCGCTTTCCCCCCATATTTGGAGCTTGCCTCCCTCATGCCTGTATCGTAAAAAGCGTGTTCGCACCAGGCCAAGGGTCTGTTCATTCCGGCCTGTGCCCACTGCCTGCAAGCAGTCGGTGCTTATGGCAACAGCACGCCAACGAGAACTCGCTAGCGCGCCAGTGCCAGCCTGCGCGCGTTTTGTGAACTAGTTCGTGTAGCCATGAACGTTGCGGCCCTAAAAAAGGTGAACTCAATATAGAAAACATCGGCGGAAAACAAAAAAGTTAACTTACAAAAAAAAAAGCACGTACCCGCGGGGATTCGAACCCGTGACTCGCAAAACATTTGTGGTGAAGTCCTAGCGCCCCAGACCGCCAGGCCACGGAGCAGGACGCGAAAGTCTTGCTAATATAGGGTATATATTGTACAACCGGTTTACACTTTTATTTAGTTTTGGCATTTCAAGCCGCTTAGGTGACTATTTGTTGTACTGCGATCGTGCAGTAAGCGTCGCCCGAGTTTCCACAGTAGCTCACGTCTAGCAATTGCATTTCGTAGACGGAAAAGCGCTCGCAGATGCGTAGTCGTGCTGCTGACCGCTGTGCTTGTTCGCTCAGCGCAAAGAAGTGCTTCCCGCGCCCTAGTTTTACGCTGTACGGTAAAAATATCAGTTGATTTTATTTCCTTAGTACCTATATTGACTTCGCTGACTCTTCTCCCGCCTTCAAGAGGCCTTATATTTTCCTACTAGCGTACCAGTCAGCGAAGCGTCGCATGTGCAGCGCTTGTGTGAAGCGACCTTGACTTGGAGCTGGATACAGTGTACAAACAAACCAAGTAAAGAAAGGCACATTCTTCCATTCACAAACGTGTCCTGGCTTCGTTTCAACTAAGCGAACGAATTGCGACCAAGCAATTTTTTTTAACCTCCTTGATTGCGACGACCCGCCGGCGGCCGGCGGACGAGACGCTGGGCCGACTGACTCTGTCGGCCGGGGAGCCGTGCAGTAGCGCAGCCGTGGCGCAGCCAATTGCCAGCTCATCCCCTCCTGACGTCACACGAAAACGCCACAGAAAATGGGCGAGCGTAAAGAGAGGAGGACAGCGTTTTCGAATTAGTTTTTCTACTAAATAAAATCGCGTAAACGCGCCTAGAGTGGTCGAAACATGGCCTGGGGACTCCGGACTACAATTTGCGCTAGTAATCCCGCAATGTTTACATATCACTTCAGTGTCCCTTTAAAATAGGCAATGCGGTGGCTCGCCGTTTGGTGCTATTGTTACAAACGCCGAAACGGCATTTTGAGAACGTTGAACAAGGCAGCCACGTTTTAACATACGAAATGAGACAGAGAAGAAATGGGAAGAGAAACGAAAGTCGACTGAGCCGATAACTTCCTCTTGGGTTGGGCACCTCAATCAAGACTGGAGGAGAATTGACAGAAAAGAAGGTGGACGAAAAGAAGAAAGCGAGGATAAGATGACGGCTCACAATCCATGCAGCATGGACAGCACTGGCGGCATCGTAGCCAGTCTGAGAGTCCCGTGTCCTTTAAAAAGTTCAGCAGGTCAGGGAACGCTTTTTCGGGATTTGATGTGCGGCGTTCTGGGAAGAACAAGTTTGATGAGGTGCATGAAGGCAGTCCCCGTTTTGCATACGACGCTCTCAGCGCTGAACGAGCCTGCGAATGTTGTGGACGCTCGCACAGTGCATGCGCGCGTGTGTATATTGCAGAGCAGTGTGGGCAGGTGGGTGAACTAGCGATGCCAAGCCTGTGACTTCTTTCCGCGCACCGGTGACAGCCGATTCTCAGACGAAGGAGAGCACGGTCAGCTCGGGTCAGTCCCCTCGAAGGAAGCGTGTGCGGTGGCTTGCCGGATGCAACTCGGGAGTTAGGGTGCATGGCTTGGAGGTCCCTGCGGATAAGATACCGCGCGACGTCCAGGGGCCTGATTGCCTCACTCATCGAAGTGGATGGAAGATGCGCTTCTTTTGCCAGGCGATCAGCCTCCTCATTTCCCTTGATGTCTACGTGAGCAGGTAGCCAGTGCAGATGAATGCTAAAGCCTTTGGTGTTGGGTATGTGCAGTTTGATGGCAAGACTTTGTACAGCGAGACAGCTGAGGTAGGCCTGGTTGAGCCCCAGGGGGGCAGCCTTCGAATCTGAGAGTATGGCTACTTTCCAGTTGATGAGGTTCTGCTCGCACTCCTTGTTGGTGTCCGCAGCCAAGTGAAGGCCCGTGATTTCTGCCGTTGTGGAGCTGCTGCCCACTGGCAGGCGGCATTTTCTGGCTGAAGCGAAGGCAGGCGCGATAAATGCTGCAGTCGCCGCCCCCTTGTCTGGAAGCATGGACCCATCGGTGAATATAGGCACGTGTCCCTTAAGGTTCTCCAAGCAGGCTGGGGGGCGCTGCAGGCTGCATTCCTTCGACTAGCTGCCTCACGTCGGCTCCTGCTTTAATGACAATTAGCGAGCGCCAATTAGCCATTAGCACGGTTTCGTTGTTACCATTGAACGCAGTAAGGTATACGAACCACGCCGACACCGAATTTCGACCGGAGACCCGAGAATTTGGCAAGTTATCGTCGATTTCCTGATCTCGGCGTGGCCGCCTGACTAAGCCTAACCTAGGCTTAGCACGAGTACGGCCCCGAGCCGCAGCGGCGACGCCAGCCCAGCCCCGCGTGTGAGCCCACGGATGGACCCTGCAGCCGTAACGATGGACATGGACACCGGTGCTAATACGACTATCGAATCAACGACACCGTAGCAACAGCTACGACTGGACCAAAGCTCTGGACGAACGGCCGTCACCGTTACCGGAGTCGAGCTCTCGTCGTCGGACGACGCCGGAGGGTAGACGGTCACCGGCAAGCAAGTACGACAACAGCTATCAGCCAACAACGACATCAGCGGTTAGTCACCCCCACCATTGATTGTGAAGCCAGAGGTTCCGAATCGCGCAGCCTACGCGAGGAGGATAGCGACCCGCATCGTTAAAGCGGCACGCATGCCACGCACGTTGCCGAGGGAAGACATTAAGATCGTGATGCGGCGACGTGACGGCTTGAACCTCGCCCGGACTGAGGCGTCAATATTAATGTCGGCGGTTCTAGGCGCTGTGGGAATGCCCAAAACGCAAACGCAAGGCGATACGATCTGCACGAACGTGGCCCAAAATATCATATTCGTGAGTACCACCGACGAGGAACGAGCACGGCGGTACGCCGGCCCTCGGAGCCTCCACGTAGGCGGTCAGAACTATGAGATCAGTGCGTAGCGCTCGGCTTCCAACGGAACGGCAAAAGGCATCATACGAGGCATTGCCGTCGACGACACGGCAGAAGACATTGTCACAAACATTGTGAACCCGGCCAGTCCACTGGCGCTAGCCGCACATCGCATTGGCACCTCAACCACAATCATAGTCTTGTTCGCGGGCCAGAGAGTCCCGAACTACGTCAAATACGGGTCGATACTCGTCAAGTGCAGCCTATATCGGCAACATTACGAAGTGTGTCGGCAATGCGGCAAAGTGGGCCACCGCACCGACGTGTGCCCGTCCCCAATACAAAAGTATGTTTCGCCTGCGGAACACCAAACCCGGGCGTAAACCACGACAAAGACTGTAAGCCTAAATGTAAACTGCGCGGCGGCCCGCACCCCACGGGGGCGACGGGCTGCACGAACCGTTACAAGACCCCGTACGTCGTTACACGCCGCCGATGGGAGCGCCAGAAAGAAGCGCAGGAACCGCCGCTATTAGGCTTAGCGGAATACCGCAGCTGCAACCAAAGACATCGGGCAGCAAAGGGCGCACCCGTTCCCGCCAACGCAGCGGCAGCCGCCGACGCGGCAGCAGCCGGCGCCGGAGCGTGAGCCGAGGGCCGAGCCGTAAAGGTCACGCGTCGCGATCACAGGAGCGCGTGGTGTGGGTAGACATTGTCAAGCCTCCTGCCAGAGAGAGAGAGAGAACGAACTTTATTGAGAGCCTGCAAACGGTAGGGCTACCCTAACATGGGTGCCAAGTTACCGCGACGCGGCCTGGACGTCGTCACGTCAGCGCCTTTAAGACTGCATCCGGGTACAATCCGCGGGTTGCGGGAGGTTTGCGCCCTCCCCCGCGGAGTTCCCCGGTCGCTGTCTAGCGAGGGCCGCCGCGACCTGCTGGACGGCCTGAAGTTGGGTGTCGTAGTCTCCACTCCGCGCTGCAGCTTCAAACTGCGGCGGGATCGTTGTCATCGCACTGGCCTCACACGGATTAAGTTCACAGTTCCACAGGATGTGGACCGCAGTGGCCCGGTCCTTCGCGCATAATCTGCACATGTCACTCTCATACACCGCTGGGCATATATGTTTAGCAAGCACTGGAGTAAGTAATGAACCGGTCTCTAATTGTCTGTAGAGCACTGCCTCCGACCGGGTGAGACCCGGGTGTGGGGGCGGCATAGTTCTCCTGCGTACACGATACCATTTCACAACGTCGTTGTAGGTCGTCATGGGATCCTTGCTAATATTGAAGGGCTGCCACTCCGAGGGTCCGGCACCCATAGCCGCCGCGCGGTTCGCCAGTCCTCGCGCAACAGCGTTGGCCATCTCGTTGTGGTTTGCGTTCCCTTTACACGAAACACTGGGACCCATATGGGCAGAGAACCACTTGATATACACTGCACCATCACGCACACACGCCCCGCGAAGGATACGCCCCGCAACGCTGCACACATTATTCCGAGCATAGTTCATCACTGCTGTCCGAGAGTCACTTAACACCGTAGTGCACTTGGGTTCCGCGATGGCCAGGGCGATCGCCACCTCTTCTGCCTGATGTGCTCTGCTGGCCCGGAAGCTCGCAGCAGACTCGGTATTGCCCGTCGCAGCCGCAACTACTGCAGCCACAAAGGTACCGGGTTGGTTCTGATGTTCCGGGGCGTCTACGTACACGGCACCGGTGTCATTGGCATGAAGATCGACCAGAGCTTTCGCTCTAGCCAACCTCCGCTCGTGGTTGTTCTCGGGGTTCATATTCCGGGGGAGGGGACAGACAACCAGACGGTTGCGAATACCATTCGGTATCTTATCCTTGGGCTCCCGCTTGTCTTGTGTGGATAGTAGACCCAGGTGTTGGAGAATATGACGACCCGTCCGCGTACCGGCTAGGCGTTCTATCTGGGCGGTTCGTTGGGCTTCAGCTATCTCGTCCAAGGTGTTGTGGACACCAAAGGACAGGAGTTTTTCAGTACTTGTGCTCTGGAGAAGTCCCAAAGCCGTCTTGTAGCTCTTGCGGATGATGGCGTCAACCTTCACCCGCTCGCACTGCCTCCAGTTATGGAAGGCAGCCACGTATGCGATATGGCTGATGGCAAATGACTGTACGAGGCGGGTGAGGCTTCCCTCTTTCATTCCTGCTTGACGTGTCGAGATACGACGGATAAGATGCACCGCCGCAGCAGCCTTCGTCACTAACTCGTTGACCGTTGCCCCGTTGACGCGGTTACGCTCCAACAGAAGACCCAAGACATGTATCTTGTCGACTTCGGGAATCACTTGGCCGCCCGCGGTGCACACTGTGATGGTAGTTGTTGGCTGTGTTTTCCGCCGGCCCTTAGGTGGAATGATGAGAAGTTCTGATTTAGAAGGGGAACAGATGAGGCCCGTCCCGTCGAGTTGGTCTTCGATAACATTCACTGCTTCCTGGAGTGTATCTTCGATGTGGCCGTCGCTGCCACCCGCAACCCACACGGTAACGTCGTCGGCGTAGATGGTATGCCGGACGCCCTCCACGTGTTCGAGGCGGTTGGCGACTCCAATCATAATCAGATTGAAAAGCAATGGGGATATCACGGATCCTTGTGGAGTGCCTACACTGCCGAGCTGCTTCACTGGTAGTTGTAGATTGCCGGCGCATATCTGCGTGTAGCGACCCGTGAGAAAGTGACGGGTGTAGTCGTATGTTCGTTTCCCCATGTTCAACTTGGACACTTGTGCCAGAATCGCAGAATGTCGCACTTTATCAAAGGCGCTCTGGAGATCGAGGCCCAGTACCGCCTTGTTATCTCGGGTGTTCGTGACGTCGTCGATGATTTCGTGTTTGAGAAGGAGCATTGCATCTTGTGTACTCAACTTCTCCCGTAACCCGATGATAGAGTTGGGGTAGAGTTCGGCGTCTTCTAGATAATGTTGCCAGCGATTCATTAGAACATGCTCCAGGACTTTTCCCACACACGAAGTGAGCGAGATCGGTCGGAGGTGCTCTATGCTGGGTGGCTGGCCTGGCTTTGGAATTAAGATAGTCTTAGCCGTCTTCCATTGTCTTGGGAGTCGACCCTCTTGCCAGCACTTGTTGTAGTAACGCGTGAGGGCTTCGATGGCGTGATCGTTAAGATTCTTAAGGGCCTTGTTCGTTACGCGGTCGGGGCCCGCCGCCGACTTGTAGTTGAGGGCTTGCAGGGCTACTCGTACTTCCCAAACTTCAATATCACGGTCTAGCACATCGTAGCACATCGTTCAATGTCACGGTCTAGCACATCGTTCCGGCGTATTCCGTGTGACGGTCTGTGGGGGACACTGGTAGATATTTGGCGTCCAAGCGCTTGCCAACTTCCCGTTCTCCCAGTTCCGTGATGGCTCTGTGTAGAGTCCGGGCAAGAGTTGTGGTGATAGCTCTTCGTCTTAGTCTCGTCGAGTAAGTGCCTGAGCATACCCCACGTTCTGCCCTTGTGGAGTTGCCCATCGACCTCGCTACACACTTGGTGCCATTGCTGGGTGCATAACACCTTGCAGTGTGCCTCGAACTGCCGGTTGAGAATCGCCATCTTCTTGCGGAGACGTCTGTTTGTGCGCTGTGTTTTCCAGCGCGCTTTAATGGACCTCTTGGCCTCAAGTAGGTGAGAAAGTCGACTATCCATCTGATCGATACTGTCGTCCGTTTCGATCTCCTGAGTTACAGCTGAAGTAGTCTGTACGACGGCCTCTGCCCACTTCTCGATGTCGTCTATATCTATGCGTTCCTCCGGGAGACACCGGCGAAACTCATTCCACATTCCAGTCTGTAATACGATGTTTTCGGGTAGTGGGGATACTCTTTGGATCGATGAGTGGGACGACAATTTCGAGGACGTAATGGTCGCTACCGAAATCGTCGCCCGTGTTCCGCCACCGAGCCCCTCGCGAGGTTCCCTCAATCTTGATGAAGGTGAGGTCTGTAGTAGTGTCGCGTGTAATCGACGTCCAATGCGTGTAGGGTATGCCGGATCCGTGAGCAAGTGCAACCCGGCATCCGTTGCGTCTTCTAGCAGATTGCGGCCCTTGACGGTCGTTTTCGGATATCCCCAGTCTTGGTGCGGTGCATTAAAGTCCCCGCCAATCAGTAGTGTGTTTCCTGCAGCTAGTCGGCTTGCCTTGTGTATAAGTGCGCGAAATCGTTGCTTTCGATGTTCCGGATTGCTGTATACCGTTACTAGAAAGGTACTCTTTTGTGCTTCTTGCCCGTAATGATTTCCAATGAACAGTGCTCAATCGTGCTGTTGCCAATGAGGTCGTGTTCCACAAATGTAATTCCTTTGCGTACGAAGATGCAGACTCCTCGCCAAGCTCCCGTGGCCGCGGCGCGCGCGCTCGGTGGACTTGCGTGCGTGCGGTAGCCAGAGAGCTTCGGCGTGACTTCGCTTTGTGTTTCCTGCACCATAAGGACATCAGGCTTGCGGGTGAGGTGCTTGAGGTGCTGTTGTAGTAGTGCTTTCTTCCCTGTGTAACCATTGCAATTCCAATGCCATACCAGGAGATCTTTTACTGAGGAAGTCATTGTGGAAATTGTCCGGGCACGAGTTGCTGGATGACGGGCTGCATTTGCTGGGGATCTCCACTTAGTCCAAGGTGCGTCATAAGCATTTGCAGTTGTGCTTGCATCTGCATCATCATAGTTTGCATGTTCTGGCACGTCTGTTCGAGTTTCGTCAGGCGTTCGTTTGTCACCTTGACGAAGGTTTCAAAGCGGTCTTCCAAGTTCTCAAGTCGCGCTAAGATCTTTCGGTCCTTGGCAGCCTCGAATGCTCGTCGTTTGGGCGTCGGTTCTACCTGTCATTGGTGACCCCTGGGATCTTGTTCGGGCACCGATCCCTCGGTAACGGGTTCCGCCGGCCGCTGGTCTTGGAGTTGCGGTTGTGGCGGCGCTGGTTGCGGCTGTTGCTGGAGTGCGAGGAGTTGGTCCAGCTTCGCATTGATGTACTTGTTTGTATGTTCGAGATAAGCGATCTTCTGCTTGAGTTGTTCATTCTCCACACGAAGTGCCTTGACGGCAGCGTGCTGTGCGGAGGGTTGACGCCCTGGCATCTTGGGTTCCTTGAGAGTATTTGCCAAGGCAATACGTTCTCTAGTTTGTGACGGTTGGCGGTTACGACTAACACTCCCCTTACTATTAGATCTTTGCCTGCTACTACCAGGTGTTTGCGACCGTCCTCTTTTGCGCTCGACCGAGGTTTGCCGCAGTGGCGGGAAGTCGGCTTCTCGTTCCGAGAAACGGTGCAGCTGCTGGCTGCGCAAGTCGTCCATCTTACGATTCCACTGTCTGCGCTTGACAACATAGGGCACCTTGAACTTGTTTGTGCATTCCCGGGCGCCGGTCATGCGTTGGCCACCACACAGCTTGCATTTAGGTTTACAATGACGTTCGTGATCCGCGTTAGGGTTGGCTTCACCGCATGCAAGGCAAACTCTAGTATCAGGAAATGGCCACACATCGCTTCTATGTCCAACTTTTCCACACTGTCTACAAACGTCGAAATGCTTTCGATACAGTCCACACCGCAAGAAAATGGGGCCATACTTCACATAATTAGGAACCTTGGGCCCTTCAAACAGAACAATTACTGTTGTCGTATTTCCAATTCTGTGCGGCTGAATTGCCAGCGGGTTGGCCGGGTTTACAATATTAGCATTAATTTCAGATGGGGAGTCTTCAATCGCTACTCCTCTTATCACTCCTTTCACTGTATCCTCTTGTGCCGCCTGATAAGTACTGACTTCATGAGTCTTTAGCTCCTATAAAGAGGCCTCGCATCCTGAGATACAACCCTGCGCGACGTTGGTCTGGGGTACTCACAACGATGATATTTTGCCCTACATTGGTGCAAATCGTGTCTTCACTGGCTTCCAGTTTCGGTACACCTGCCGCCGCAATAATGGCCGACATGATGATCGATGCTTCAGTTCTCGCTATATTGAGTCCGCCACGTGGCCTCACAATAATCTTGACGTCGTCTTTCGGCATTATCGATGGCATACGTGCTGCCTTCGTGACTGCTGCCGCAACTCTTCTGGCATAATTGACACGATCTCGCGATCTAGACTGGTGGTCAATCGAAGAGGACTCACCAACTTTCGAAGCGACGTCGACTTGCTTGGCTCGCTTGCCTGAGGTCGTCCACCCCGCCGTATCACTGGGAATAAGATCTTCGCCTTGGACTTCAACACTCGTTCTTCCTTCATGGCTGCCAAGTTGCAACTCCGAAATCTTGTTTTCCTTCATTGGAATACTAATCTCCATCGCTGTGTCCATCTGGGTCATGATTCTTGTTGACTAGGCCTAACGGCTAGGCCTGGCTTCTGGGGCCGAACCGCCCAGAGCCGTATACGTGCTAAGCCTACTGTTAGGCTTAGCGAAAGCCACACGTGAGTCGAGAGGAAATCGTCTGAAAAGTAAGAAAATTACATACCACTCGGGCAAATTTGATCTCAGTCGGTGCCGGATACGGTTCCGCACGCACTGGTAACAACGAAAACGTGTTACCTAATAGTTTTTTTTTTCAATTCAATTTTATTCAGGGATGTATACATATTTACATATGGGTTGTAATACAGACGGAGGTCCCAAGACCGAAGCCGTACGCGGGACCTCCGATGACGATACACAAAATATTACGAGCGACGTTAAAAAAAATAAAAAGGTATACAGAACTATTGAACCATAAAGAACTACATATACAAAGCCAAACTATAAAACTATACAGAACTATTGAACAATACAAAACTATGTTTTCAGAGACAAAATATAAAACTAAATAGAACTTTAGAAACAGTTATAACAAGTAGTAGATTTCAAGCAAAATATAAACAACGAGATACAATAAAAAATGGAACATTAATATGCCACAAGAAATTTAAATGTCAAGCAGGTAGTTCCTAAGTACAGTTTTGAACTTATAGAAAGAATTTGTTTTAATATAGCTGGGTAAAGAATTCCAAAAAGATATCGCTGAAAACTGTATTGTATGCTTACCATAATTAATTCGAATCTTCGGAAGCAAGAAATTGTTTTGACTCGAAAACCGCATGTTATTCGTATTAGTAATCATGCGAACCGGGAAAACCTCTAATACGAGTTTGCGATTAAGAATTTTGAAAAGTAAGATGCCGAGGCTATACCGATAAATTTGAGTTAGAGGCAAAACCCGAAGTTGTTGAAATAGTGGAAAGGAAGAAGATCGACGGGGTGCAGAGTTGATGACGCGAATAGCTTGTTTCTGTAATGTAACGAGGGGTGACAAATGGGTGGCGTAAGAGCTACCCCAGGATGTTATACAGTAGGTTAAATGACAGTGAACGAAAGCAAAGTTTAAGCCCAGAAGGATTTGAGTGTTAAAATATGGACGCGCCCGAATCAATGCCCTTATACCGAAAGACGCCTTTTTAAGAATTGAAATTACATGCTCGTCAAATTTAAAGTTCGAATCAATGATAACGCCTAGAAAGTTAGTACGGCTGCAAAAGGCAATTTTTTAGAATTTAGATAGAGACTTGAAAAAGTAGGAAGTGTCTTGTTAGGGGAGCAATAAAGCATAAAGCAAGTTTTACTAACGTTAATGGATAGTTTATTTGATAAACACCAGCGCTGTAGTGAAAACAAGTCAGCTTGCAATTTAGACACTAAATTACTAACATCGTTATCACTGGAGAAGATAGTTGTGTCGTCGGCATATAAGATACATTGTGAAGTTGTTAAGCACTGAGGCAAGTCATTAATGTACGTCAAAAATAGAAGAGGCCCCAAGATTGAGCCTTGGGGTACACCTATGTTAATATTAGCCGGGTGTGACGTCTGGCCGTTAACGCAGACTACCTGACGCCTGTTTGAAAGAAAACTTTTTAAAAGAGTTAGGGCAGGTCCGACAATGCCATAAAGCTCTAGTTTCTTTAAGAGAATGCTATGGTTAATCGTGTCAAAGGCTTTAGATAAATCAATGAAAACGGAGCCAGCATATTTACCACAATCAATAAATGACTTAATTTTGTCGGTGAAACAAGCTATCGCGTTGTCAGTGGACAGGCCACTGCGAAATCCGAACTGACAGCTAGTAAGTATTTCAAATTTTGTTAAATACCGGGAGAGTCTTAGTTCGATTAGTTTTTCTAACACTTTATCTAGAAACGAGAGGATGGAGATGGGTCTGTAGTTTTCAATAGAGCGATGATCACCTTTTTTGTATACGGGGACTACTTTTGCCAATTTTAATTGATTTGGAAACACACCGGTCTGAAAAACTAGATTAAAAATGTGACTAAGCGTAGCGGAAATAAGATTACAGGCAAACTTGATATGCGCCCCGTGTATACCATCTATTCCTGGGCCTTTAGCCTTTAGCAGTCGAATAACGGACTCAACTTCTTCTGGAGAGGTAGGGCGAAGATAAAAGGATTGAGCACAACGAGGAAATGCAGACGAATATGTATAAGAATCAGATTCTTGGGTAATATTTGCAAAATAAGTGCTGAAGGCATTAGCAATAGCCGTTGGTTCAACAATACAGGAATCATTATAAATTATTGAAGTAATTGCTTTGTTTTGACTCGTGTTGTTCAAAAATTCATTAAGTATTTTCCACTTTTTTTTGGTGTCATGACCGCGCAATTGGAGCTGACGCTCATAATATTGTTTTTTAGCACATTTAAGTAGGGATGATAAAGTTGAAGCGTAGCGTTTGTATCGTTCTTTAAGATTAGAGTTGAAAGGTTTACGCTTCGTTTTCTTAAAAAGATTTTCTTTCTTGCGTAAACACCGTAGAAGCGCTTCAGAAAGCCAAGGGCTACGGGGAGCGTCGTATCGCCTGTTGGAAGATTTTACTGTAGTGCAGCTGATTACAACGTTCGTAAAAATTGAAATAAACTTTTCCATAGCAGCATCAGGATCAGTAAATGAGTACAGACTAGACCAACTGACGTTTGAAAGAGCATCGATGAATTTTTCTTTATCAAAAGTGGATCTGTACTCAAATTGGGGACCGTTATTTGTCTTACTGATTTGCAAAAATACTGGAAAATGATCTGTGACGTCACATTCAACTACGCCAGTTTGTATAGGTACATCAAGATTAGAAAGGATATGATCCAACAAAGAAACAGCAGCGTTATCGACGGCACGTGTAGGGACGTTAATCAGTGATTGAAAGCCATAACTCGAAAAACAGCTTAAAGGGACACTGAAGTGAATTTGTCAAGCTCCCGTTTTTGCTTGCACTGCGTAGACTGGCTCAAATTGGCACACTTTTCATCGTTTATCCGGTTGACAAATCGGTAATTATTTTACAAAGCGCGAAAGAAGAAAAACTACCATGCGCGGTTTGCGGCGGCCGCACCAACTAAGGCTGTGACGTTGAGAGGAGCGGCGCCGTGATTGGACGATGCCCAAGGTTAGCAATCACACAAGTTTCGGTTTCAGTTTCGGTTCTGTAAAACATAACCAATGGCTTTGTTGGATGGGCATTCTCAATATCTCAGTAATCATCGTACCGCGCTTCTGCCATGTTGCCGGCTGTAAAATGCACAAGATAAGCCTCCCAGGACGGCTTGTAGTCGTAGCATTCACTAGCCGAGACCTACGCAGTGCATGAACGCCCTCCGCGTACCCGCAGACGCCCAAATGTCATGCGCTTTTCCCCCATATTTGGAGCTTGCCTCCCTCATGCCTGTATCGTAAAAAGCGTGTTCGCACCAGGCCAAGGGTCTGTTCATTCTGGCCTGTGCCTACTGCCTGCAAGCAGTCGGTGCTTATGGCAACAGCACGCCAACGAGAACTCGCTAGCGCGCCAGTGCCAGCCTGCGCGCGTTTTGTGAACTAGTTCGTGTAGCCATGAACGTTGCGGCCCCAAAAAAGGTGAACTCAATATAGAAAACATCGGCGGAAAACAAAAAAGTTAACTTACAAAAAAAAAGCACGAACCCGCGGGGATTCGAACTCGTGACTCGCAAAACATTTGCGGTGAAATCCCAGCGCCCCAGACCGCTAGGCTACGAAGCGGGACGCGAATGCCTTGCTAATATAGGGTATATATTGTAAAGCCGGTTTACACTTTTATTTAATTTTGGCATTTCAAGCCGCTTAGGTGACTATTTGTTGTACTGCGATCATGCAGTAAGCGTCGCCCGAGTTTCCACAGTAGCTCACGTCTAGCAATTGTATTTCGTAGACGGAAAAGCGTTCGCAGATGCGTAGTCGTACTGCTGACCGCTGTGCTTGTTCGCCCAGCGCAAAAAAGTGCTTCCCGCGCCCTAGTTTTACGCTGTACGGTAAAAATATCAGTTGATTTTATTTGCTTAGTACCTATATTGACTTCGCTGACTCTTCTCCCGCCTTCAAGAGGCCTTATATTTTCCTACTGGCGTACCAGTCAGCGAAGCGTCGCATGTGCAGCACTTGTGTGAAGCGACCTTGACTTGGAGCTAGATACAGTGTACAAACAAACCATGGAAGTAAAGAAAGGCACATTCTTCCATTCACAAACGTGTCCTGGCTTCGTTTCAACTAAGCGAACGAATTGCGACCAAGCAATTTTTTTTTAACCTCCTTGATTGCGACGACCCGCCGGCGGCCGGCGGACGAAACGCTGGGCCGACTGACTCTGTCGGCCGGGGAGCCGTGCAGTAGCGCAGCCGTGGCGCAGCCAATTGCCAGCTCATCCCCTCCTGACGTCACACGAAAACGCCACAGAAAATGGGCGAGCGTAAAGAGAGGAGGACAGCGTTTTCGAATTAGTTTTTCTACTAAATAAAATCGCGTAAACGCGCCTAGAGTGGTCGAAACATGGCCTGGGGACTCCGGACTACAATTTGCGCTAGTAATCCCGCAATGTTTACATATCACTTCAGTGTCCCTTTAAGTAATGTGCTGTGGTAGGGTTGCAAGTATCCAAAAGATTAAAATTAAAGTCGCCCATTATCAACACATTCTTATTTTCGAAAGAGAGCTTATCCAACAAAAGGGAAAAAGAAAGGCAAAAGTCGCTTGAGTTAGATGATGGTGAACGATAGATTGATCCAAGCACAGTGTTTTTGCTACTGTTAGGAAGGGAGAACGAATCATCAAATTCTATCCAAACGGATTCGCACTTAGGGACATTAATCTGCAAATCATTGCGCCTAATATAACCAAGATGCTTTGAAATGAAAATAGCAGAGCCTCCGTAAGGGGCTTCAGCTCTGTGAGCATATTCACTTGAGTAATCTGGGAAGCCATATAAGTCCCTATCTGCATCGGAAAGCCAGGTTTCAGACAGGCAGATGGCGGAAAATTTGTGCATAAATGATTGAAGTTGTGCAGATATTTCAGCGTGGTGTTTCTTTAGGCTTCTAGCGTTGAAATGGATCGCACTGAATCCTGCACGCGATAGGTTTTTACCAACATCGCCAGCGCTTATGTAAGCCATTTAACAGGCGTAAAACGACCTACAACGCACACTGCGAAATTCGCAGTGCAATTTTCGTAGTTAGCACTGCGAAAATTATCATAATAGTAGGAGCCGATGAGAGACACGTCCGCTCCCTTCGGCGACCGCAGCGCCCTTTTCGCCTCCTGCCACCACGACCGCCGTCGCCGCAGCTGATGTTGTTCCTCCCAAGCAAGCGCAAATGTCACAAGCCAAGCAGTCGCCACAAAACAGTGAAGTGCACACGTTGCGCGTGGAGAACGAACGCCCCAAGCAGCGCATAGCGGAGCAAGATGTAACCATTGCAGATATCAATGAGAAGCTTACGCGCCTCATCGAACTGCAGCAACGGCAGTCAGTGCCGTCAAGCCGATCGTCATCCGTCGAAACCGAAGAAGGCACACGAAACCAAGCATGCACGGTCCGCAAGCCCTGCGCCAAGCGCCGCGTCACCAACTCGTCGGGTGAAAGTGGAACCGAACTCGAAGAACGATTCGACCGGTTTGAAGCAGCCACAAACAGACCCCTCGCAGCACTCGAAGCGACCCAGGCCAATATCAACACGCGTCTCACGGCACTTGAGCAGACGTGCCAGACAATGCAGGCAGACATCAAGTCACTGCAGGCAGCCGTCCAGTCACTACAGACAACCGTCCAGTCAAGTGAGGAAACCCTACTACAGATCCAAGCCACCATCGCTACCCTTGGCGCCGGTCCCCACAATCCGTCATCTTCTGTGTAACGCCCGGTATGGCCAGACAACCACTGAATTCTCGCCGCGACCTACTGATCTGGCATTGGAACTGCAACGGCTTTCACTTCAAGCGAGCAGACTTACAACAGCCCATCCAACAAGCTCCACGACCATCCGATGTGATCCTTCTCCAGGAGACGCAGAGCGAAGCGCCTCCCACCCTGCCTGGCAGCCCGCCTAGCGCTCGCGCGGCCGGGAAAGGCACCAGCCAGGGGGTATGTACCTTCGTGCGCAAGGGAATCACCTTTGTAGAACATGCGCTCCTGAGCAAGAGTGCCATCGAACACTGCGTCGTCGAACTCCTTACCGGCAAGAAGCGCAAAGAAAGCACGTACATCGTGAACATCTACAGCAATCCCAAGCACTACCAAAAACGATTTTGCACACTCGTGCAAAAGACCCGACAGCTGGCCACGGACAATACGATACTGTTGTGTGGTGACTTTAACGCTTCCCACCAAGACTGGGGCTACACCGCGACCAACGCCACAAGGCGAAATTTCTCGGACGAAGCCACAGACTCCGGATTTCACATGCTCAACGACTTCTCCGCATTTACCCGCATCGGCACGTCGGTCCACCGAGACACGAACCCAGATCTCACGCTCTATAGACCCGCTCGTTAACGGCATGCACGCCCGGTGGCGACACACGGGACAGTGTTTCGGCAGCGATCATTTCATCGACGAGGTGCTCGTGCCACTACGGTCGGAAATGCAGGCCCCAAATACGCGCAAGCACATCACGGACTGGAACGCCTTCGGCACGTCCATGGAAAGCGTACCGACAGACATCGAAGACATCGAGCAGTGGACGCAGGCGCTGCGGACGGCGACGGAAACGGCCACCTCAGAGATCGAGACGGACGAATCCGTTGCTAACGTCGACAGTCGCCTGGCGCACCTAATCGAGGCGAGTCAATCCTTACTGTTGGAACTTCTTCCTCTTCTGCGCCATAACAGACGACGCTGATCGTCATCATCTCCACCAGCACGGACCGACCCGTGGCACGCGCTCGCGCTCCACGCGACCTGTTCCATTAAAGCCCTCATTCTCATCAGAAGTGCGCTCTCCGCTCTCTCTCGACGGCTTGGCAGCCGGTGGACCTCGAGGTCCATTACATGGTGCCGGAAACCCGGGATCTCAAGCAAGGCCAACCTCATCGACGCACGGAGCCGCGCAAGCCAATGAACCAACGCGACACCTGCGACCTTGGCCCCAGAATCCCCGGCCGCCAGCGGACCGCCATGGAACGGCTACTCCGACATCGACAGAGCCTCCGCTCTCAGCTGGACGGCGTAATTATCGAAGCGGAAGCAGCGTTGCGAGGGCAACCTGGACTTTCGGCGTCCGAGGTGAGCGTTCTGCTTGAACGAATAGAAGCGCTCCACCAGCAGATAAGGAAGCTCGACGACCGGATTTTTGACGAGACGCCAGACGATCTGCTGGATAATGAGACGTCGAATGCGGGCAAATATGGGGACAAGGTTATGAACATGGCAGCGGCCCTGCGCGTCAGGTTGCAAGACGCTCTCGCATCCAGACCTACACGACTGCCGAGTTCCCAGACTCCGACCGCCAGCAAGGCTAAGTTGCCTCAGCTTGACCTTCTAAAGTTCGATGGGAACCGGGAGAACTGGCAGCGCTTTTGGATGCAGTTCGCGTCGGTCGTGCATAATAACGACGATGTGAGCACTGCAGACAAATTCAACTATTTGAACACCCTCGTCACTGGAGCTGCCGCATCGGCCATCTCTGGACTCCAGTCGAGCGAGGAGTGCTACAAAGACGCCATCGATATTTTAAGAAAGCGCTTCGGTGACGAAAGGCTTATCGTACAAGATCACCTCAGAAGCCTTCTGGACTTGAGACCAGTTTCGTCGTCTTCGAACGTGCATCAACTCGGAGTGCTATACGACGAGGTCCAAGTACACATAAGAAGTTTGAAGGCGCTTGGCACTAGTCCCGCTAATTACTGCCTAATGTTACGGCAGATCCTCCTCAGAGTACTGCCATGCGACATGGTTCTGAAGTTTCACGAGCGCTTCAGCCCAAAGACGCCTTCAACAACGGCATCCACCTCAGCTCAAGTAATAAGGGACCGACAGAACCAGACGGCACAGCCCAAACAAGAGCTTCAACAGCTTCTCCAGTTCATCGACCATCAAGTTCAGTGTCGAGAAGCCATGGAGCACCATACAGGAGTAAGGACCTCAGACGTCGCTGTGACCCCAGAAGAGCCGCCTAGAAAGCAGCAACACTGCGACATACATAGCATGTCGGCTCTACCCCTTTCAGCGAACAACACTCAGCGGTGCCTGTTCTGCCAGTCCACAAAGCATCGTTCAGAGGTCTGCGACCTCGATGAATGGGACATCACGCGAAAAAAGCAGCTGCTCACGAGGGCAGGTCGATGCTTCCGATGTCTGAAGAAAGGCCACTTGTCCAAGGACTGCCGAGGTCGACTGCGCTGCCGCAAGTGTGCTCGAAAGCATGCAACCACCATGTGCACGGCAGACACCCCGAGCAACAGCAACGTGGCCTCTACTGGACCCAAGGTCCTCCTCCAAACTTTGACCGCAACAGTAGCAGGCTCCGCATCCTCGGGACGCCACCGAATTCTTTTCGACGGCGGAAGCCAACACAGTTTTATCACTGCACATGTGTCCAAGAGACTAGGATGCGAGTTGTTAGAAGAGGAGACCTTGACTGTTGGTGTCTTTGGAGGTCCAAAGGAGACAAAAACCTTCCGTAAAGTACGTCTGTCCATAGATAGCGGAAAGACAGAGAGGCCCGTACAGATTGAGGTGCTCGAAATCGACACAATATGCAACGAGCACATTCCCGTTCCGGACGACGAAGTCATCACGAAGATGAAAGAAATGCACTTGGACACAAGGGCACTCAGAGCGCAGCGATTCGGTGAAATCAAAATATCGATCCTGATTGGTGCTGACCACTTCTGGTATCTAGTAACCGGCAATGTAAAACCACTGACCACTACGCTCAAAGCAGTGGAAACGTTGCTGGGGTGGACTGTACAGGGCACGTTGGCAGTAGGAGCAAATGTCACGCACTGTGCCAACGTTATCGTGCTCCGTGCGTGCGTGGGAGCCAACGAGGTGTCGAAGGTTCTGAACCGTTCGTCGCAAGTTGGAGGCATAGGCGCCAAATGCAAGAACAAACAAAGCTGGGGCACCACCAAACTGTCTATGGCACGAGTAAAAAAAGCCGTCGAAGCGACGAATGAGCGACAAGAGGTTGTTTCCCCGTGGAAAACAAGCTTCGACCTAAGAAATAGCCTTGCTATTGCGACGATGCAGATCCCCAGCTCAACCGAAAAGCTAGAAAAAGGTGCCAAGCTTGTGAGAAGGTATGACGCAACGACTCGAGATCACCTGAAAAAAGGAACCAAGAAAAAACTGAACATCTCTCGTGATCCAGCACACCCACGCACAGGTCCTGCATGGGAGAGTACGGGACATTCTGACCCAAGTGTGCAAGAGGTGCTGGGTACCAGTCGCCGAATAAAAAAGAGACGTCATTGGCGATGCTTCGTCGGCCGAAGTTTTCAGTCAAGCCATATTCGCTCAAGCAAGAATCACACCCGCTCTGCAAAGACCATTAAAATATAGCGCACCTGCGTCATCTGTCGGCGGGGGAGAGTGTTGGAACTTCTTCCTCTTCTGCGCCATAACAGACGACGCTGATCGTCATCATCTCCACCAGCACGGATCGAGCGGTGGCACGCGCTCCCGCTCCAACCGACCTGTTCAATTAAAGCCCTCATTCTCATCAGAAGTGCACTCTTCGCTCTCTCTCGACGGCTTGGCAGCCGGTGGACCTCGAGGTCCATTACACTTACGATGGCGCTGGAAGGGCCAGCGCCACAACACCAAGCTACGAAAGAAAATCGCCAAGATCAACCGCGAGATCGAGAAACACTGCGCCGTTCTATGTCGGCAGCAGTGGCACGCGGTCTGCCAGGAAACGGACGGACAGATGCATAAGAGCCGCACCTGGAACCTCCTGCGCTATCTACTTGACGAGACTAAATCCAAGGGTACGCAACGCCGCAATTTGGCACGAACCCTGCACCGAGCTACGAAGGAGCTAGGAGAAGCCGAAGTCCGAAAACGCTTAGATGCACGTTACCTGCCTGCCACCCCACCCGAGGCGTTACCGGGATACGTGGGTGACGTGAACGCCCTCCTCGATCGGGACATTGAGGAGTGGAAGGTACGAGCGGTGTTACAAACTATCAACTGCAAGTCGGCGGCTGGTCCCGACAACGTCACAAACAAGATGGTGCGAAACCTGCCGGACTCGGGCGTTACAGCGCTCACTCGTTGCTTCAATGAACTGCTGGCGTTCGGGCAGGCTACCTAGACAATAGAAAGAAGCAAAGACGGTCTGATCCCCAAACCGGGCAAACCCCCGCACGTCGACAATCTTCGTCCGATATCGCTAACGTCCTGCGTGGGCAAAGTGCTCGAACACGTGTTGCTGAACATATGGCAGCTATACCTAGAAACGGCAGAACGGTATCCCAAATCCCTTGTGGGCTTCAGAGCAAAGCTAGGCACGCAAGACTCGATGCTACTGCTCAAACACGAGGTAGTCGACTCCCCGACCCTCGACAATCGAGCGGTGCTGGGGTTAGATCTACAAAGCGCCTTCGACAGGGTCCGCCACGCGGCGATACGGACCCAGGTCTCGCGGCTAAACATGGGTGAAAGCTCATTTAATTACATCAAAGACTTCCTGTCAAACCGCACCACAACTATCCATGCCCGAGACACTCAACTATCACCTATGACCTTAGGCAGTGGTGGGACCCCGCAAGGCGCGGTGATCTCCCCCATTTTGTTCAACTTAGTAATGATCGACGTGGCCAACCACCTCGCACGCATCCCGGACCTTGGTCATACCATCTATGCCGACGATATTACGCTCTGGGCAGCGAAGGGAAGCGACGGCCACATTGAAGAAACCCTGCAACGTGCCATCGAAGTAGTGGAGACCCGCCTAGAGGGCACGGGTCTGGCCTGTTCGCCGGCCAAATCAGAGTTGCTAATCCTACCGCATCGAGTACGCAAGCCACGCGCTTCCGCGGCTGACAACATAAGGCTACACACAAGAGACGGTACCACCATCCCACGTGTCGAGACCCTGCGCGTCCTAGGCCTCTACCTCGACGCCCATCGACGGAACGGTATGACGATCCACAAGCTGGAGGCGAAGACCACGGCGGTCATTCGTCTCATACGCAAAATCTCCAACCGCCACGCCGGAATGAAAGAAGCAAACCTGCTGCGGCTGGTTCAATCGTTCGTCGTCAGTCACATTGCATACGTCGCGGCCTTCCACAACTGGCAAGCCGCCGAGCGAAGGAAGATTGCGGCGCTCATCCACAAAGCATACAAGGCAGCCCTGGGGCTATATGCTTGTACTCGCACAGACAAGCTCCTAGAACTAGGGGTACACTACACCATAGAGGAGATTGTCGAAGCATAGCAAACAGCACAACTCGAGAGGCTGACCACCACCCGGAGAGGCCGTACATCCTACAGCGCCTGGGCTTGCGCCCACAGCAGCAACCAGGGCAGCTCCAGTCTGACCACGAAGCGTCCCTGCCTAAGGGCACGCTCGAGAGGCTGTACGCGCACCCACTGCCCAAGCATATGCACTCGGAACGCCACAAAGAAAGACGGCTCGCTCAGGCCAGGGCCCTCACATCTACGTACGCCGCAGACACTGGCGCTTCCTACGTGGACGTGGCGGCCTATCCGGGAAGACCCAATACTTACGTTGCCGTGGCGATGGCGGCCACGTACGGTACAGTAAAGTCAGCAAGCAGCTCCAAGGCGCAGAATGTGAAGCAAGCCGAAGAGATGGTTATAGCCTTGGCCATCGTGGCCCCGCAAACAACCACGGTACTAAGTGACGCCAAGTCGGCAATGCTGGCATACCCAACCAACCAAGTGCACCCAAACACTGTGAAAGTTCTGTGCAGCGCGCGTACTAACAGGCTGCCGGTGGCACTCCGATGGTTCCCCGCCCCCATGGGTCCCTTGGGCCTCCGCGGCGGACTGACGAACCGGAACGAGGAGGCCGACTCCCCCGCGCGCGAGCTCACCAGACGCGCGGCGTCCACGAGTCTGGCCTCCTCACCGGACCCGTCCGGCGACGTAGAGATGCCCGACCCCCTCACCACATACGGGGACATCTTGGAGTGGTACCGGCAGACCCGAAGACGACGTCGGCCACTTCACCCAAATCTAAATCGGGAAGAAGTAGTTCTCTACATACAAAATTACAGACCGAATCGCTCCTTACCCCAGTGCTTGCAAAACATCTGTGCCCCGGTGTATACGAAAGTGAAATGTGCCGTGTATGTGATAGCGCGCGTGCGACACTCAGCCATATACTCTGGAACTGCAGGACACAGACTGCCGAGGCAGCGCAAGGAACTCTGCCCTCTCATATCACAGAAGCCATGAACGCTAAAGACTACAGTGCACAAATCCAGGCCGTCCAGCAGGCGAAGGCTGCCCTGGCACGCCAGGGGCCCGAAAACGCAACCCCACCTGGCAATCGTGAGTAGGCCCGGGCACCAGGCAGGCCTCCGCGACGTAGCGGTCACGTCCTAGCTGCCGGTGATTCCAATAAAGTTGTTCCTCCTCCTCCTCCTCTCCAAGCAGGCCGCTACTTCTTGCCTTAATTCACATAGTGGAGTTATTCTTTTTGAGGTCACGTGCGGTAGAGTTGCACTTATGGTGATCTCATTCGTCACGTGAGGTGGAGGACGTATGATGTGATCCGTCGGGGGCTGGCCGATCACCGTTTTGAAGGTACGGACAATCATACCCATTCGGGAGTGAGGGCGTCCTCGTAGCCGTGCGAGGAGGGCGCCTCCGTCTGGAGCTCTATGGAGCCGCTCGACGTGATTGAGGGCTTGTTGTAGGGCGCAGAGTGCGAGGGGCCAGGCACCGAGTTCAGAAGGAGTGCCAGCACATTGCGACAAGCGTGGCAAGGCTAGACCAGTCCGAAGTGCATTTCTGTGCTCGGTCTCGAGTTTCCTCCACCCTGTTGGCTTGACAGTGACAAGGGGCATAGGGTAGAGGACTGCAGAGCGCACCATAGCATCATAAGTTCGAAGTACCCAAGTGTGTGAGCACCCACGCCCCTTCGTCAGGAGTTGACGACTGGACACGACTGGACTGGCCGAGTAGCTGTTTGATTCCTGGGCCCCAGGTCAGGCAATGGTCAACAGTAAGTCCGAGATATCTGAACTCGGTCTTCCACTTGAGCTGTGAGCCGTAGACTTCCAAAGGGGGAACTCGATACCGTGCTCTAGGGTTGGGGTGGAATATCGTAGCTTCTGACTTGATAGTGGAAAGCCGCGGTCCGATTGCCGTGATATACTCCGAAATCGCATCCAGAGCTCTTTGCAGAGATTTCCTGCTTTGGCTGCTCTGACGCTTAGGTTCTCGGGTCTACAGTGCATCATCATCAGCATAAACGGAAATGCATACGCTGTGTTCTAGTTCTGTTGGTATGATATCAGGCAGGCCCGATAGCGCGAGGTTGAAGAGCAGCGGACTAAGCACTGCCCCTTGGGTACTCCGGCACTGACCTCTTGGACTGCTCAGGACGTTTCCCACCCGAACTTTGAGCTGGCGACCCGACAAGAAAGTCAGGATGTAGTTCCGCAATCTTCCAATGACATGAATGCGATCCAGCGCAGCCTCAATGATTGGGTGTGGCAGTCGGTCAAAGGCAACTGAATATCTACCAAAACCAGAAATACCACTTCGTCCATGTGGTGGTCCTCTTCCAGTGCGGATACAACATCAGCGATGCTGTCGGCAGTGCAGTGAAGTTGACGAAATCCGATCTGTTGCTCGGCAATAGCTCCAAGGGCTCGGACGATCCACTCTAGGTGAGATATAATGATCACCTCAAAGAGATTCCCCGCAGCCGAAGTTAAGGACACAGGTCTGTATGAGCTGGGTGCGGTTGGTGGTTTTTCATGTTTCAGGAGTGGGACAAGAAGGCAGTATCCCCGAGTGCCAGATGATGTCGAAGGCGCTTAGGAGGCGTTGTTCTCCGCACTGTCCAAGTTCCGGATCATTTGGTAGGTGATGTCATCAGCGACAGCAGTGCTACGATGCTTAGTCCTCTGCAGGGCATTCCTAAGCTCGTCAATTGAAAGGTCTTCGTGTCAGAACGCTGAGATCTGGGAACCATGCGGTCCTAATGGCAGCTTTTCTCTCAGCGCTTGGTGTAGAGGCTGCTTCGAGGATGCAGGGGTGGGGGAGCGAACCTATCTGCAAGCAGTTCCACGAGTTTTTCTGTAGTAATATCCTCTGCAATGGCAACGGCATGCACTGGCTGTCGCGGAGTCGGCGGCTGTAGTAGTACATGCAGCCATCTCCAGGCCTGTCTAGGATGTCGTTGGGCTTCTAACGACTGGCAGATGGACTCCTAGCTAGATCGTCGTCGGCGCTGCTTGGAGTGACGACGGCAGGCAGCATCCTGTCGATTGTGCATTGTCCAGTGGCCAGCAGAATTTGTGCGCATGGCTTGTCGCTGCGCACGTCGACGGGCTGCCCGAAGGTTAAGAAGCTTCATATCTGGTACGGACTGTGCAAAGTTCTCCCGGTAAGGCCCCGAAGCTGGGGTGGCACACCCGGCGAGTTGTCCGAGGAAATCTTCGCTCTGATTCATGTTTTTGGTGAGTTTCCGGAAGAGTGGCCACTTGACGACCATAATACTGCGAGCATTAGACCGCAAGGCCTTATCTGGAGTGAGCAAGATGGGGGTAGTGATCGGATCCCCATGTGTCAGATGCTGTAGACCACGAGTAATTGCAACACTCCGATACAAGAGAGAGGCCTATACATGTTGGGCGACGCATACCACGACGGACAAAGGTCGGTGCCCCTGTGTTCAGAAGAAGTAGCCCAGCTGTGTTTAAGGCTTCTAGAAGTTCCTTGCCGCGGCGTGTAGAGTATAGGCTGCCCCAGGCATGGTGGTGTGCATTAAAGTCTCCCAAGATCACACAGTCACGCCCCAGCTTCGACCTCAAGGAAATGGGTGATGTAGCGTCCCATGCCTTTCCTGGTCTCACATTAACACACGCAGTAGAAGTGTCCGTATGCACTTGGCGAACTGTGATTGCAGAACACTCCATGCTAGCACAGGTACCGCTGGAAATGTCAACAGCACAATGGGCCACCGCAGCCCATACATATAGCACTACGCGTGACTTTCCAGTCGGGGTAGTTGGGTTATTACAGTGTTCACTGACGCATACACTGATAGTGCACACGGTGGCACTGTGGTACGCCATACAGTCGGACACGGATATATCGAACACGGATATATCGAATTATTGTCTATATCGAACTGTCTGAACATCCCCTTGGAAATCCCTTGCAAAAGTATAGCGCTGTTGTACGCGTATATCGAACTCTCGATCACGGGCACATTCGATATATCGAACGCTGCGCCCCAATCGCCCCTGCAAGTGCGCTTCTCCTGATACGATGGATGTGATGATGACGGCGACTTCTCCTGCCGCGTTCGGTTTCTGGCATGTTCTCTGCATGGTCGAGCGGTTTTCAGTGGTTGATCGCGCAGGGGTACCCATGTGGCATGTTACGTGTTTTTGTCCACGGCCCACGTTTCGGAACCACGGTCACGGAAAAGCGGAAAGACTGGATTTGTGAACTTATGACGCAGAAAAAGAAGCAAGCGAATCTTACAGATTTTGTTTTTTTGTGTTAAATTGTCGTTATCGTAGCGGTGTGACTTTGAATTTACCGGGCTGTGAGGAACAAATCCGTAAGGTACCGCTTGTAGCGACTTTGAAAAGCTCTGAGTGATGTGCGGAGTTTTAAGATACGCTTCAGATAGGCATATTTCATATTTCGAATTATCGATATATCGAACTATTTTATGATCCCCTTGGAGTTCGATATATCCGTGTTCGACTGTATACCCAGGAAGACGATACGTCCCTATGCGGGTGTATGCCTCCTGTAGTGTAACCACATCGAATTGTTTCCGAATGAGGCTGTACACAAGGTCGGCGTGGCGGGTGTTTAAGAACGTACATTCCACTAGAGATTTCGGCGACGCCATCGTCTATTGCGGTCCCTGGCCCTGGTGTACTGACTGTGAAGGCCCTTGGGGCGCCACTGGTGTAGCAGGCAGAGCTGGCATGTTGAAAATAGCTTGCTGTGCTGCCAAAGCAGCCGTAGCAATATGATAAGCCGGCGCGTGTGCCTGTGTGGTGGTTGCAGTGGCCTGAACAGCAGTCAGAAGAGCCTGTAGCGCTGCTTCGCGCCTGTCGCGCACTTCAGTGGTACCGAGCACATCCGTTGAAGCCACACCTTGTCCTGCATTAGTGGTGCCCATTGCCGACTGGGTGACCTGCTTTCCGGCGTTCATTGACTCCTCTTTAAGGATCCTGAGTTGCTTGGCGGCGTCAGCATAGCTGCTTCTTTGCCTGGTACTTGCTGGTGCAATCATGGGCTGCTTTGCAGCTTCCTCTGCCCGAATCTTTGCACGCACCGCCAGCCTAGACTCCTCTTCTGTTGACTGCAGTAGCGCCGTTGCCACTGGACGCTCCTGCTGCCAGCGAGGGCACCGCGGGTTGTCCACAGCGTTTCCCACCACAGTTAGTGCAGTGGGGGCAGCAGCTGAACAGGACGCGCGCTCGTGGCCGCCACCACCGCATCGAGAGCACCTCGACGGGCCTCGGCAGCACGAAGTTACGCGGTCCAGGCGTCCACGACGACTGCACTGCACGAGGCGGGGCCGGCACGGTGTCACTTCTAGCCGAAGCAGCCTGAAGAGGTATATAGTAGGAGGCGTTATCGGGCCATGGAAGTGCAGCAGTGGAGCGCTCTGCCCTCTTTTGTACTGCAGCCACAAGTACGGAGGACTCGAGTCCTTCAACATCTGGGATACTTGCAGTTCCAGATCAACACCGTGCCCGAACCCGCGGGTCTGCAGGTGGCCGGGCTGTCACCGGTATACCACAGATATGTGCGGTAGCTAAAAGTATGGCCAAGCAATTGGCGCCGCAACAATGTTTGGGCGGGTGTTAACACGGACCCCTACCACACCACGTGAGCTTGACAGTTCCCGAGCGATGGCCGTTCTTGAGAAAGCTGGAAAGCTTGTACCTCTGTCTGTTTGTCGAAAGAGTGCAGTCCCAACTATGTTGTGAGCCCTCTGAAACGTTGTGACCCGGGCGCGTTGCTGACGGTTGCGTGGGTTCACTGATCCAGCCGTCTTATATGCTTCCATAGCGGCCGCAGTGCTGGGCAACGCAGCAGTGGCAGTATGAACCACGCAAGCCAACGACGAGCCCTGAACGCTTCCGCCTGTAGCGCCACACGAAGCAGGGGCCTGGAGTAGTGCCGCAGCAGACGACTGGAAGGGGATGCGTTGTTGAGCCGCGCCGCGGCTGTCAGTGCTGGCTGGGAGAGGCACACTCTTCGTGAGCTGAATCTGCTGGCTCGTTCCCGCAACAGTTTCAACTGGCAGGAAAGGAGGAAACATTTCCTGTGAGGCCAGAATCTCGTTCGTGAATTTCACAGTTGACCCGGGTGCCTACGAAATAAAGATGCCGTAGGATGCCGGCCTTAAAGGAGCCATGAAGAGAAAATGCAAGTTGGTTTTATTCGAAAGATTTCGTGTTTTATAGTGCCCCCAGCGCTTGTCCGGAGACAAACGGTGCTTTATTCACTGAAAAATTAAACAATTTAGGTTAAAAGTTTGATTTTCCCGCTCAATCATGCGTTTTCGTGGTCCCAAATGACATCACAGGAACCGACCGCTCTGCAGCCTAGAGTACCTTCATTCACACATCCGCCGTACAGGGTAGAGACACGTATACGCTGGCGCCGCCATTTTCGGTTGCTCGCTCGCCACCGAAGCAAGTCATTGTGTCAAAACCGCGCTAAAAATGATCGCCGCAATGCGGTTTACTGAAGAAGTTTGAATCATATTGTCTGTTTCGCGTTGCTAGGTCTCGTGGGAAACGAAAAGAATAACGCGTTGAGCCCGTTGGCCCAATTGCGGCGGCACGGGACCGTTCAAAGGTTGTCTCCACCCTGTACAGCGGTGTTGGTTTGTTCCCGCGTTTCTTTACATTCCGTAACCTAGATGGCGCCACCATACCGTGGCAAGCGTTTGGTTTGTTTTTGCCCGCATTTAAACCTGGCTTGTTTTTGTTCTGGGAGAAAAGATTCGTTCCCTGAAACAGTGCTCGCTCGACAAATGGGGTCACGTAAGACACCGTTGCTTGCGTCAATCGGCCAGTGTCGTCTGAGACAACCCCAAGCCCCGTAGTGCTGTGCAGCTAAACCAAGCATGCTGTGCGCAGTACGAACAGCAGAACGCATCAGTACTTCTATTTTTACATGTGCTTTCGTAACTTCCACTGTTTGTCCCATCATTCTTATTGCTTTGTAAAGAATGTGCCCTAAATTTAAGCGCAAATCGCTCGTTCGTCTAGCTTGTAAGCGCTACCTAATTTGCGTCTGCTTCTGCCAGCCTCCGCCAATCGCAGAGCTTAGCTCATGTGACATCATAGGTTCTGTTGCGGGAAATGAGCTGGTGGGTTGCATGACCATTCCCGTTCTTCCTAATTATGTAGCTTATTTGAGCGAAGTTTACGTTAAAAGTGGTGTCAGTATGATTCTAACGAGACACTCTTTTGAATGAACCAAACTTGTGTTTTCTCTTCATGGCTCCTTTAAGAGCGAGCAAGAGAGAGAGAGAGAGAGAGAGAGAGAGAGAGAGAGAGAGAGAGAGAGAGTCGGTTCCGGTTCCGCAGTCGGTTCGTGTGTTGGGTGTTGTTTTCCAAGTGTCTGTACAGCGTGTAAAATAAGCACTGACCCGATTAGTCAAACCAGCAACCTCTCTCAAATGAATCATTATTTTTAACGCTAATATTGCTAATATTGTAACGCGCAAGTAACGAGGAGTTATAGAGTTTCTGCACCGGAAGTAGTTTAAACTTTTGGAATATTGGTTCAGTCATCAGGGCATTTACAAGAGCTCTAACGGCCTTGTTTGAAGATTAGGAATTTGTTTATGTTTGTCGTTGTCGTGGTGCCCCATACCAGAAAACAGCAGCTTAATGTGGACGCAAAAAGCGCGTTAAAAATCAAAATTTCTACATTTCGCGGTAGGACACTACGCAGGCGGGACAATGCACCAACAGTACGGACAAAGCTGTGACACACACTTTCAACATGCCACTTCCATAACATGAATTCATTACAAATTAGACCTAGATTTTTTACCCTTGAAACTAGTTCGATGTTGCTTGTACCGAGGGTTAGAGATAAGGATAAATCAACTTTTTTGTTTCTGGGACGAAACAGGACTGTGTTGGTTTTAGATACATTTATGCTTAGAGAATTTGCTAAACTCCATGAATTCAAGGATTTTAATACATTATTTGCCTTTGTTTCACGTCTGGGTATTGTGTTCTCAGAAAAATATAGACTGATAGCATGAGAAAACATAACAAATCAACAACTCTTAACAATATATGCAACATCATTTACATAGATATTCAATAACCGTGGTCCAACGACACTGACTTGCGGTATACCACTTCATATTGAGAAAAGCTTCGATTTGGAATTATCAATTGTTACTTGCTGCTTGCGGTAATTCAAACCGTAATCGCATATCGTAAGTATCATAGGACGCCATGCAGGCGGCGTCCCGATCCAAACGTCATTCACCGGTTTTGAAACGGTCGCAGAATCACTGATAACATGGAGTGCAATGCATACACCACGACAAAGAACTATTTACTGTTATCTACCGCCCGCCAGAGGGATGTATTGCTGCATTGTTCCGCTTCCCTGATTGTTTTCGTATGCAAATGACACGGGTTGCCTGCTACTTTTTGGGAAGATTTTAATGTATCTATAGGTGTAGCAAAACGCCCCGCTACATTAATGTGTCGATGCGAGCTAGTTGGTGCTTGATCATGGGAACAGGTTAAGCGCCAGGCACAACTGGAGGAAGTAAAACAGACAGGAAAGGGGCGCTTCCTCCAGGATCAACTGGAGGAAGTAAAACAGACAGGAGCGCCCCTTTCCTGTCTGTTTTACTTCCTCCAGTTGTGCCTGGCGCTTAACCTGTTCCCGTGATGCCCCGCTACAACATCTCATTTTTCGGCCACCCTTGAGTGGAATGGGTTCTGCAATGTCCCCACATTGCCAACACGTGTCACCAGTTTTGTTCCGTACTCGACAGCCTCCATTTTCCTTCTGCAGCTAATAGGCGTTTACGCGGTTGGGTTTCGGCCAGCACCGCCGCATATGTCTACTTTCTCTCGTCGTCCGGACGCCATTCAGAGAATCTGAGTTTCGGCGTGAACTAAATGTCACATCATTGGTGTTAAGACAGACGTGTATGCACGGAAACGTGTAGTAGCAGAAAGATGGCTTGACAACCACTCACGATGTCGTCCCGCTACATGTCACAAGTTCTCTTTCCTGCTAACTTGAAACGTCATTTAGCCAGAAACTCGTTCCCCATATGGCGTATATTTCCCGCATGAAGTGCAGATTATTCGCTTCATGAGGACTTTAAGGGGCGAAGTCTCTTAGGGGCTCGGGCTGTCGGAATTTCATGTCGTCGTCGTCTCATCTCGCCGTAGTATGATGTAGTCACGGTACTAAAACACCGAGACACTCGTCTTCCAACGCCTCGCGCAAGAACGCTTCGCACTTCAGACACTGCCAAGTGAGTTCAAAATATCCCCAGTCCACTTTTTACCACTTTATATATCACTCACTCACTCACTCACTCACTCACTCACTCACTCACTCACTCACTCACTCACTCACTCACTCACTCACTCACTCACTCACTCACTCACTCACTCACTCACTCACTCACTCACTCACTCACTCACTCACGAGACTTAAAAGCAAAGCCGTATACCACTACCACCCGACGGTTTCATCTCCGTTGGTGAAAGCGCCAAGGCGCCAAGAATACAATTAAACACGGCATGCTTCACCGCTGCCGAGGTTTTACGTCAGTGGAGATGGCCCGGGATTTTTTTTCTGTCCAGTGACCACACCCCGCCCAGGTTGCGGAGCCACTGTGAAGAACCCGGAGCAGTAGACCATTATTGTAAAGAACCACCCTCGGGCGTAACAGAGGCTAAGCTCAAAAATAGCCTTCAAAACTCGCCTTCTGCATGGTTGCCTTTTTTCTTTCTATGAATCGCGCCGAAAGTCACTGAAATAATTTAGTTCAAAATCGGAGCTCAGTTCAGCAGCCTCATCCAACATGGTGCGTACGGCAGGTCGATGAAAGTATAAGCGACTTTCCCGAACGTCGAAAGTGGATTTTATATAACCAGATAAAATAGCCACAAACCTTTGAACAGACTTCACAGCCACCGAGTGCATGTTTGGGGCTTGTTGATTCTCCATCGCGGGAAAGGGCGCGTGCGTGGTCACTTGGAAGAAGAGAAGAAAGAAGCGCGCGGTTTTGTGCTCGCGCTTGTGCTTAATCAGAAGAAATAAAAGTTGAACGTGTTCCGAACAGTAGCGCGGCGTCGGGTCTTCTCGAGGTAATATTTCTGGTGCCATGAAATCCGGGAGAAGACCGGCATCGTGTCCTGACCGATGGACAAGCTCCGCCGTCACGAGGCCGCTCAAGGCAGCCACCGAGCTCTACGAAAGCCCCTCGCCGTCTCCGCATGACCTGCAAGAGGCCATAGACCAGCTGAAAAGTAAAGAACGCTCACTCAAAGAACTTGATGACAAGATCGGGGAAGCACTCGAAGGCGATGAGTTCGACCAGGATATTGCCGGCGTGATAGAAAACCAAGAAAACATATGCCATGCGATCAGTCGCCTGCGCTAGGCCTGAAATGAGCTGCGGGCGCCCGGCCCGACAGCTTCCGGCGGAGTAACTGCAGGGGAACCACAACCCGTTCAACCACACAGCATGGTTCTCGAAGGCGTTCGCCCTGCAGTCCATCCGAACCCGCCGTCGCACGTCGGCTCTCGTCCATTGACATCGCGGGTTGTCCCGCCGACGCTGCAAGTCCCCCACTTTTCTGGCGAACCACGCGAATGGCAGGGCTTTTTGGACCATTTTGAAGCGACCATTCATAACCACCCCGACCTACCCGACATAGAGAAATTCAAGTATTTAAGGTCTTATACCTTACCGGAGACGCAAAACGCGCCGTTGAATGGATTCGCCTAAACGACGCCAATTACCGTCAGGCTGTGAAGATCCTCACCAACCGGTTTGGACGCACAGAACTTCTCGTAGACGACCACGTAGATAGCCTACTCGCCATCGCACCGATTGAATCGTCGACGCAAGTGGCACGCCTCCGAGACCTGTACAAGCAGGTACAATTCAGGACCGGCTCTCTCGGGAACCTTGGCGTTCAAGCTTCCGAGTACGCAGTGATCCTCATGCGCTCGTTACCTGAAGACCTGGCGATTCTCTACCGTCAGCGCATGAAGGAGACCGCCAACGGCAACGTTGAGCAAACGTCTCTAGAAGAGCAAGTCAAGGCCATCATGGCGTTCTTGAAGGTTCAGGTTGAGAGCAGGGAGGAAAGTAGAGCTTTTCGACCGAACTCTGACTCAAAGATGTCTTCAAGACCGCAGCAGCCGAGAACCTCCTCTCCTCACTTGACGTCCGCCTTGGCCTTGTCAGCAGGCTCTGCATCGGCTTCAACAAATTCGTCGCCAGGAGGAAAGCTTACGTGCTACCTGTGCGGTAGTCAGGACCACAAGGCAAGGGACTGCCGGGCCGTCTTAACAGTGACGGAAAAGCGAGGGCGCCTTTCAAGAAACCGCTGCTGTTTTGGATGCGGGAGGCAAGGGCGCGTGGCGCGCAACTGCCGTACTAGCGCAAAACTCAAGTGTGAGATTTGTTCGAGACGGCACGTAACCGTCCTTTGCTACCTTTGGGAACGATTGGGGACCACCTGCCAGACTGCTTTTCGCAGTGATAGAGACGCCGATCGTGAACAACTTGCAGAACGAGATCGTAACGTGACAACTCCTGCCAGCAGCATTTGCTCCTCGTCGGTGCTGCTCCAAACTGCCACAGTGTGGGCATACGGAGAATGCGGTCAGCTGGTCTTGGTCCGGCTACTCCTCGACACTGGGAGCCAACGAACTTTCGTGCGCAGTGATCTATGTCGTCAGCTGGCCCTACCTGATTCTCAAATGGAAGGCTTGGCCGTATTTACGTTTGGCAGCTGGCACCGCCCGACATCGTACAAGTGCCAGAAGGTGGCGATCACCTTACGCAGCCGCTTCCATTCGTGTCCCGTCACGCTCGATGCTCTTGAAGTGCCAGAGGTCTGCACGGTAGACGGTCCACCCTTGAAAACTTAACTCGGAAATGTGCTTCGCGACCGCAATTTACTCTCGCCGATGAACCCGAAGAAGGGCACACACAAACGCCGACTATTAGCGTGGTAGTGGGTTCGGACAACTATTGGAAACTCGTTAGCGGGCGCATCGAGCGCTTCAGTGACAGCCTTTGCGCCGTTGATACAGTGTTCGGCTGGGTTCTGCAAGGACAATACTCAGGTACCGATTACACCCTGGTCAGGAGCAGCACTATGGCCTTGTTTTTGGCCTGCATTGAAAGACAAGGCGAAAGTTGCCGAGGACCGGGACCGAGCGATCCCTCAGAAATGTAGGGGTTGGAAGCCAGAGCGATAACTGACATGCCTCAGAAGACTGCAGTCAAAGACGACGCTGCGTTTGTGAAGTTTCGGAGTGGACTCCACAAAGAAGAGGGCCAGCACGTACTGCCGCTTATTATCAAAGCACCAGGATTTACATCCAGCACTAACAGTGTTGTAGCGAAGGGAAGACTTGGACGGCAGCACAAAACTGTGAACATCACCCGAAACTTCCGGGATAGTACGACGGCGCCATCGGCGAGTACTGCCAGGAAGATCATGCAGAGCGAGTGCTGCAACCCACGGTCCCCGGGGACACAGTTTATTTCCTCCCTGAACACACAGTCGTCGACTGGAGACAGAGTGCGCCATGCCAACGTCCGCTGCACCCTATGTGCGCCGACGTGCTAAGCACAGAGAGAAAACGGGACTTCGACTAAGGAGCAGGTAGAAGAAAGAATATCTGCTGCTGTTTCGATCAGCGCAACAAGGCACGCCAACGCTTCCGCCAAAACTTCACGTAGAGGACCTGGTCGTGGTTCAGGATGACCACGTGGCCTCACTGAGCTGGAAGAGCGGCCGTGTGGTCCAGTCATTTTCAGGAAGTGATGGCGTGCAGCACTACCCCGAAATTCTCGTACCTGGTAGACAGCGAATCCGACGCGCCATTCAGCGGCTCTGTCTTACGGAAACAACCGCGGCCGCGGGAGGATGTTGATTCTCGATCGCGGGAAAGGGCGCGTGCGTGGTCACTTGGAAGAAGAGAAGAGAGAAGCGCGCGGTTTTGTGCTCGCGCTCGTACTTAATCAGAAGAAATAAAAGTGGAATGTGTTCCGAACGGTAGCGCGGCGTCGGGTCTTCTCGAGATAATAGGGCTATTCGCTTTGTGTATGTGGACTACCAACTGCTGGCCTTCGATGCATTCGCACCAAGCTCCACAAAAGAAGGCAGAACGATCTGCGCTCCCCATCCCTGTCGTCCAAGATGGACGAGTTTAGCGAACGGACTCCCCCTCGCTGACACGCGTCTCACCTGCGGCATAAAACCCACGGCCGGTCCGGGCACGAGGCCTTTGTGCAGCGGTTCGCCGAAGACCAGCACAGTTCCAGAGTCGGGCTTTTGCAGGCCGACCAGGCACTTGAGGAGGCTCGTCTTGCCGCACCCGCTGGCCCCCAACAGGCCGTAGCTGCACAGCGCATTAATCGCATTAACGATTAATTCGCATTAATCGTTTCCCTGCACAGAAAGTCGCCACTTAAGCAGGTGCAACAAGTCCAACTAGTAGCAAAGAAGGAGAATATAGCGTCATACTACGCGGGAAATAACACGAAATTGTTCTGACGATTGTAAGAGTGCATGCATCATGTGGCTGTGCTCATAGCAACGCCTTTGCGAACAGTCTTTAAAAAAATCAGGCTCCAGGCAACGGCAAAAAATTGCTCGCGGTCTCCGCGCAATCTCTTTCTGTCGGTTTTTTTTTTGTTTTCACACCATCGAACATTATGCTTTGTGGGAAAACTTAGCCTGCAGGAAACCTTATGGTGTGACAAGCTAACATGAACCTTTACTGCCCATTCTGCGATAGGGCGTTCAACTTCTCTCCACTCACATTGCTCCCTTGGGCACAGTGAGGTTGGCTTTGTCGATGATGGGTGGTGCTTTGCTGCTGTACTGGAGCGTCAGCCCTCGAACCGAAACCGCGGCCGGAACCTCTTTCACTCTGCACACACATGTGACGAACTGCGTCTCAATTCCGATACCATTGTGCTCCCTTTCATTGGCACCGCGCAGGCTGCAGAGATTGCACGTACGAAGGCATCCCGTCGCAAACGCATGCATGAAAGGTAACAACATCCCGGGCCATCTCCACTAGCGTGAAACCTGGTGGGGGGCGAAGCGTGCAGTGTACAAGTGTACTCTTGGCGCCTTGGCGTTTTTGCGCACGGAAATGAAACCGTTGGGGTTGGAGGTATACAGCTTTGCTGTAAAGGTCTCCTCGTGTCTAAGCACGCAGCTCTCTAGCACGAGGCTTTGGAAAACGAGTGTCTCGCTGTGTTAGTACCGTGACCACATGAGACGACGCTTACGACACCGACATGAGACGCCGACAGCCCCAGCCCCTAAGGGGCTTCGCCCTTAAAAATATTGCCCAAAGCAGTATGCCGTGTACTTTCGTTGAGTGAGCGGTTTCGCCAATTCTCGCCTCCATGCTTCCCCTGCAGCGATCAGAAGAGTTCAGCATAGTGCATATGTTCATGCAACCGGATTTTCCACGCTGGAGACGTGGTACCGCGAACCACGCGTCGTCCATAGCACCTCTGTTGCTTGCGGTAAAAAGAGATGATAAAAAGAGAAATGACGCCATAAGCACACTTGGGTACAGTTCTAGGGTGGGTACAGTTCTAGGGTTGTAATTAGCATTATTTGCCGAGTACACCCACGGTCAGGACCGTGTAACACCCTGCATTTCCACAAAAATGCCGATATCGCGGAAGTTCCACCTAAAATCGTAAATATCGCGGAAGTTCCACCGAAATAACGTAAATGGATATTACTGGTCCCACAAAATTTTGAAAAAGAAAAAAAAAATAGAAAGAATGTAAATTAATTACGGAAAATGGTGAACCGTGTAACGCTGTGCATTTCCACTATACTACAGATTTCGCGAATGTTCCACATGTAATCAACATAATTACGTAAATGTAGATAATTGGTCGGACGAAATTTTGAAGAAGACATAAAGATATTATGAAATCACGGAAAATGGCAAAAGGTATAGCTCATGGCATTCCGACAGTGCAGATTTCGCAAAAGTTTCACGTGTAATGTTATGATAGCGTAAATGGAGATAATTGACTTAGAAGGACTCTGGTGCGAGTTATTTGGTTCATGTACCCGCCGCAGTGGCTCAGTGGCTAAGGCGTTGCGCTGCTGAGCACGAGGTCGCGGGTTCGATTCCCGGCCGCGGCGGCCGCTTTTCTGATGGAGGCGAAAAGCAAAAACACCCGTGTGTACGAGATTTCGGCGCACGTTAAAGATCCCAAGGCGGTCAAAATTAATCGTTAATTCCGTCACCATCATACTTCTTAAACCGCATTACAAACAAAGTTTAGCACGGTGTTTGCCCTTTTGCAGGCGATAATTACTGCGTGAGCAAAACTAAGCCTTCTCGGCCGTATTTTCTCCCATCAGTTCGCCTCGACAGAGCTAGAGATAAGGAGAGAAAGAAAGAGCGGGGTCGGTGAGGGCTGGCTTAGGCTGAGCCGGCAGCGGCATTTGCTGCGGCGGCGCTGTGTTCGCTCTGTTGATGACCTCATTGATGTCGAGTGAAAGCTTTGATGACCTCCACGTTCCCCCGCAATGCGCCCGTCACACCTTAAGTTGACCCGTCACTCCTTCACCGCTTGCAGGCGTCGTGAACTGCAGTGGGCTGAATAGGCCGCGAAGAAGAATGTAATGGGAATGGCGGTGACAAAAGGCCGATATCGGTCGACCATGGAAGGAGCGTCAGGCAACAACCGGTGCTGCTTCAGAATGGGTATTCACACGGAGGCCAAATAATTTACCCTTCGTTACCGCGCCACCTATCACGTGAGTGCCTGTCACGCCTTCGTGCATAATCACAAGAGACAAGTCGACGGAAGCATGGCTGTTCTATTCAAACGTAATGGTCGCTCTTTGAGCGCGCCGTTGACGCCGGCGATTGCTGATTTGGCAGCAGCCCATAACTGACAAAGCCCAGAATTCGACCACTTCACCTGACATTAACACGCGCGATTGCCCTCACATGCCCCCCTCCCCGTCTTTCGTTTATAATGGGCGACTCCTACAGAAGGCGACCCCCCGAATGCTTCGGAATTTAGGCGGTGCTAAATCTGTAGCGCCCCGCTTCCCGCTGGATATTTAATTTCGGTAGGTAAGTTTCGGTGGTAATTAGTTTTGTAACGCTGCACTGTTTGGAAACTTGGGTGTGTTTCGAAGAAGCGTGGTGTATTTTAACAGGGCGCATTTTCAATGCAAAGCAGTATATATCTAGCCCCCCCCCCCCCCGGGTTTTCATTCCGGTGCTATCGATTTACTCGGCGCCGCTCCGGGGCTCCTCCTCACCACTCTGACAGCTCTTTTACAACTATTTCCCCCTTGCCTCCACCGATGCCCCTTTGGCAACTTGCGCAGCTCACTCAGCAGCTGACAGGCGTAGTGGGGTTATCAGGTGATTGCGAAAGATAAACGAAAGCGCTGATGGGCGTAAAAAATGCAATCACGATTACCACACTCCCTAATATGAAATTTGTGCGCAGCGCGAGCGGCAGTCTTCTAGGTCACGGCGCATTTCTGCTGCGTCTCAGGAAGTGTGCGCGTGATCAGCGAATGCACGGCTGCGTGGGCTACTCTGCTGCTACGTCGCAGTGCGCCGCCGCCAGTCAGCATGTTGCAAATCCTGTTTGAACATCCCGCGCAAAAATGACGTAGTTCAGATCAGCCCCTAACAAAGGAGCAGCGAGCATGTTGTTGCAATCGTGTTAAAACCTCCCGCGCAAACGTCTGGAGAAAGTGTCAAGGGGAGGGCGCTCCTTGGTGGCGATGCATGAGACGTGCGAGGGAAAGGGAATGAGAGAGATGACGCCGTAGCCACACGTGTCGTACTCCACGTCACCCTTCGCTAGACGATCCTCTCCGTTTTCTTTCTGTCATCCCTGCTGCGTTCGCTCACTGGGTTACGCAGGCATAAACAGACGACGCTCCCGCGAAGCCCAGGTAACAGCTACCAAAGAGCTTCCCCCTAAAACGACCGAAACCCGCTGTCGCCGTTTCCGCTCAAATTCACTTCGCCAAGTAGCTGCAAATCAACCCCGTTATAAGAGAAACTCCCCCCCCCCATACAACAATATTGTATGGTCGGCTATAGAAAATCCTTTTTATGGTCGTTTTTAGCTATTTGGCCCAATAATCTTTAGACTTTTCTATGGCTGTCTTTAGCTTCTTCTATAACCAGTTCTATGGCTGTCTTTTGCTATTCTAATCGACATTTCTATGGGTGTCTTTAGCTTCTTCTATAGCCGATTATAAGGTTGTCTTTAGCTATTCGTATCGACATTCCTATGGGTGTATTTAGCTTCTTCTATAGCCGGTTCTATGGTTGTCTTTAGCAATTCGCATCGCCATTCCTATGGGTGTCTTTAGCGTCTTCTATAGCCTGTTCTATGGTTGTCTTTAGCTATTCGTATCGACATTTCTTTGGGTGTCTTTAGCTTCTTCTATAGCCGGTTCTATGGCTTTCTTTAGGTCTTCTTTCGATATCGCTATGGCTACAGAAGAAGCTAAAACACCCATAGGAATATCTATAGGAATGGCTAAAGACAGCCATAGAAATGTTTAAAGGTAATTGGGCCAAATAGCTAAAGACGATCGCAAGATGGATTTTCAATAGCCGACCATACGATATTTTTGCATGGGCTGCAGCCAGAAGAGAATCACCACTGCTTAAAACACAGCGACTGCGACAGCCTCTGAGAAATTATTAACATGCTGCCATGCCGGCATACAGCCTTGCGGATCTCTAGAACTTCTCCTGTGGCACTTAGGTTGTGTGGCTATCTGCATTCTGTAATATATGCTCCATGAACACTTCAGGGATATAGGGGGAGTGCAAGGTTGCGATTGCAAACATGTCGCCAGTTTTCATTCACAAAAGGCTTAAACACAGGCATTCAAGGAAAGCAAAACCCAGGGCTTTATTCATTCCATACATTACATAAAGGGCTACTATCTACGCTACTTCACCGCCAGTAAACAGTTGTTCACATACGCCGATCGAAACACACAGCAGACGCATTCCAAAACTCGGGCTCACGCTTAACTGACTCGCTCGACAGCCACACTACGCGGCACACTCCCCGCGAACGCCCGCCGAGACACAAATACCTACAGGTGCTAGGTAGCCCACAGAAAGGAGAGCACTCAGAAGTCGTTCATTACACTCAGTACTCAACGCACACAGCTGCAAGTACGGTGGCTAAATGGAAATGCACTCTCAATAAAACAATGAAGACGGTCGCACACAATGCAATCATAAAAAAAACGTTTTTCCAAGTTCACTTAATTAGTTCCTTGTAAGTTTTCTGAGTTCGCGAAAAAATAATTATTTTTGCCACATCACCGCGGCCAAATCTTCACTTCTGTGTATGTTGCAATGCCCATGGGGTGCAGGGTAGTTTAGAAAAGTATTCGTGAACACCAAAGAAAGTCCTCCATTTCTCACACTATAGAGTCTCTTCAGTTCATAAGATCACTCACCCTGGAGTTTTGCGTACGATGAAATTCCTGTCACAGTATCGCAGGTATCCATTTTCGCATGACTTGAAGTTGATCTTGAATTAATCGTAACACTGTCACCTTAAACACCGAAATTTACGACACCGAAAAGCGACACATTTGCTTGGCGTCACACCATCTACACGAGCACATTGCCATCGAGTCGTAAATTCCCAGCACCAGGCAAGACGTCACATGCCCGCGCACATGAGCAAGGAGACGAAATGTGGCTGACTGAGTACATCCAGGTATAAGCAGGTCCATCGCGATAGCAAATAGTGCGGAGATACGTGCCCATCTTTCGATCTCTTTCTAACTTGTTCGCTGGTAATGATTTTTTTTTGGTAAATACAAGATCGCTTAACGTTGTGTTTTCTTCATCCGAAAAAGTTGTATCTGTTCTCAGTACTCAGGGAAAATTGTCTGTCACTAGCATTGCTGCGCGGAGCAATACTAGAGAGTTTCAGCAGTCCGTCCGTTCTGTTCGTTACGTTGCTACCGGGTGACCGGGACCAGTCTGCGCCTGCGCGCGCGGAAGAGGGAGGAGGAAGGGCGAGGAGGCGCGGACGTGGCGAAGGCAGACCCGCGAAACTAATCCCCCTACCGTGACGAATGCCCAAGTGCCCAGGCGGGTCCTGGTCAACCTGGTAACAACGTTCCGGGCGGAACTGACGGACTGCTAAAACTCTCTACTAACACAGCGCGGGCCGCACGGCCGTGTCCTTCGGTACCCATCGCCAAAACCAGTATGCCAAACAAACAACAGAAAATAAGACAGGAAGCAGGGGTGTCCCCTCTACCTTTTAATCGCTTCCCAGAATTTTCTCACCACGCCTCCTTCGGTCCTGCGTGGGTCACTCTCCCCCTTTCTTAATGACTAATCTGAAAGTGGGCTTTAGGGAAGAAAGAATGCGGTTGTTCGCAGCTTCCACCATATTTCTGAGAGAGCGTACCCTGGGCCGCGAAAGTTTTTTATAATCTGTTTCGACGCTGTGAGGGCCGTTTTCAGAGAAGCCCGCTTTTTCACTTGACTGCGGCAGCGAAGGGCCGCAGAGGAAAAATTCTCCGAAATTATAAGTCTTTGGGTCAACGTTCATTTGCAAGCTTTGCCGACACGCAGTATCCAAAGTTGCAACCTGAATTTGAGCGTTAATCAGTAGCTTCCTTTAATTGTACTTTTCTCGTAATTTTGATATAATAAGTACCTAACCTTATTGAACAAATGCGCTCATATAACCGGCCGATCAACCTCATCATAGTTATCCAGTCTGTGTTGTAGATTTAGCTAGGTAAATCATGGGTATAGGAATTTCGCGTCATAAGTCATATTGAAACCAGCAGAATAGGATTTAATGGTTGCTCGAATTATACCTTTATAGGCTAACACTTTTCGATTAGCGGCTGGAGACTTGGAGCCTTATGTTACTATGCAGTTAGCTAAAGAAGCCTTTATGGATGCAGGCTTGTAAGTTCTGCGCCAAATGCTTTCTTAATGCCGGCAAAATGTTGCTTAATTATCACACGTCTAAAGGTTTACAGTTATATATAGTACTGTACGCAGCCGAAGAAGCTTTTTTGGCTGCCTCTCTTTAGCTTTAACGCAAATTCTCTCCAATAGCTGGCAGAAGACAGCCGTATGGTTCCAGTAGTAGTAGAAAACTTTTTTATAAAGTGAGGCTATCTAGCTCTCAGAGAGTGGTGCCCTTAGTCCAGGGCCCAAGTTTGTAGACGTAGAGCTAAACAACGGCCCATAGCCAGCCAAATGAGCTTTTATGGCTTTTACTCTATAGCTTTAGGACGAACTTTTTTCAATAGATACCAAAAGACAGCTGAATGGTTTTAAGTCTGTAGACTTAGAGCGAAACAACGGCCTATAGGCAGCCGAATGAGCTCTTATGGCTTTCTCTCTATAGCTTTAGGACGAACTCTTGTCAATAGCTGGCAAAAGACAGCTGAATGGGTTTGAGTCTGTAGAGGTAGAGCTAAACAACAGCCCATAGCCAGCCAAAAGAGCTTTTGTGGCTGTCTCTCTTTAGCTTGAGGACATATTTTTTCCAATAGCTGGCAAAAGACAGCTGAATGGTTTCAAGTCTGTAGACTTAAATCTAAACGATCTATAGCCAGCCAAAAGAGCTTTCCCGCGGCTGGTCTATAGAACTAAAGACATACATATTTTTTTAGCTTGCTACAGTAACCTGAATAGCTGTGACTCTATAGAGTAAACACACTAGGATGTTCTATAATCGTCTAAAGAGAATTGTATGGTTTACAGTCTTTAGTAAAGGATCTATAGAATCTTCAATAGCTGGCTATAGCCTAATGTATGCCTTTTTATGGGTGACCATAGAGACCCATAGGCGGCCATAGCTCACCATACATTTTTCAATAGATGCCCATAAGGCATTTTTGTATGGGCCAAGATGCTTACGACGCGGGAGGGAGACATGCAGTTCCATGTTTGCCACGCCGGCTGGCCGAGCATCGGCATGATGTCAAACCCGCTTCTATTTTTCACGCAGCTCCTATATCTTGCCACGCGGCGACAAAGGCCAGTACGACGGACGACACAATCGAACTCTTCACCGCAAGCACCCCTTGGCAAGCCTTCATCGGAGAGTACGCACAAGCTGCGCTGTACGACAACGATGGCTGGGCGTCCATGTGTCCGGCTTCCGTGACGTCAGCGCAACGGCATATAAGACGCGATCCACCCCGCAGTACCTTCAGTGGGCACGCTCGCTGGCCGAGCATTTTCACACAGGTTAGTCACTACACTACAACTATTAGAACTAGTGATCCTTGTTTTGTAGAGCTGGCGTGCCCACAGTGTCTTTGTACTGTATGTGCGAAGGTCCGCAGTTTTGTTAGGTCGCTGTTGATGCTATGTGGAGATATTGAAACCAACCCTGGGCCCACTGGGGAGGAGCTTCTGGAGCAATTATTGCAAGGGCAAACTAATATCCAGAAAAGGCTCGAGGTTATTGAGGAAAAGTTCGCGACGTTCGAAACTTCAGTAGCAACGATTAAAGAAGGCACCACAAAAATGAATTATCTTGAAAAAACGGTTCACAGCTTACAGAGTAGACTTACCTCTTTGGAGGACCACAGTAGGCGAAGCAACCTTATTGCGTTTGGCGTTCCTGAATAAACTAACGAGTCAGATGACAACCTTCAGGAAAGCTTAGTTCAAGGCATATTTAAGAATGTGCTGGGCGTAAGTGTGACCACCGTGGAAAGAATCCATAGGATAGGGAGGAAACAACGTGATAAGCCCGGACACATAATATTAAAACGAATACACTACCGCTAAAAGTATGCCGTGCTCAGCAACTGTGCCAATCTTAAGGACACAAACTTCTCCATTTCGGAGTACTTTTCCTTGGCCACCCGGCAAAAACGTAAGAAGCTCTGGGAGAGTGCGGCTGATCTGAAAAGCATGGGACGAAAAGTTAAGCTGGTTCATGACAGGATCAAAATTAATAGCGTGCTTTTCGAATGGGACGATGCGAAGGGAGAGAGGGTTCCCATAGAAAGCAAGGAGGGCAAGCCGGTACAGAAAAAAATGACCAAGAGCCAACAAGGCAAGACCTTTACAATGTTTAAACCAAAACGCGCGAAGTCTTGTAAATAAATCTTTCGAACTGGAAAGTATAGTACTCGCCCATAAACCGCATATATTAGTAATAACCAAAACCTGGTTAAACACCGACATTAGGGACGATGAAGTGACGCCTCGGGGTACCGAATTTACCGCAAAGACAGATTCTCGGGGTGGGGGGGGGGTGTCGCGATTATTTAACAGGAAACCCTCTCAGTATCAAGGTTGACCGATATCGAAATGTATGCCTGGATCAATTTAACTTAGTTATAGCTGCATTGTACCGCCCACCAGGTCCCGAAAATTATTTCTGTGAGAGGCTTAACGAATTCTTGTGCATGTGTAAATGTACTTGAAAAATGTGCTACTCGCGGGCGATTTTAATTTTCCACTAATTAATTGGAATAACGAGCTCCCTGAACCTCTCTCCAGCAACGCTGAAAGCTTTGTAGATTTGATTATTCTTCATGACCTAACACAATTGGTCAAGCAACTGACACGCATTCATGGTGATACCCGGTCAATATTAGATTTGTATCTTATTAGCAGTAGCGTTTGTAACCGCGATCCTCAAGTACACGTACTTGATGGCATATCAGATCACGCTATGGTCGCCCTCACAATATCTAAGAGTTCCACCCCTAAAGTGAGTAAAGAAAAACGCGTAGTTCCTGTGTTCTCGAGATCTGATGACGTTAGCATAATAGATCGTCTTGACGGCTCATTTTCAGACTTTCTTTCCCTTTCTTTGTCCAGATCTTGCACTGGCAATGACTTGTGGTGTTTTTTCAAAACGCTTGTTTTGAAATGTGTTGAAGAATTTGTGCCAACGAAACTAAAAGTTGTCCATAATGGGAATCCGTGGATGACCCGAGATGTAGTAAGTCTTCAGCGAAAAGCAAAAAAGATCCGAAAACAGTGTCGGTAACGGCCTTCCCCAGCTAACAGCGATAAGCTCCCCGCAATACGCTTCCAGATTAACGATGTTATCAAAAAAGCCAAGCCACATTTTTACGGCGTGTCAATGAAAAACTTCCTTTTGCAATCTCCGGCAAAATTCTGGAGACACTTTGCACCAAGAAAATAAGCGTTCCCTGTTGTGGACATAGACGGACATTGGGAGACAAACAAAAGAGTCATCTCAGAATCCTTTAATAATGTTTTGTCTCTGTTTTCACCACTGACAATGGTACTAGGCCACAGTTTCATTTTGACGATGTCCCACCGATTTGTAGCGTTTCTGTAGGTCAGGAAGGAGTGCTGGCGCTACTGTTGGATGTTGATACAGAGAAATCGCCAGGAATTTACCATGTACCGAATACCTTTCTAGTACAATTCGCCGAATGGTGCTCCCATTAGTTGACTATTACATACAGTAAGTCGCTGTCGCAATTTGAACTTCCTAAAGACTGGAAATTTTCAAAAATTATCCCAGTACCAAAAACAAGCACCAATCGCATTCGATCTTACAGACCGATTTCGTTATTATGCACTAGCGCGAAAATTCTCGAGCACATAATCTTTAAGCATTTATCACAATACTTAGAAGAACACAACATCATTAATTCTTGCAAACACGGTTTCAGGAAGGGGTTATCTACAACAACGCAACTCATCGAAACCATCCATTTCTTCAGCGCTGTCCTAGATAAGCGAGGCCAAATCTACGTTATTTTTGTTGACTTCGAGAAAGCTTTTGACCGCGTGTCGCATCCGAAATTACTGTTAAAGCTTCAATCAGTTCTGAAGAACGACGTTGTGCTTGATTGGATTGAGGCCTATTTTTCTTCCAGGTTCCACAGCGTCGTTATTGACGGCGAGTATTCAAACCCCTATGTAGTTTGTTCCGGTATACCGCAGGGGTCCATTCTTGGTCCCATTTTCTTCTTAAGTTATGTTAATGATATCACAAACGGCATACCGGTAAAAATGAAATTGTTTGCCGATGAGTGCGTGCTTTATCAGGAAGTAGAAAATTCTGCTGACCAAGCTCTTTTAAATTCGGCACTAGACAAGCTTCAATCATGGTGCGAAACCTGGCAGATGAAGGTTTATGTGAACAAAACAGTATCCATGACGATTACGCGAAAGCGGGAACCTTTAATATTTTCATATTGTATCGATGGTGACGCCTATCATCCGTAAATAACTACAAATGCTTAGGAGTAATAATTTCCTCAGATTTGAATGGAACGATCATGTCACGTACATAAAAAACAAAGCATGCGCGGACATTGAAAACGTCTACAAAAGAAATCGAACTACTAGCCTATAAAAGCTATGTTCGACGAATATTAGAGTATGCCTCAGTGGTCTGCGATCCTCACACACAGGTCAATATCGCAAAAGTAGAAAGCATACAACAAAAAGCCATCCGATTTGTCAGCAACAGTTACAGTTGGCGCATATCACCCTGTGTGCTTTTTGAAAACGCGCAGTTAGATACTTTACAGTCGAGACGGTATTATGACAGGCAAAAACTTCTGTACCCAATTTTCCATGACAAAACAGGCATAAATAAAAATACGTACATGGAACCAGTGGTTGCCCGTTCTACCCGCTCACAACACTCTAAAAAACTAAAAGACTTCTCTTGCAGCACAGATGCCTTTAAATTTTTTTTTTCCGAGAACCATTCGTGAGTGGAATAGGCTAAGAACAGACATTGTGGAATGTGCGTCCCTTGAATCTTTTTTATCAGCGTTAAAAGAATAACTCTTGATTTACACCCCCTCCTTCGTTCTTTTTCTGGGCAATCATGTCGTGCGCGCATGGTGGCGCAACGCCTACTGCTTGTCCTGCGCCGGTTTCTAAAATGTTATTTCAAAAGCGAATTACGTGGTCAGTGTGTTATCTTGTCGTTGAAGACAACAACGCATTTATTCTTGCTTATCTCTTGTGTTGTGCAGTCCTGTTGTGAAATTTTGCTTCTCCCCGGCTTGATCTTGTATGAGGTGCTGTATGGTTCGCTGGCAGTACCCCAGTGAACTGGTTTCATATACATGTTCATCTATCTTGTGTCATCTGTATACTGTATCGCTCACTCCTGCCAAGGACCTTGCTTCAAAGGCCGGAAGCATCACAGAAATAAATAAAAAGGAACAAAGGTTGGATCCTTCAGAGGTTTATTCAGCTAATGGGCTAAATAAACATCGCAAATTACGGTAAATGTGTTTTGTTTCCTGCACTGCGTGGACTGCGTCGAGCTTTGCAGGTCGTCCTTCTTCACACGGTGGAAGGGCACTAATTTTTTAACTGCGTCTATTATGATCCGTGTTGTAGCCGTTCTAGGGTGCTATTCCAGAAGGCTCGAGCTTGAGCGAAACTCGGGCATGGCGGGGCTTTGGTGATAATAAAAATTAGTGCCTTTCCACCCTGTGAAGACGGATGACCGGCAAAGCTGGACGTAGCCCACGGAGTGCACGAAACAAAACACATTTATTGTAATTTCAGATGGAGCATACTTCGTAGCTAATTATCTGAATTAACTTCTGAAGGGTCCAAGCTTTGTTCTTGTTCTCCCGTGTCGTAAGCATCTTACTCTTTGTGTAACGCCGGGTTTAGACTGTTGCCGCAACTGCCGTAATAACATTAAAGAATGCCGCCATTTCTCGTCTCGCCAGTCAACCGTTACTCAACCGGTCGGGCACTCAACCGTTAATGATTTCATTCCGGAAACATGTACAGCTATCTATGAGGAACTAAACAAAGATTACATAAAGTCACCAAAAACAGTTGAGGATTGGCAGTGGGTTATTCGGGGGTTTGGCGAAAATTGGCAATTTCCAAACTGTGTGGGCGCAATTTATGGAAAGCATATTTGCATCACAAAACCACCAAATTCTGGGTTTCTCTATTTTAACCACAAAAAGACGTTCAGCATAATTCTCCACGCTGTCGTCGATGCAAATTATGAATTTCTCTACGCTGACGTTGGAGTGCCCGGTGCTCAAGGGGACGCAGGAGTGTGGCAGAACTCGCCCCTTCAGGAGGCACTGGAGGACGAATCAGCCAACTTGCCTGACCATGTCGAAGTTGGATCAGGCCTTGTACTCCCCCCAGTGTTTGTAGCTGACGACGCGTTTCCACTTGGAAAGAACGACACGAAACCGTATGGAGGATGCAGCCTGCCGGGCGATCAGCGCATCTTCAATTACAAGTCTGCATCTTAAGCTTAATTCTTTGTATTTTAGAGGCCGATTGTGAGGCCTTTGAGTAAGCTTACTCAAAGAAATGCAATAATGTTTACCTTCATGTATAATTTGCAGGCTGTCATGAGCAAGAAGAGTAGTAGAGAACGCATTCGGCATCCTGGCCAATCGCTTTCGCTTTCTTCTCACTGCTGTCAATGCACGTTCTGAAAAAGTTGTCCACATGGTGCACGCAGCATGTGTACTGCATAACTACCTTGGCAACGACATGACTGCGCTTCCTGACTCTGGACCTGAAGTCGCTAGGGAACAAAGGTTTTTTGGCCTACAACGAACACGCGGACGTGCAAACGCCTTTGGTGCCACGGTTCGTGACGACATGCGGGACTACTTCAACGGCCAAGGTGCTGTGTCATGGCAGAGGGCATCTGCATATGTCAATGAGTAAGAAATAAAATGGGCAGTTGCACACACATTTATTTGCACAGAAATTTTTCTAGCACGTTCAGCATTTCCTTTTGGCATTGCAGTTGCTGTGCAGTGTCGAGTTGCCTCATATGAGCCGCAACCATTTTTGAAAAAGAAAAAAAAAAAGCAGCGTCGTTCGGCTCCGACGGTTCCTGCACGGCCGCGGCGATGGTTTGCAGCACTGCCTGCCTCTGGGCCCAGTCGTCGCTTGACGGCCCCGAGGTGCGTGCCTGCCGCGGCCGTTTTCTGCTGGGCGTCGGCAGCGGATTCAGCCTGTTGACCGGGGCTGGGGAGTTGTTCAGACTTTCCTCCCCCAAGGCGGGCAGCTCCTCTTCTACAGTGTCATGCGTTTCCGCGGGGACCAGGCTGTCATCAGGCTGCAATGAACAATTGCACAGTTGCCATGGGATAAATTGCAGCCTTGTTTCGGTTTCAATACACAATACGACGAAGAAATTGAGAGCCGCTCCATGCGTCCTGGGCTACTTGTCACACATATATGTGCTGAAACCACATAATTAAGGAAACGTCTAGGGAAACTATTGAACTTTTAAGTGCAAGAAACCGCCAGTACGTAGCAAATGTCACTGCCCTATCTCACTGAAGCAAAAGGCGGCAAAAGGCAAAAAGCATATAACAATGTTTGTACTTCAACCTGTGAATAAGTACTTGAAATAAGGCAGTTGCGTCCCCCCCTCTAATTTGCAATAGCACTATCTACACTTTGCGCAGTAAAAGTCGAGGAGTCTGTCCTTGCAAAACTGAACAGTGATGCCACCAAACAATATAAATTAATCATTAACGTAACGAGTGCATGTGCGCAATGAACGTTTTACTGGCAACAAGGTCCACATGTTCTCTCTTGCACCTGCCGGACAGATTACAGCAAAGTGGGTTTGCTACGAACTCTCACGGGGGCGTGAAGAAACAATGTTTGCCCGGCCGGGGGGTCTGTATAGGAACATTCTGTTCGTTCTTGGAATTTCGTTTTTGACATGCTCAAAGGCAACAATGCATAGAAATATAGTACCTCTACAGCTGATCTCGCTGAGCTGCAATAGTCCCCGCTGCTGATCCGGTGGTTGGGCTCCGGAACAGCGTCCAGGAACTGCATGGCACTATAAAAAGCCCATTTTCCAGCATAGCACTCGCTGGCAGGCTGGCCGCTGGTGGTCTTGCGGACCTTCTTCCGTTCTTTCCGGTATGTGCACCGTTTGTTCGAAAAAACGCCCTTCAGACCATCTGTAAAAATTAAAAAAAACATCAGAGATTTTGCACATTTAGCATAAAACATGCTACAAGTCACAAATGTGACGATTTTGCGGCTGTGCATAGGGCTGTCTTTAGTGGAACCGCCACGCCAAAAATGGGGACAATGAAGCGCACACCGGGATGATAGATGGTATAGCAACTACAATTTATTAAGCAGGAAGAGGATATGCACATGTAAAAAAATGACGAACAAGAAAACAAGCAAAGGTTCCTTTGAAGCAGGAAGAACTTACCCGGAGTGTACGGTCCGTTTTCTGGGTAGCGGAGGCTCATCTCGTCAACAATGTTGCCCCAGATGGAACGCTTTTTCATGCTGTCACAAAAATCACTGCGTGACGAGTCCCACAAAGTGGGAAACTGCTCCACAAGTGAGACAAAATACCGAACCTGGTCGCCATTCCACTCGGCCATGACAAAAAATCGTTGCTCGCGCAAGTTGCGGCGTGCGGAACTCTCGCGACCGTCTGCTACTGTCCCTGGGTCGACTCCCGAACCCCTCGAAAAAAAGAGAACGCATTCTTTTTTTATTATTCTCGGAGAACACATAGCTAGGGTGCCTTAGACATTGGGTCGGGAGCCAAGTCCGACAAAGGGGAGGGGGCAGGGGATATTTCGACGGCGCGCTGTGCGTAGGGTCATAAAAGCAGGGACATGTGCCCCGCCGCAGTTTCTCGGAACTGCGCTGCAGTGGCGGTCGAGGGGCGGAAAAGCAGACGACAGAACGACTGGCTTTTTTTTAGCCAAAAATTGGATTGGATTTGGCTAAAAACACTCTGTTGGCGGACAACATTCGTTGTCCAGACCAATTCCTTCGGTGCGGCTCCTTCGAGCGCTTCGAATCAACCGCGCTCCCCGCGACGTTCTCTATTGCCGCAACTGGACCCGGCTCCGCCCACGCGGCGCGGGAGCTGTCAGACCACGCTGATTGATGTCGCGGTCCGCCGTCCGGACCGCGGACCGAAAAGCCTCGGCGAATATTTGGACCGCGAAGACCGCGGTCCTGCGCGGTCCAACGGCGGACCGCGCGAACTGGTGACGTCCAGTCACGTGATGCGCGGACAGCGGTCCAAATAATCGTTTTGGTCCGCCGTGTGGATCGGCCTTTAGAAGTGACAGACACCATGAAAAATATCCCCTGGAAGCCCTCTGAAGTGATATTGGCTCACGCCGGTGTTCCAAGCGGCCAAGTTGCCGTTCATCCGGGAGGGTTTCGCCGCTACTCGACGAGCTGAACCGCCGTTATTACGAGCAGTAATAACGGCGGTTCCAGCAGCTTTCCGTTGTTTTTCGTTCATTCGCGCTTGTGTTCGGGCCAACGCTTCAATTCTTGCTCTCCTTTCTCCAAACGAATGGCATGCATCCGTTCAATGACGATTTAAATCCTGGAAGCCCATGAGCTCTATTCTCGCCTACAAACATGTCACTGTCCGTTTTCCTTCTCCCTCATGCGTCTTACTGTGTGTGTAAAATGTGATTGATTGTAGGGTTTAACACGCCGACCCAACGCAGGCGATGAGGCGCGCCGTAGTGGAGGGCTCCGGATTAATTTTGACCACCTGGGGATATTTAACGTGCGCCGAAATCTCGTACACACGGGCGTTTTTGCTTTTCGCCTCCATCAGAAAAGCGGCCGCCGCGGCCGGGAATCGAACCCACGACCTCGTGCTCAGCAGCGCGTGTGTAAGATGTATGCGTAACACATCAACCCACACCCGAACCACTGGATTAAGAAGGAAAGCCGACTAACCGCATTGAGCCATGTAATTTCAACATCTAAATCTCCCACCACTGCAACCAGCATTTCATTGGTAGTGGCATAAAGCCTAGCTGTGCGTGCGTACCACCCTATTTCTACCCGCAAACCGTGCACGAATAAACCGACAACCGGTGACGGCGCATACTTAGTGAAAGACAGCGGCAAAAATGTGGCAGTCAGAAGGCTTTCCACGCTGAAAAAAAAAATATGGGCTCAAGCGGGCGTTCAAACTGGTGAAGTTTCTCGTCTACTGGGAGGGATTGGCAGCTACTTGTCGAAGTGAATATGAGCGGAAACGGTGATGGCAGGTTTCGGTCGTTTTAGGGGGCAGCCCTTGGGCAGCACTTGGGCAGCCGTTACCTGGGCTTCGCGGGAGTGGCGTCTGTTTATGTCCGCGTAACCGAGTGAGGGAATGAGCAGCGATGAAAGAAAAAACGGCGAGGAGAGTCAAGCGAAGGGTGCAGGATTCACGCTGCACGCACAATCCTACAACTGCCAGTTTTCAAATTCACAGTGTTATGAATTTTTCGAACCGGGCACGTCAGTTCCTCAAAGCTCCCAATTGCGGGTCCATCCCCCAAGTATAGTCATGTGTTACGAAGGAAGAAAGAGCAACAAGGACAACAACTTTTCAGATTTGTTTGCTGCATTTCATTTTGCTCTTCACCGCTTTTGTTCGGAGAAGCTCTCCAGAGTCATTTTTTTTTCATTGAGTTCAATCCCCTCACAACCCTCTTTGTGCCCTTCCCACTCCCGCTTACACTCCCCCTGGCGTCACGCGGTAACTTTAATTCTTAGCTCTCCCCTTTACTCGCTTTCCATGCTCTTCTTCCTGCATACGACGGTGACACTGAACAAAAACTGTCGAAATGTGTAAAGATCACCTGTGAGAACCGGCACGCGCACTTGATTGTATTGTAGCGAGGATAATGAACAGATGCAACGGGCCATCAAGCTATCGGGGCATGCACCGTACGAGCATCAGCCATGTGGAAGAGGAAGGTAGGGTTATGTCCAATCCAGACGCGGATATATGCGCCAAAGACGTGTCAGGGAAAGAAAATGAACCCCATAAGGTGCATCCGCGAGAAACGAGCTGGGTTATCTCAACGCTCGGACCTGCATTCCTATCGGCTTCACCCCTACGAATAAACCACCTCAACCGGCTATCGGTGCATCGACTGCCTCCTTGACGTTATACGTGTAAGCTACCCTGTCAGTAACATGTTCACAAGAAATGCGCGTCACGCAACCCCTCGAGGTTGACTGTCTGCCGCGCTGATTATCAACAAAACGCACGGTCATGCAACGCTTCATTTGAAACTGTCTTGCGAGCAAACGATAACTGAAGCGCATGCTTCGGCTGCAGACGGACAGACGCGGGGTAGGAACCTGTAGAAGCTATTTCCGCCCAACCACCTAAACGAAAGGCCAGGTCTGGGGAACACGTCTCCACTGATCGTAGTGCACACACACCGGCTGACGGTCGACAGGTGGTGGTGGACGACGCGGTCACCACCACCGCTTCTATAAAAGCTGCCCGTCGCGTAAAACCGCAGCGCACGCTACAGTTGCTTCTCGATGGTCATGGAGTGAAAGCCGCCTCTACGTCGTCACAAACGGGGCTCTTTCGCCAGACGACTGCACAACTAATGCACATCACTTTTCGAGAGATAAAAACAAGCTCGAAATTCTTCCTTCGTTTAATAGATCGACCTGTCGGGGTAGAAATATGCCTGCTACGGCGAACATAAAAATACACCACGCCGCAGCAGTGGCCACCACAGGTGTCCCGAGTTAAACTCGGCCGTGGAAAACCATCCCCGAGTTTCTCCCTACACACCGAGCCCAGTCGTGGGCGCGGCGTAACAACGGACGCCACACCGACCCATGGCGTCCACTTTGTGCGGGCGTAGCGTCATAGCAGTCTTTCAATGCTTCTCTGGTCATGAAACTCCCGGCCAAGTTTCGTACGGGGACAAAGGCTACCGCGAGTGGCGCCACCGCAGATCGGAGGGCATCGGGGGGCCGCCACTGCTCTGTAGCCAGACCGCCAGGCAGGAACGTAGTGGCAGCATGCCCATTCGCAGCAAATTTTTTCGCCACTCAGAAAATGATAAGTCCGTTTGAGCGGCTCAGGAAACGCAAAGCGAAAGCGCACTGCTAATAAAGCGGCGAGCGTCTGTTTTATCTTACTCCGTGGTCCGCTCCCTGCCAAATGCGCTCTGACCACGCCCCCGGCTGCCCTCCGATCAACACCAGCGCCGCGGCGCGGCGGCGTACGAAGCTCTCCCAGAGCGTGACGGCGAAGTTTCATGACCAGAAAGGCATTGAAGGACTCTGGTCATAGCAACGAAGTCGTCAATTGATGCCCGTTAGCAACGACAACATCTTAGCACAAAACAAAAATAAAGTCCCCAGGCCAGCGTCAGCCAATGGCGCGGCGCCACAGTCGGGGAGGGGGGGGGGGGGTGTTTGATCCGAACTGGTGGAGTTCGCTGTTACACGAGCTGATAGGAGAGAGGCCAAGACGACATAATTTTCCCACAGGAGCCTTCTTCATACACACCGTGAAAACACTGTCGATCACAAATGACACAACTTCAACGTCTAAAACACTCGCCTGTGCTCAAACACCCTCTTGACACGGAATGATTTCTGACAAGCGCCCGCCGTGCAGACTCTACCCAGTCGTAAACAAATGTCATATTTGATGGTTGGGAGCAGGGCGCGTTCCGTTCGCCACAGTAGACCCCTTTGATTACTTGGTTGTGCTTGCGCAGGGCTGCACTGTGTCTACCCTCAAGCCACGTAGCAAACATAATTCAGCGGAACAACAGAACACCGAGAAACACGGACCGGCCCACGCCGGGCGGGGCAGCCTTGCTGGGGATTTCAAAGTAGCAGTAGGGTTATCTAGTTTATGCTAGGGAATGCGCATTGCGGATCGATTGCAGATGGTGCTGCATGCGGAAGATAGCACAAGCCGTACTTGGCGAGTTTTAGGTGATCGTTTCTCACGGCCCGCTTCGCTCTGATAGCAACACTCTAAGAAATCGGGGGAGTAGTTGAAGAGTCCAACAGTCATTGTACTCCTGCAAGCGTTGGCGCGCTCCCCTGGAAAGCTGCGGGGAGTTGGATGCAATGTTCGCTCCCATGAGGAGGAAGAGCAAAACTGCCAGCGTACTCTTCTCGTGCGCGGCGGAGTGCAGCCCCAGTTCCGCTCCCGCACCAGTGAAGAGTAAAGCTGCACATCGTCTCCCCTCTGCAGTACGAAGAGTAAAATTGCAATTTCATTCTTGTCCAGTGCGGGAGTAAGCATGGAGATGCACTCCTATCATTTACGCACACCAACTCATCAGCGATGATTTATTTGCATACGTATATGTTATATAAAGCAGTTGTGTAAAAGCGCCCGAGTACTTCCGCCGCGCATTCTAAACGTGCAAGAATATGAATTCGTGTAACGATTGCTTGCAGCGTTCAGTGACATGAATGGAGCAAGCTTAACAAAACTAAAAAAACGCATGCCTCAATTTGGTTTTGTTTCTTTGTTTTGTTTTTTTCCTCTGTCATGGCTTAGTTATTGACATTTAAAAAGTTGGCAGGCTATGCATCATAAAAGGTGCGCACCACGGAGGAAAGAATATTGCGCGCCGATTTCAGCGATTACGCCGAGGGCTTCCCAGCGGAGGCGCGGCGGTGGACGCCGCGTCTCCGCACTCCAGCCCGACGAAGATACGGCGTGCTACCACGGCGGATTTTCCGCCACGCGATCTCGCGTCTACGGTGAAAACCGACACAGGCGGTGCACCCGCAAGGACCGGGCGAGCGACGACTGATCGCGCCAGACCGTGATGTCCCGCCAGCGCGCAACACAGGGCTGCGCTTTGTAAACAATACGCTACGCACGAAGTGGACTTTCAAACAGACGCTTCATCCAACATGGGAAGTTCGACCTACCCTTATCGTCATACTTGCTTGAACACAGTACGACGCGTGCTCGCATGGAATAGGAGAAACTAGGTTTTGAGAATTAAAGGTTAAAGGTATTGAGGAAACTTAAAGGTATTGAGGAAATTAAAGGTATTGAGGAAACTTAGGTTACAGTGGATCAGGACAGAAGAGCACGCGGAGAAAACGTCTGACGCGGTGCGCAGGCGTGGGGCGACTCTCCTCGGCGAACAGCACACACACGCCCCAAGCAAGACTCCAAAGCTCTCACTCGTTGGTATAAACATCCGGCAACGCTCGCTGCGACGGTGACGGTTTCATCTTTTTCGTTCTCCGGGCTTGGCCCCTCGGCAGGCCGCCGGTGTCTGTTTTCGTTTTCGCCTCTCGGCGCCAGCATTCTCCCCGCGAGAATTATCCGAAGCTTCGGAGACGGCTCTCACAACATGGGAAGTTTGACCTGCCCTTATCGTTATACTTGCTTGGACGGAGTGCGACGCGTGCTCGCTAACTGCTTGCATGCCTGTGCGTCAGCGTTAGATCACGAACACGTAAGCAATCCGTATATTAGTTCGTTCGTGCGTGCGTGCGTGCGTGCGTGGAACTAGTTTTTATTTCGGACGGACATCACAGCTGCGGCGGCGCAGAGGCCGATACCGGAACTATGTGCACTGTGTAGCAATGCGCGCACATTTGGCCGGGGCAGCCGGAGTGCAGTCGCTGCCTTTGCAGGCTTCGCGCCTTAAGCTTGGAATCTTGGGATGACGGCTTTGGATTTATCTACCGGACGAAGAAACGCTGGCGGGAAGTGGAGGTAAGCCATTAGTTAACCTGGTATTCTTATCTAATGTATTTAGCGAAGCAGAGTTGCTGTTAACTTCGGTGCGCGGAAGCGGTTAGCCCTAACGTTTTCGTGACTCATTTTGACCGTTTCTTAGATTTGAAGGGCGGCTTTTGTACCCGTATGCAAACAGCGTCGATTCTTGCACCGTTTCAATTCCGTTGATTCGTGAAGTGTTGGTATCCTAGCCAAATGTTTTCGCGGGTAAGAAGCACGGTCGCGTGAGTAGTCGCAGCGCTAGTCTGTACTCTTAGCTCGGCGGCTAGGGTTAGAGTGGCTGCCGTGCGGTAGCTGTGGCTATAAAAGGGTCGAAAGTTGGGCGAGTTGGTATTGACGCATCTTAAAAATCCTACTGCGCGCACATTAACAAGGACGTGAACACACTGAAGACACCACAAGCGCAGACACACCGCTATTAGGTACACGATGACGGCTGGGTCGCCTAGGTTAAAGTTACTACATAACGAATTGCCCACTGTACAAGAAAGTAACTGTAAAAGGGTCGAAAGTTGGGCGAGTTGTGTCTGCGCTTGTGGTGTCTTCAGTGTGTTCACGTCCTTGTTAATGTGCGCGCAGTAGGATTTTTAAGCTGTCGCTGTCGCCCACACTGTTTGTTGTACCCATTGAATTACCTTTTTCGCGTCGGTTGTCGCCGTCACTGCACGTGGTTACCCCTTTAATTTTCGAGCGTTCTGATCGTTCAATAACGAGTTTATTGGTTCTCATCAAATGTTGCGAACTGCAGCGTGCATGCAACGAAGCATACTCGAGAATGAAGAAAACAGTAGCTATATGACCCATTAGCAACTTTTCCACGCTGGAATTGTGAACGTATAATGGGCCGTACGTTGCAGTCGGCTGAGGACAAAATCTAATGAAAATTCATCAGCGTTTATAACCTTACAAAACGAGTTATATTTCCTTAAATTTTGTGCAATGTTTTATACCGGGAACGTTATCGGGGTAAACAATGAATGCTACGGACACGTAAGCACTAATGGGTTTGGGGCGCAGTGCGTAGGCAGACAGCTGTAGGGCGCGCTGTCCGACATGACATTGGCCAAGGCACAATGAGCGTGGCTGCATCCAAGGTCACCGCACATTCGCATCTAGACTGGTGACTACGCCAAGCAGTATCGCATTTCAATACGGGTTCAGTGCGTGCTCTCGGCGCAAAAACTAATCTATCACCCAATGAACTTCATTTAACTGTCAAAGTCGTTAATTTTTTTTTTCATTGTAGAACTTATCTTTGCTGTCCCGCTCTTTCTGCCTATGTAGGAACCACGGGAAGACGCTACTTGCCCGAAGATTTTTTTTTTTTTGAGAGAGAGAGAGAGAGAGAGATCCCTGAGGCGTCAGCAGGAGTGGCCGTCGCATTCAAGACACTTCTGCTCACATCCTTGGACATCGTGGATGGGTTTCCATTTCTGCTGTCTGTGTTTTGGCTGTTCAGTGCGTAATACGCTTCAAAGTCGAAGCGCACCTTCTTGCTTCTGTAGACGTTACTTCGGCTCAAGCACGGTGCCCTGATCGGTACTGTTCTGAAGGCCGCCACCAACATTACGAAGCAGTCTTCTCGAACGTGTTTCTTTTTAATACCAAGTTATGCCTTTTTTAAATCTTACTAGCGCATCCTCATTTGAGAACCACCCGCCTAAAAAACCCAGTGGGAGTGTTTCCTGCGGTTTCCTGTTGTCCCACCAACATATATCTTTTGCGGAGTTTCCGTGTCAATGGCTTTGTATCTTTGTGTTGATTTTAGCTTGTAATGCGTTAATTGTAATCCACGCTGAATTGTTTTAGTCCCAGATTTTTGTTTCGCAAAATTTATTTGTAGACGTTTTTAATGTGTCCTAAATAAGAGCTGGCTTTCCAGTCCATGTGAAGAACTCACTGATGTTCTAAGGCCATTTTGTTTTATGTTAATACTGTTAACTATTCTCCCACTGGTTTAGTTCTACTGAAGCTTTTCGTGCTAATGCCAGTACCTTTTTTATTTTTGGTTGTTAATGTCATTTTTATTGTCTTAATTTATTGTTTGTATTTCAGTGTTTTCATTTGCTTTGCTGCATTTTTATTTGTGAATTTTTCTTTTATGTATCCTAAATAGGCGCTACGTCTCCTGTGTGCATGTGGAGTAGGAACCGTTGTTATGCTGTGATAGCTTAATTCCAAATAAATTTCTTTGTGTGAAATTGCAGAATGAACCGATTGTTGTGGTATTTTTTTCTTGAAAATAGTCTGGCCTTTTTTTTTCTTTTTTTCCATGTTTCAAAATAGCTTGTCCTGTTTTGTTTGCTTGTAACTGCCTATAGTACCATCGTGAAAATGGGGGGGGGGGGGGGGGGGGGGGCTAGTAGCAGGCGGAGCGAAAACACGCTGTCTCGCGGGGAATAGCGGAACGCTCTTGAGGCGTAACGAGATGCTTTCCATGAGAGAGTAGCAGTATCCGGGAACGCCGAAACCAATAGAGCTTATTCACGGCTAAAGGGAGTGACGGAACGCTGCCTTGGAGATGGCATAGCAATTCCCACACAGGGTTCAAGTACTCCGCTTCGAAAGCAGCAAGTGAATCCCACGAGGAGTGTTTCGCCTCTCGTTTGGCCGCCACGCGCTACTCCTCGGAAGAGTCGCCCAATGCTGCCAAAGGGAGTGAAATATGGGACAAAAGTTTTTACTCCTAGACAGAGTGCCCAGCACTCCTCGTCTTCTTAGAGTGAAGCGGGAGCGCCATTGCGCATGCGTGGCGCGCGTGGCCGCGAACGGCATTGGCTCCGTTTGAGCTGAGCGGGCCGCCGAAAACTGTCTGCCAAAACTCTCTTTTATCAACGCAAGCGACCCAATACAGCGCACTGAATATGCCGGGCGTGCTGCGTGCGATTCCGGCTGTTCCGCTCGAGGCGAATCGGATGCTCCACTATGACTACTTTCATAACCCAAGCAGCTGGAAACTCTAGAGTAGGCGGAACTCGGGCCTTCTGTGGCCTGGTAAAATACGATGAAGCTAAGCCGGCATCCCGGGAACAGCGGCAGTACGCACTACTTCGAGTTGGCACCCAGGGTGGCACGCATTCCTCCAAACCGCTTTCGAAGTTCCGAATTGAAGTCGCGTTGACGTCAGTGACTGTGTTGTACAACACATCACCATGCGTGATAAAGTGTTTGTTCGCAACTTGTTTCTGAGCTGCGTGACTCACGACAAAATGAAGACTGTTTCTAAACGACTGAAGGCTCAATATAAAAGAGTAATGTCGAAATCATGATCAATATAGAAGACTAAAGTCATTTCGCTTAGCTTAACACTAATTTACTGCCACTTGGTTGTTCCTTGTTGTTATTGTTTACTTATCAGTTCAGTTCTATTTTTCACGAAGATTACATAGGGTGCAAAAACTGACCGGGAAAAAATCTGCATTTCAGCAACTTGACTGCTCTCAGGCCAACGGGAGTAGGCAGAAAGCAGGCGCAAAACTCTGCATGATGCAATTTAGTACACATGAAGCGTGGGTTTACGGCACAAAGAAGAAAAAGAGGCATATTTTAAAAAGCAGATTTCAGCAACTACGATAATGTGCATGCTCATACTCCAAATCCATATTTTTCTAATTTATAGAGTAGTAGGGTGTTTTTGACGCGATCGAAGACTTTGCTAAGTCTAGGTATATTCCTAAAGTCATCAGTTTTTTTCTGTGTCACTTACAATTGTCTCGTTTTGAACCAGTAACGCGGATTCCGTGGATGATTTTTCTAAAACCACGTTGAAAAGCAGTATGATTAAATTATAATTCTGTGAAAAAGTGTTCATTCGAACATGAATTACTTTTGAGAATATTTGGAGAATATTTGGAGAATATTTGAAGACATTTGGAGAATATTGGTAATACCGATAACGATCGGTAGTTGCTAAAGACTTTTTTGCCCATCCCCCCTTTGTAGAGCACTGTCACGCTTGCTATCTGCAATTCTTTTTTGAAACACACAAGGTGCTAAAACCAAATTGTCAATATGGGTTGTGGGATCTTGTGCTGTTCGTAGGGGCGGCCTGGCGAGCACTCTGGGGTAGGCCACCACGCTAGCTCCCGGCGAGTCAACCACGCGGGCTCCCGAGCCTACGGCAGCCCAGCGAGGTTCACCGATACGAGAACACAGTAGACAGTAGTGCCGAAGCACAGCCTTTCATTTGGAGACTCCCAAAGCATGCGATCACAAGGCTCGACGGCGTTCACGAATCACGCCGCCCGGGTCGTGATCGCGAACGGGAGGCAGGCACTCACGGCGCGCGACAAACAACAGTTCCCACCTGAGAAACAGGGTATCCGCCACCGCCGCGCTGTTCCGCCGATCTTGCGCCCACAGGGCCACCGGCGAGACTTCCTGTGTCTTCCGCGCGACAACGGTTCGCGCCGCCCGAGCGCCTATGCCCCGATGATGATTGTGATGGTGATTGCTATTGGTTTCCCCTTTGTAGCGGTGTGCTGACGTGTCATCTCACCAAAGAGGACTAATATACCTATGTTTTCCACTCTTGGTTCAATACTAGCGCTGCTTATACGCCTCGACCGCGGCCTATAGAGGCGCCACTGAAAGCCACCTAGCGGCCTTGCAGTCACACGGGCAAGAGTCCCCGGCAGCTTTCCCATTGTTCAAAGCGTTATGGCTGCAGTTAAAAACTGTAATTTCCCGTTTATACACGTACATTCTAATTATTTCTGCGGTGATAGTGATAACAAAGGACGGGCGCTTTATGAGAGTGGGCATATCTTAGATGTGTCCGCAGTGTGGGATAACCCCATCAGCATACACGCGAAGTGCGTGCCCCAGACCAGCGTCACGAATCCGGCGTACTATGTGGAGCTGATTGTAACTATTTTTCGCTTCTCCGGTTAATGAACGGTGCCTTATTTAGCTTTAGCGACCTTAATGTGGAGCTGGGAATTGGATAGTTCCCTTTGTGCGTGTGTTTGCGAGCGTGTTTTCTCTTTGTGTGAAGCAGTACGTGGCGTCCGTAGTTTCGCTTGCCCGGATTGTTTTTCTTTTCGCTGCGCTCCCAAAGCCGGTTCGCCGAGCGCATCGGCACCCATGTTAGCGTGACGCATGTTGATGTTGCTATATGTTTTTTTTTACTGCATGGCCGTTACGGAGACAATCAGAAAATGCTTCACGCCTATGATCGATCCCGACTCGCCTGAACTCCGCTACAAATGTTTCGCGTTCTGGAACATCAGTATTCACACACCGAGACTGTCCGCGTTAAATTACTACGGCTTAACTAGTCAGTCGTGTGCGTGCAATATACAATTCTGGGATAAACACGTTTACGCTTTTACCTGCTCAAGGCCACCGGCGCTGACAGCGTCACAGCTGCTTGGAAACCACATACTTTGAGCGTGCAGGCGTGCAGCAACGACTTTTTTGATGTCGCCCGTGTTCTGGAGTGTACTGGTTACAGTGTGGTTTAAGAATGGCGCAATCAATGGGTAACCTGTACGGTTATTTAATCGCCGCAAAAAAAAAAACAATATTGGGAATCCCACGATTTTCAGAAAAACACAGATTGTGTTTATTGTTTTGCTTTTGACTTCCAGACATTCGATTTCGTGGCTTTCTTCATTTATATTAAGTTTTGCTCAAACAGCCTTGTTTCTTGACGCGCACGTGACACGCACCAGCAGTGCGTCAACAAATGCGTATTCACTGAAGTCTGCCTTTTGATATTGTTAATTGCGTAGGTTTAATGATTCAGGTTTAATTTTTACTGTTCTGTTTGTGGAAATGTGTGTGCACCATCTCCAGAACCTTCAATATAGACCAAAGAACGGTGGTCTGATTTTCGGCGAGGTTGTTTTTTATTTGTATTCACCTAAACAAGGTTAGCCCGCAGATAATTTGTTACCTCGGCTGCGCTCTTCATGATACAGCGGTTGGCTTTGTGGGAAACACGACATACTATTTTGTGTAGGGGCCCATTAGTAATTTTACCGCTTCAATTTCGTTCTCGTTGTACAGGCTGCAGTACCTGATTTCAGTCTGCAAGACGCGCTTTGCTCGTGAAAAGCGGGACCAGGAGGTCGCTGCAAACACATTGCCGCTCTCGTTCATTATGTGAGCACAAAGGAGAATAGGTCATGCACGAGTGGACCAAAGATGTGGGGCAAACCGTATGTAAGAAGCCTTGGAATTTATAAAAAAGGTGCTTGTTTGGATAGCTTTCTTGGGAGGTCTGTAGAAGAGGTTGAAGCAGTACCTCAAGATGTTCCGTTCCCTCAAGACCCGACAGAAGTCGCTGCCTTGCTGGACGGGCTTTGGGAGGAGAACTGTGTGCTTGTTGCAGCCATCCAGCATGAGCTCTCCGTCCAAATACCTCAGGAACCTGCTAAAGGGGAAGTAGTACACTATGCACCACAGTTCACACATGAGTACATGCGTTCTACAGATATTTATCGTTCAAACGACTGCTACGACATTTGTGACGACATGGCTGATGTTCTTGTTGCACCAGGAGAGATCACGGACATTGAACAGAAAACGCGAGAGCCTAGCCATGATCTGTCTCTGTGGAAGCGTATGCGAGCCTTGCGCATTTCAGCCAGAAGAAAGGCTCACAGTGTATTAAGGTCAAGAAAAGAGCCCAGTGCACTCGCTAAGAGTTTTTTTAACTGAACGAAGTTTTTGGTCCGTGCAAACAACTTACGGAACTGATTTAAAAAACGAGGCCATCCTGGCTTTTTGTGAACAGATGAGTGCTGAAGTACAAAGATGCGGCCTCTGTACAATGCTGGAACAACCGTGGTTGTGCTGCACACCAGATGGACTTGTACGCAAGGGGACAAAGGTTTCACTGCTTGAAGTAAAGTGCCCTCACTCCTGTCGAGAGAAGCCAATAATAAATGTCGAGGAGCAAGTCTCGAACGTCCCACGCTTGGTATTTCGAGACAATGAGCTGCTCCTAAAAAATCTCACGTGTATTACACACGGGTTCAGGTTTCTCTCTATTGTATTTGGGCTAGAGAAATGTTTCTTTTTCGTTTACTCAAGGCACCAGCAAGTTGTTGAGGTCGTAACAGACAAAGATTTTCTTCTCACGTCAATTCCTCGTCTGAAGATGTTTTATTTTGCGCACCATCTTCCTGCAATCACCAAAACTCTTCGGGCAGTGCGTTAATCATTTCATTTCACTCAGCCGAAACTTTTTCAGACGTTCTTTTTTCTGCAGTAGGGCTGTAGTGTGTTACGTGGAACAATAATCAACCTATTCCCTTTAATTGACCCCTGGCCCGGTGACATTGGAGATGTATTGCTTTTGTACTGGCTAAAACTATACACTGGTTTATAATTACCTAACTAGAGTACTACTTATGCTTTGTGGTCAAATAAAGCAAACTCTACACGTCATGTTGCATCGACTTTATTCATTGTTACAGTGTGTACTTACACCTGCTGTAATTTGCGGACATTTCTTGCTTACAAAATAGTAACATTCGTAACAATTGTGCAGAACTTTGATTTTACACATTTCTCACTTAAAACATTTCTTCCCAGTCAGACAATAAATGTGCTCAAGGTGAAAAGAATACCCGTTAAAGCACAAGCACCATGCAGTACACTTGACATGTCGGCCTCTGCTGTCTTTAACATTCACTAAATGCAGATACCAGTACCCAACAAGAAATTATATTTTGCCGTGGTTACGTGATGCTCAAGCAATTTCCTCACGGTTACTTTATAGCGGCTCCTTAGCCTTAATAATTGGAGCTTGCAAGTTTGCAAGAACACCACACATGACAATAATCTTCGATGCATGAGGTACTAAATCTGCAGATAATTTCTAAGACAAAATCCTGTAAATTTTTATTCGTTGAATGCACCGCTCAACATGGATTCTAGAACTTGCAACGTTGTACGTGGTGAAGACCTCCTCACGTGTGAACGGCTGGTTGGGCCGTGCAAAGACATGCATTTGGAATTTCACGCCTCGAACCACAAACTCTCCTCTGATTTGAAGAAATCCCTTATCTGCGAGTACAAGGTCTCCACGATTTAGCAAGTGCAGAATGCCGCAGTCTGTGGTTATGAAGGAATCAGTCGCGCGACCCCCGTATGGTCTCGACAAGAAGCTGATGATGCCATTTGGCGTAATTCCAACCAGGAACTTCACTGTGTAGCATTCTTTATGGTTCGAGTACATTAGAACCTTTTCATGTGTAGTGTTTGGCGCTGCACGAGGAACCTCGGTACAATCAATAATTACCCTGCAGGCAGAGTAATGCGCATTTGGCAGCAAGGGTTGCGGCTGGACCACAACTAATCGCCGTTTGCTGCGCAGGGTTTGCGTGGGGCCTCATCGAGCGCTGCTAGCCACGTGCGATAAAGAAAGGGGAACCTGACGCAGCGGCTACCGAGGCTTCGCCAGCTTCGCTTCGCTTCGGCTGGACCCACGTGACTGCAACCCAGCGCCACCACTCCCGGACAGCTACAAAAGGAAGGACGCATCTGGGCTCCAGCATTTGGCAGCAAGGGTTGCGGCTGGACCACAACTAATCGCCGTTTGCTGCGCAGGTTTGTTGCGCTCTCTTCAGAGCTTGTTTTGTTCATCGCATACTGCCGCACCCTTTGCTGCCTTTTTGGTGCCCTTGCTACTGTTCTGTGTCTTTATGATGCCAACGAACGCTGAGCTTGCGAAGTCTGTCGATGCTTTGCAATCCGAAGTAGCGGAACTAAAAAAAAGTCTAAGCATGTTTAATGACCTATACGAAAAAATGAAAACCGAGCAGGCCACTCTCACAAAAGAAAATAAAAATCTCACTCGCGCGAATGAGCAGTTGTCCCGTCGCGTTAGTGAACTAGAACAATATTCTCGGCTTAACAACGTAGAAATCAAGGGCGTGCCAGTGACGAAGGGTGAGAGCTGTGTCGAAATAGTCAAAGCTATTTCTGAAAAAGTAGGCTGCCCTGTGTCGGAAGCCGATTTCGATGTCGTTCATCGTGTCCCCGCAAAAGAGGGACAGAACATAATTGCCCGGTTCTGCTCACGAGCAAAAAAGGCTGAATTTGCATCGGTGGCCAGGAAAGCGCGCCTCACAGCCTCCGCAATTGGTTTCACTGCGCCAACAGATGCTGACACACCCGTGTACATCAACGACCACTTGACCCCGGAAAATAAACGTCTCTTCGCTCAGGCCTTAGATTTGAAAAAAGAAAAACAATGGAAGTTTCTCTGGGTCGACAACTGCCGCATTAAAGCCCGCAAAACAACTGACAGCACTGTTTATCGGATCTCGAGAGCCGCTGATCTGGCCTTTATCAACTAGTGAACGCTCGGAATAACCATTCCTGTCATGAGTTACTCTGTTGGTCAGTTTAAAAAATTACTCAGGGAACAGCCGCCGTGCCACACTTCCATAATTCATTTCAACATTCGAAGCTTATCCAAACATTACGATGACATAACCTATTTCCAAACCCTCTTGAGCCACAATTTTTCTATTATCTGTCTTTCTGAAACTTGGTTGTCGTCATGCGATGACACGCTGTTTTCCTTGCCAAGCTATAACTGTGAATTTGACCACAGACCGAATGATCGCCACGGTGGTTCAGCCATGTTTATCTCCCAGACAATTCCCTACAAACGCCGCGTCGATCTTTCTTTCCGAACAGATAAAGTAGAGTCCGTATGGCTAGAATTTGACCGTACCTTGTTTTCCGCTCATAAGAACACTGTAGTGGCCTCAATTTACCGATCGCCATCCTCATCTTATCAGGACTTCTGTGCGGAACTCGACAACATACTCCATCGTCTTAACCGTGAAAACAAAAATGTTATTATCGTTGGTGATATAAACATCGATATCAGCGACATAAATGATGCCTCGTGCTCAGATTATGTGAACTGCTTTCAAGGTCATGGTCTGGATTCTTTGATTACCTCGCCTACAAGATGCATGCCACTTGGCCCGTGTACCCTGATCGATCACGTCCTATCAAACCTCATCTCATCTCAGATTGCTGGTGTTGTCAATTTCAATATTACGGATCACTACCCCGTCTTTTTACTTATCGAAATCAGAACCCTACAAAACGTAATATTCTGCATAAAGCTTCATTTAACTCGGCTCAGTTTATTCAAACCATTTCTAATACGAATTGGGAGGATATAATTCAGAAAAAAAATGCTGAAAAGGCGTATGACATGTTTTCTGATAAACTAAAAACAGCTATTACCTCATGCCCATCACGATCAGAGACCTACAAGCGTTCTAACACACCAAGAAATCCCTGGGTTACACGTGGCTTATTGCAGTCCATGCGCAAACGAGATAACCTGCAGAAAAAAGTGAAATCACGTCCCTTTAACGTAGCTCTCCAAGCCCGCCTAAAGAAATACTCTCGCACACTCACCAAATTGTTAAAAGAAGCCAAACAAACCTACTACCAAAATGAAATCATAAAAAACGGTAAACATAATTACAAGAATTGGAAACTAATTAAGGAATTTCTAAACTTGGCTAACCCAGAACCTGGAATCAATGAAATTACTGATGGTACTCGGTGCTGGACTAATCCCGACGATATAGCAAATGCGTTCAATGCTTTTTTCTCAACGGGTATTCCGATTCAGGACGCTGATGCAGTTCACCTTCCCCGCTGCCCCCATAGTTTCTTCTTACGCCCCACATCGCCGGATGAAGTTTACGTCGTACTGAGTAGCTTGAAAATCACTGGAGCTGGGCTAGACGCAATCATGCCATCCAAAATTAAACTTGTATCCCGTGAGCTAAGTGGTGTACTTGCTAACATTGTGAACAAAATATTTAGGAGTGGTATTTTTCCCAGCCAGCTGAAACAGGGCAAAATTGTTCCTCTGTTTAAAAAGGGAGAGCGTGTTATGTTGTCCAATTATCGTCCAATCACTATCTTGCCGTTTTTTAGCAAACTCCTAGAAAAACTCATTGTTAACCGCCTGATCAGCTACCTTAACAAGTTTGACTTGCTCACATCTAAACAATTCGGTTTTCGTGCTAACTACTCTACGGAATTAGCTCTGATAACATTCACTGACGCGATGAAAACATTTATTGACAAGGGATTCTGGGCCGGGGCCTTGTTCATTGATTTCAGAAAGGCATTTGACACGATTAATCATACTATACTTTTTTGTAAATTGGAATCGCTCGGAATATGTGGGCCTGTCTTAAACCTTTTACGCAGTTATTTGACTAACCGGAATCAAGTGGTACAAATTAATTAAAGATTCTTTATCACAACCAGCAACTATTAACAGAGGTGTACCACAGGGTTCCCTGTTAGGCCCTCTCCTTTTCCTCTTGTACATTAACGATTTACCTAATTGCCTTCAATACACTAATTGCATCCTCTATGCCGATGACACCACATTATTTGTTGGGGACGAAATTTTCACAAATGTAACGGGTCGACTCAACAACGATCTAAAAAATATTTCTGTTTGGTGTGAAAAAAACCAGCTTCATATAAACCCCGCTAAAACCAGCTTTATGGTCTTTCACCCACATGAAAGGCAGCTTCCTTCAACTCCCTCCGTTTTTCTTCGTAATCACTCCATAACCGCATCTAGATCAGCTGTATTTCTGGGAATTACATTAGACCCCCATTTGAAATTCAATCTGCATGTTAAATCCCTCACTAAGAAAGTATGCTTTGGTATCCGTGTCTTGTTGCGATCACGTTTTAATTTCCCTGTTCACATACTTCGTTTGCTTTACTTTGCCTTCGTTCACAGCCACATTTCATATTGCATTTCATCATGGGGAAACACTTACGAAGCGCATCTATCTGGGATTGTGCACTTACAAAACCAAGCTATTCGCGTAATCAGCTTCAGCACTTACAGGGCACCTACATTTTCCATTTACAACAGCTTGAAAATCCTTCCGCTCAGACACTTAGTGCTGAGCAAGTTAGGACTACTGATCTATCGCCTTCGCTCTCATGTCATCGTCATTGACGGCTTTCCCCACGATCGCTTCACGAACTCTAACATTACCAGATTTTCTGAACATCATAACTTCCTACTTCCAAAAGCACGCACCAATTACGGCAAACAAACAGTTCTGTTTTCAGGAATTGCATTCTGGAACACAATACCGGTTGAAATTAAATTGTCTCGTTCCCTAAGTTCTTTTCACTGTAGATTAAAAAGCTTTTTCTTTCAGAGCTATTCGGATCTCGGCACTTAACGCATCAGTGTGTTGTAAACCGCCTAAACAACTCGCACAACAAATCCTATACCATGCCTTTTCTTTCTGTGCTATGTTTTCGCTTTCTATCGTATAATTTTATTGCACTACCGCAATCGAATGCTGCTTCACCTTTGAATTTTGCACCATATAACGTTGTTACAGGAGGTCCCCCCGACAGTGTTTCACTCTGGGACCTCCTTCTGTATGTATTCATTATTGTATTGCAATGTAACAACTATATTTTTTTGAATAAACCTTCAAACCTTCAAACACTCCGGGATCATCTGCTTGACAGTTGACTGGGACGGCCAGTAAATGAAACGCCGCAACTTCTCATGAAGTATGGTGCACCAAAAAGAAATTCCTAGAGCAGGTTGTTCTGTGTAAACTGAAAAGGACAGCGAGGGTGCTGCATGAAAGAGCCAATTTCAATTTCATCAAAAACAACAAAAGTTTGTTTGATGCACTAACCACCTCCTGCGGCCTGTCGGCCTGCACAGACTGAACAGCAATACTTTGGAGCTTGGTAAAAACAGCTGGTGACACGCCTGCAAGTGACCTGAAGGCATCCGCAGCTTTCTCACTGGAGCAGGCTGCAACGGTGTTGTAGCCTTGAAAGCCGGCTGTGGTTGTGGCCTGGCTTGCGTTCATGGGGTCACATGCAGAGTCTATCTTTTCCAATGACGTGCCACACGAAACGTCCTTTGTGGGTAGGACAGCCTAGAAAAAATAACCCCCACCAACCGTAAACTGGTGTTTACGCACTCGTGAATCAAGTTATTATGACAGAAACGAAAAAAAGGAGTGGGGTCTTCGTCTAAAAATAATCGAAACATCAGAATTGGTGCATGCTAAAGGGTTTTTGTGTGGAAAAGATAGGAGTGTCATGTAGCATAAAAAGCCTGTTTACCTGTGTCTCAACATCCCTATTCAGCATTGAGCAGAAAAAAATGTTGGCGGCGGGAACTTGCGAGGCCCAAGGATATGGCTCTGTCTGTGTTGCAGCCTGTGGAGACAAAGTAGTTATAGTAAATCTCGCGCTGCCTTAGTTATTCTATCTAACATACTTATGAAATGCCCCACCACACGATATACAAAGTTTGTGCACTATGCGGAACAGGTGCTATTTGTTTTACTTGTCTTTCAATTGTCATTGGAGCTAAGAGCATTCAACTAGCCATTGGTAACAAATGTATACGTATATAGGCCATCTAGTTCTATTCAGGAATGCATCACAAACGATCTTGTACATCATTCTTACCGCTGCTTACATCCGTACATTTATATTCCAACCAATTACGCTTCATTGTGTTTCATACAAGAAAATAGGAGCGGTTCATATGAAGAACAGTGCATTTCTAATTTGTGTTTATCATTAGTGTTTATGAAACAACAGTAAGTGCACATAGCAATACACACATTTAGCTGTGTTGCTGAAGCTTCATGAAATACAGCTTCCACTGGCAGTTCCACTGGCGGAGGAGCGCCGGCTTCTTGCAACCCGCGTGAACACAACCTGCATTTGAGAACACCATTTTGTGCTACGATTAACATAAAACTCATTTCTGAGGATTCAGTGAGCCATTCCGTCCGTGACTTTCCATCAGACTGCCTTTTTGAATAGACGTATAAAAGTGATTCTAACAAATAAAGCTTGTGCAGTACGCCGTCATATCTGTGCTCAGAAAGGTCCAATAATTTCGCAAACTAAAAAAACAGTTCGAGGTTTTCAAACAATACGCAATGGCTAAAGCGTTAATTTCCAAACACTAAATGCCTACGTTTATAACATTTTTTTAAGTGAGCAGGTAATTGCCTCCACAGTGCCCCATAGCAGTAATGTGATAAATCATACAACAGAAAATCCGCACTACAACTTCCAACTAACGCAACGCGGGAATTTTTTAAACAACGCACCTGAAAACCGCACTTGAAAACCGAAACCTTGAGCACCGAAACCGAAACCTTGACCGATATATTTCACCCTCACAGCACCCCGCCTGCCCCCCCCCCCCCCTGCAGTTACAAAGACACGTACTGTGAGACAAACACTTTCAGATCGCAAGTGCCTAGTTCTGTCAGAGGTGGGGACTTGCCGACGCTTGTACACTGCTGGAAATACCGTTGGCACGAACGCCGGGCTCCCCGTTCACAAAGTGCTGGCTGCAGATCCTGCTGTTCTTGCTGGGTTCCCAAGGGGCGCCACTCTTTCTGCAGGCAGAAAAAGTGTAAGCATGCGCACAGAAAAAATAAACGACACATACTTTTACGAAGACAACCAACTTCTTATTCCAAAGTATTTGACAGAGTGGTTGGTGGTGTACAAATAAATTAATTTAAACACACAGACTTTGTAAGTTCGTCGTAAAGCACTGGCGGCGTCGCGTTTCAAAGTTTGAAAACCGAAACCTTGAGCAACACGAGTGCATTCTGCATCGCGAAAAGAGAATAGCTGGTTATTAGGCGCGCAGAAACACCACAGCGCTGCACGCTGCGGAACGTACGTACGCAAGAACAGCTGGTACATTCAACCTATTTCTCAACAGCGCGAAAGTAACGGAAGTGCGTATTCACAGTGAGCTATTACAGGCATACGTCCCCACATACACGTTCCTGCACAACAGCTCAACACCTCCACTTGTTTCACATGCAGCGAAAAGGCACACGCGTTAGACAGCTGCGTACTAGTTTTTTTTTTTTTTTCACGACGGTCGCGTTACAAAGATGTGCGCCTCAAGGCAGCAGCTAGCGAGAACTGGCATTGCAAGAGTAACTCAACCGTGATCGTAACTGCAACATAACTGCTTGCCAGGAATAGGCGAGGTAACTATCAATATATATTTACTCACGTTTGGCGGCGGACGACGGCTATCCAGCGTTGTCGGCGTTCACGCTCGTTGGGCCGGCGAGGGAACGGGTAGAAGCACGTCCCCGGAGAGTTTTTGTAGGTGTTCGAGCATGCTACTACGCAGCAATTATTGTTTGACATGTTCTAAAATGTTCGCGTTGCTAGAGGTTCAGCATATGAGTACGACAGTGGACGAAAAAGGGAGGCAGAGAATACCAGAACGCACCAAAACCGCGCTTAGCAACTACGCCCCTATCTCCGGGGTGCCGCCGCACTCCCGTATCTGCGTTTTGAAAGCGGCGGCTGGCGGCGTAGCAATCGCAAAGCTCGAGGCGTATAGGGCCGGCACAAAAATCGGTAGCATTTTGGCTGGCGTACCCGCAAATTTTTTCGTGGGGCTAGAGTGTACTAGAAATTTTAGAGTGGCCCGACTGGCCGCCCGGAGAGGTGCTCGTTTCGCGCAGAAAATAGCGGCGGCGCTGTAGTCAACGACAACTGAAAGCGAAAGCGGCGGCTGGCCGCGCGCACGGCCGCGCGCGGGCCAGGAAACGCTGCTGCTTTACGCGCGGAGCGCTCGTAATTTCTTCTGCGGGTCGTCCAATTGCTTAAATATACTGTAGGTACAGTGGACTGTGGGTAACGAAATGAAAAACCAACGCTGCAGCTCATTTTGCGTTAGTTGATTGATTGATTGTGGGGTTTAACGCGCCGACGCAACTCAGGCGATGAGGCGCGCCGTAGTGGAGGGCTCCGGATTAATTTTGACCACCTGGGGATCTTTAACGTGCGCCGAAATCTCGTACACACGGGCGTTTTTGCTTTTCGCCTCCATCAGAAAAGCGGCCGCCGCGGCCGGGAATCGAACCCGCGACCTCGTGCTCAGCAGCGCAACGCCTCATTTTGCGTTAGTTTTGCCTTTCCCGCTCGACAACAACAAGGAAAGTTACGGATTTTCCTTTGCAGCATTCGTAGCGGATTGTAAATAAAGTAATTGCAGCGACATTTTCGCGTTTTCAGTTTCTCATAAAAAAGTATTTTGCGTGGTCTAGCAGAAGGGGATGACCATTAATCTGATGGAGGGACGAAATTAGGAAATTTGGGGCAACGAATAGAATCGATAAAAGCAGGACAGGAGTGGTTGGAAATCATTAGGGGAGCCCTTCGTCTTGCAGTGGACCAGAATAGGCTGCAGTGATACTTTGTATTATGTCATTATGGTGCGCGAAGGGCGTCAAAAAGGTACTCTGCATAAATCGACTTCACCGCATTGTAGCAGTCGTTGAAACGTGCCTCATCAAATGTTACCCTTAAGAGCCGCCACACATCAGGTGACTCGTAGACAAAAAAATCGCGCATGTTGAAATGCCTACGATCCCCATCTGCACCTGCATTTGAGTCATGTAATGAGGCTTAGGGCGATCTTTGCTAAACGAGTTTGCCACCTTCACTGGACACTTTATTTCCAGGAGTGTCTGCCTCGCTGGGCAGCACTCGCACCGGAACGAAACTACTCCGTCTGGAGAGCACCCCATTAAAGGGAAGTGCTGCCAGATGACGAGTCCAGTCTCACTGATTTCGACATCGTGGCCGTCTGCAGTCATAACTGCCCGGTAAACTTCCCGGGCCTCGGACTCTTTCTGAAGGCCTTTCACCATTGCTGCACTCTGAAAATGGTTCTGCCTTGTCACAGCTTTGTACAGGCCAGTCAGGTTGTGCGGTCGGGGCTCAGTTTGCAGTTTGTGGGCCTTAGTCTTAAATGAATGCACAATGGTGCTTGTCGCCATTCCACGGCGATACTCATGCCACTCCTCACTTGAGGATTGCTCTATGGTACACCTTTGGATGTCAAGAATGGTGTTTTCGTCGTACCACTCATGCGCCTCCTCCAAAAAAGCTTCAAGGTCTACCTTGTCAGTTCTTCTTATCAACTGAAGCACTGATGGTGGTCTTTGGCGTTGAGCTGGGGCCGTGCTCAAAGTTTCCTGGGTGGAGGCCTCGGGTTGCATGGATGCATCAGGTGCTGCATTGAAGCAAATGAATATTTACATGGTTTTTCAAGTAGAAATAAATCACGGGTAAAAAGGGGTATGTTGAATTATTCGCACACACTGTTGGCATTGCAATGCTCTAATATACAGCAAGAAATGATTATAGGATTAAATAATTGCAACGATGAAGCATGAAACAAAAAAAGCAAGTTCTATTTATTTTTCTTACAGTGATAGTTATCTTGCATGCTACTCTTATGCTGTATGCAACTGATTTAAATTACAATGCCAAAAGATAGCGCACATTGGTCACAGTGCACCGACATTTGAAAGGGAGGGACAGGTGTTGTGCACTGTGCTGCAATCTTAAACGACTCTCAGATTGGGATGGAGCAATTTCTACACAATATTTTGCGCTTGCGCTATATCATATTATACTTCATGATACCGGAAACTACAAAGCAAAATCTTACCGAGTCTCACTTTCTTTTTCATGTGCATTACCTGCCGTAGATGTGTACGGCAGGTTGGCTGTCAAGCGTTGTAGCACGCCGTCTCTGGGACGGGGAACAGCAGGTTCCTGGAACTGAATATGCAGTTCATGTTTAAAAAATGTAAGCTGCTACAACCGTTGATACAATTAAGTCCAGAATTTCTCGTTTGGCACGTATTGCAGCCATGGAAGCAGTAAATTTAAAATTCATTGTAAATTTTGAAATTTGCAACAGTGAACAGAAAAAACAGTAACTAAAAACTTGACATTAGTCTGCTGGCCCTTTTTGCCTTTGCTTCATGACAGTACATTAAGTGATATTTTCATATCCAGCGGTTATACCCTCGGCCCTTGCCTACAGAAAGAAGTACTTTTAATTTCAACAATGCAACTTGCCTTTGGGCAGCAGGGTAGATTGAGGACAGTGGTGGGTGCATATTTCTGTTTTACAGTGTATTTGGCGTTCTGTCCCCATGACTGCGGCAAATCTGTTGAGGAAAGCAAAGTCAACTGCTTTCTTTGCTTGATGTACAATAGAACTGCAATGCAGTGCTTGCACTTTTGGGATGCTCTGAAAGAAAAAAAGATGCCCTAAGTTGCAAACACGAAGTATCAAAAGATCACTACCACAGGTAAGTTAGCCTACATGGTACAGGAAATCTGTATATTCATAGTAACACGTTTTTCGGCAATATTTAACAGCCTTCTTTGTAAAATTCAGCTTTCTGTCAGTTTTAATAATTCAGTCGAGAACCGCCGGCGACCTCGAAATTCTGCTCGGAGCTTCACCCACTGCAAACAGTGTCAGTTACAAAACTGTCAAGCTAGTCTGAATCTGTGTAGTTACTACGGTATTAAAAATAGCTCCCGCAAAGCTACGTTTTACGTGGCATTTAACTGCACACTTGGATTACTGTTACTGAATTTAGTGCTGTTGACAATCACATGTTGAAGGTGCAAAGCGAACGTGTAGAAAATATGCGTGCACATATCCAGTTGAAATTGCCATAATATATTTTTCCCAACACTCCTAGGCTAACTTTCCCGGCGCAGCGCCGAGAGGACGGGGGAGAGGTAAAATATTTGCGAGCAGCACGTGTTTGGGGACGATCTCGAATAGGTCACGGAAAAGACTAAGATAAGGATTAGTGGCACAAATATTACACAGCCGCATAGCGTGGTGATCACGTTTTTTTACGCAACATTTTCACACGCACGAATTGTTGGCCGGTCGCTCGACGTCCTTCTCACTCACGTGCACATGTTACCGCGCGTGCTGCACGACGTTCAGCTTACCCAGCGGGACAGGTGAAGTTGATTTCAACGATCGTCGCTTCATCCTGCAGTCTGAGTTCGACTTTCAGCGGGTCGTTATTCAGTGCCGATGACTGCAGCACGTAGGCAATGATGTGCACCGGCCCGCTGGATCGGCACGAAGAGGCGACTGCGGTGCATTCTATCACGTGTCCGGCTTCCAACACTAAGTCCCCTTCAACAAGGCATCTTGAGCCGTCCCCGACGTAGTCGAGAATCGTGCTCAACGGCAAGGAAACTGCGAGGTTTTGACACAATGACATTAGCCTTCTCCACCGCTGGGTTATCGGCGACCGCCAGCGATCACCCCCATCAAAACAAATCAAATGCGCACGTTATTGCCCGCGATCACGGATTAAAGGCTTGTCATGCTTGCGAATGAATAGTAACCACAAATCACTCACTGTGAAAGAGGTCGTCCTCTTCGCTTTCCATCGTAGCCATGCGGAAGGCGCCCCAAAGCAGTGGGAGTTAGCAGACGACGCCAGCACTTATCCACACTACGAGCAGTTCGTTTCGCCGCCGCCAGGGGCCGACTCTGTTCGCGCTCGGGGCGAATATTTCTGTTGTCCCGTCGCCGCCGATTCCTCCCTGTCCGACTCACCGCGCGTAATACGCGCGTGTTTGCGTGCGCGCCGCATTTGCTGTGTTTATTGTTTTCTTGATTTCATCACATTCGCGGGTAAAGAAGATACATGCGCGCCGGTTCCAGCAGCGGCTGTGTTGATTAGCTCGCATCAGACATTCGCGGGTACTACAAACGTATTCGGGCCCGTGAAGGCCGCGGATCTGTCAGCCTGCTCTCGTTGCAAACCCTAGCGCGCTTGCGCCGCGGCTCGGGCCCAGGTGCGTTTTTTTTTCTTCTTTGTCTCCAGGGGTAATGGCCATAAATGTCTATTTTAATGCCTTTTGCAATATCGGCGCCTATGTGAACCCTATTTGTCTCAAGTTTCTTTTTCACGTGCGGTTTGAGATCGTTTGATGTTGATTAGCCCTAATCAAGGTTTGTACCTCAAATTTTTTCACCTTGCAGCTTAAAAAAGTTTGCTTTTCGCCGAAGATAGACAATACTTAGCTATTATCGCGGCTCTTGTTTTGCTGCAAGGTTTATAAGACTGGCGGCTAACACGCTTTGTTCATTTCGCCGTAGTGTTGCGGGAGCGTGAACTCGAGCTAAGGGCAGCAGGTGAGCTCATAAAAAGCAAAGATCAAAACAGGAGGGAGGGGGTAGCTCAGGCGACCGAATGACTGGGAACACTGCCTGTCCCAGATCTCCGCTTTCCTGGATCCAAAGCCGGATCTCGCTGTGGGGGAAGGGAGAACTTCTGGAGGGGGGGGGGGAGGCGGAGACCGTCAGTATCTGGAGCAAACAAAAACGGGGCCTTGTAGGGCACCGCATGTGCACAAAAATAATGGCGACCCCAAGAAATTTGAGGTCTGTTCATCGACAAATATCCGCAATTTTCTTTTTTGACACGCGCAAATAACAGATCAGCTTTTCGGTAGCGTGCGTGCGTTATGTGTTGCGCGCCAGCACGTGTTTGCTGTTTCAGCTCCCTGTTTTCTGTGAAGTGTAGGTGTTGTGGCTTTCCCCTCCGCAGTTCTCATGACTCACGGAGATGGCGCTCATTCTCCAACACTCCTCTCAAGCCACAGCACTGCTTCAGACTGCACCCTGCCCTCGGTGTCGCCCTCCGTCACACTGCTCCCGCTTCATCCCCCCACGCTTCCCTCGTGCTCTCTTCTCGAAGAGGAAACGAGGCTGCAGAGCACGAGTTCTGCCATTACGGCAGCCCAGCGAGGTTCGCCGATACGAGAGCACACTAGACAGTAGTGCCGAAGCACAGCCGTTTATTTGTGAACTCGCCCAAAGCATGCGAGCACAAGGCTCGACGGCGTTCACGAATCACGCCGCCCAGGGCGTGATCGCGAACGGGAGGCAGGCACTCACGGCGCGCGTCAAACAACAGTTCCCACCTGAGAAACAGGGTATCTGCCACCGCCGCGCTGTTCCGCCGATCTTGCCCTGACCGGACCTTCGGCGAGACCCCCTGCGTCTTCCGCGCGCACACGTTCGCGCCGCCCGAGCGCTTATGCCCCGTATGCCCCGCACGGGCCGGTGGTGCCATCTCTCGGGGGCGCCGACGACTCGGAGCGGATAGGCGTGGCCTCCGCGATCGGCTACCTGACGTTCAGGAACGGTGGACGAGCACTACTGCGCATGCGTCAACTAAATATCAAAAAACAAAGAAAGCGACTTTTTTTTTGCCGGATGTGACGTCATGGTTTAAGAAAAATGGCAGCTGTTGTGCGGTCGTCTCGCTGCGCTCTTCTCGTCGTGATTTTTGCCTGCCGTTGCAGCGGTGCATAGGTTTTGGCTTACGGTTAAGGCACTCTCGAAGAACTTCTGGAGAGCACTTACGGTGGTGTGCAGCGTGTGACCGGGACGCTGAGTGTGTGCGACTGCCTAATTTTCGCGTAGTACGTTGCGACGGTAACCACGGGTGCGCTGCATCAGTTCTGCCGCCTCGATTTACGACAGTGATGAGTGCGTTCCCGTCGAACTTCTGCACTGTGTTTTATTAGAGCGCCGTGTTGAGGCAACACCATCTAGAAAAGGTCAAGATGGTGTTGGTTGAGGTCGCTGGGCGTTTCGCCGCCTACGTGCCGTGGCGAGAGGCAGCAACGCCGGTCAGACGAGGGCACTGGGACGGCGCATGACGACTCCCATCGTAACCAAGCTAGCCACTTCTACGTAGACCACATGGCTGTGTTTTTGTCCCAGTACTACGGAGTTAACCTGTGCGAAGGTATAATTGTGTGTTCGGAGTCGTGAGGCAGGCAGGTAATGTTCACCATTGCGAAGGTGTAGTAACTACCATAATCTGCCTGCTGATAACTTTGTTGGTCTGAAACCTTAGGCCAGCTGATAATAGGACATGCAGCCCGGTGGGAGGTAGGGCTGCGCCCAGGACAAAGGTTTTTTTTTTTGTTGTTGTTACCAGCTGTAGGAACCAAGCCTTAATAATACACATCTAGGCCTCAAGTAGTGAATGAGAAAATATTCACTAGTTGCACTTAGCCCTGGTGCCAAGCATTTTTTTTTTCGTGGGCCCTCTCAAGTTACCGTTTTTAAAATTATCCCTTCTAAGGCACGTTCAAGCTGGTATAATGCCATGCATTCAACAGATGCTGAACAGTTCACCCAATATGTCCTTGATGTGTGCTGTCACATGCCGAAGAACAATATTGTACTTCAGTTGGTACTTTTAGGAACAGATCTTATGATGTGCAATGCTTTCAAGTTCATTTCTTCTGTGCTTAGCGTGACTGAGGACTTGTCTGCAGCAATCTTACAGCAAATAAGTTATCGCTTGTCGAACAGCACAAAAGTACCACTACAACTTGAAACTGAAATTAGTCAGGGATGAGATTTTGCTTGTCATTTTTCTCTCTCCAGCAGTGATGGCAATGGTAGCTGAGCAGTGGCGTTGCTGGGAAAACTTGCACCCGGGGCCCAGAAAATTTGTCTCCCCCTCACATATACAAAACAATTATTAATAATAAAACTAGTGTTATTGTTATTATTGCTAATATTGTCTTCTATTGTTAGCATATGAAGGCTGGTTCACACTTGCGACTGGAGCTACCAAAAGCGATTTCTGTCACTCTTGTCACTCGGCATTGCTCTCATCGCATGGCAAGAGCCAGTGGTCTCGACAAATTTTGTGTCTTTCATTTGGATACCAATGTAAAAAAAACTTTTTACAGCTACTGAATGCATGGGTTTCGAAACGTCAATGCAAGCATGCATAATATGCGACATGTGATACGAAATGAAGCCACAGGATACTTGATGTGTAGTTATTTATAAAGAACTGGCAATATATTAGAAAAGTAAGCAGCAAGATAAGAAGCCGTGTGTTATTTAGGCATTGATAGCTACACGAGCTTGGTTTAGAGAACCCCAGACGACGACTCTGGTGCAGATCTTGATACACAACACCGACCTTTTCAGTGAATTGGGCATCGATAAAAATCCTAACAGTAAGGAGCATCATGGTGTGTCACTCGTGGGCACGAAAACACCATTAGCAACCGAGAAAGGAGTGGCCAAGAGCTACTTGCGGCATCACAGGGTGTAATGCGCAAAACCAAAGTAGGGTAGGGGAAAAGTGAACGCTGATATGTGGCAGTGTGAGAGTACCACATCTTACAGTCGATACCAAGCGAATGGATGCCTGCAAGAGCAATGGAGGTGTTAGAAAGTCTTGGGCTTCGTCGGAAAACGACAATATAAAGTGGTTGCCAGAGGCGTTCGGGAAGCTTTGTAGCCCGCTGTGCCGACTAAATCATGCAGACGTCCCGCGGGCCTGGAGGAGGGTGGCCAGCAATGATAGGGCTGTTTAAAAGCAACACATGCAATACAAATAGTCGCTTCATTCGCATCAATTTTCCTGTGTCTAGGAACACACCTTGAACAAATTATGCTTGAAGGACCACAGGCGGAGCCTGGCGAAAGAAGGCTGGGGGAGAAGTAGAAGTTGTCCCAGCAAATAAACAACAGCGGGACTTAAAAAAAGCTATTTCCAAGTATTGTGCAGGAAAAGTGGTATAAAATGTGAAAGAAACGGCCACCCCATAAATGCGGAAAAACCGCCTGCCGGTTTGTCACTAAAGGCAGCCTCTGTGGCAGCATACAACTGCTGGAAATTTCTCTACGTGAGAATTTCAGTACGTTTGAAATAAATACATTGTCGGGTCTCTTTATTTTTATGGTTATGTGATTACTGAGAATGGAAGCAGATAGAAAGGGAACATTTAGCGTGGAAAGAGACGACTGGCCGTACATGAGTCGTCTAAGCGGCCAGTGCACGGCTAGTCGTATGGGGTGTTTGTCTGCGACAATGTTGTCGTTTCCTTTCGTACGTTGTAAAAAGATTCCACCACACATTTGCAAATAAGTTAATTGACATTGGCGTCTTGGGAAAACGAACACAGTATAAAGTATAAAATGTGAGGTTCGGGCTTACCAGTGAAGCAGCCACCAGCCAATGGAGGAAATCTGAATCGAAGGAGGTTACGAAGCGATAAAGAAAGAACTCTTGAGTAAAATATCAGATTCGTACGGGCCCGAGTGTATCAGCACCACACGCTGGCTCACAACTGTTCGGTCGCGCCCATCCCGATGTGTTGGTGACAACGATTTCATTGACGTCGTTGTACAGTCGACTAGCTCAAGACAGATCCTAGATGAAACAACCCTTTCCTAGTAGCTGAAGAAATAATATCGTCCTCTCCAACCAAAAGTAATAACCAAGAACAAGACGTTTGGGACCCATCTCGATTCCCTCTTCTTTCAGGGGTGACTGGGGTCGCGTTGTAGCGCCGGTCACTCACAAAGCGCCTCGCTGTGGAGCGCGGTGCCCGCATGTACACAAGTGGGAGGATTCGGAGGAAAGGACTTATGTTCCTTGCATCTTTTCCTCCAGTAGGTCACGCTTCTGGAGCGTTTCACCGAAGTCTCTTTTGCGGTTTGATGTTTTGCAGTACTGGGCGACAGTTTTGCAGCCGGACGTCGTCGTTGTGCTGCCTGAGTCGTTCCAGTAGATTTTTTCCTCCCCAATGCATGGGGAGGGGCACTCAGCTCAAAAATCTTGTATACGACACCGGGCGTCCTGTCCTTTGTTGCACAGTCTTCAACATTTTTTTTCTAGTTAGTTCACAAAGCACTCAGCAGAACGCTTTCCCTCACTCCCACCTCAATTATCGTGGGGTGTCCCGACCATATTCCGGGATGGGAGCACTCAGCGGATCGAATGCCTAATGATAGAAAGTGGGTGACGTGCCTGGTGTTTATCCTATTGTTATGCACTTAATTTCGTTGTCCTGTCCTTTTTTTTCTCATCCTACACCTTGAAAGATGAACCTACCCGAGCAAAATATTTAGGTAATCAGCTTCAAATATTTCTTCACTGAGAACTCCTTGGGACGGCCACACGAAAACCATGATAAAATGGAAAGAAGATGAACACACGGCTATCCGCGTTATTTATGTGCGCAACGCAGATACTCATTTATATTGCTCTTAACTTACAGGGGAATGAAATAAAAAAACGTAGATTTACCTGAATAAAAGTTAGGTAAATAAAATAAATGCCGACATAACTGTTCTTTTTCTTGCATAGTTTGTTCGACAAGCTACTCGTCTGTTGTTCTTTTAGTTTAATTACATGGGGCCGCATAGGATACGCCCCTTCCATATAATGCTATCTTCATACAATTGCCATGTGCTGGCTGCGTCGCTGGGCACGATGAAAGAAAGTCAATGACATAAAAAATATGAGCTATCAACACCCGATATCAGATCCTTCACGATTGCTTAAATCGCGAATTGGTTGGTTAGTGCAAGCACTGAGGGAATCTCGTGCAACCAAGGGGAAATCGCGACAACCCTTTTGTCTCGCCTAATGTTGGACACCTGAGCTCCCACCCCTCCTCTTCCACTTGCGCCCCTCCTCCCAACACAGGCTTAATTTGTACAGTTAGCTCCCCCGCACCAACCTTCATTGCATGTTTCACACTTACTTTCATTTCGTTTTAATTATCAGTCCCCGCTTCCTCAAGATTCAATCTTCCCCATATTTTTTTTTTCAGGACATTTTCACCTTGGTTTCCTTCTGAAAATATGGCAACCGGACCCAGGTACACGGTCTCCGACGCGTCACTGCGAAGACTCGAGAAAATGCCAAACATTCACCATGACCCGTACACAACATCTCATGTGCGTAAAAAAAGCCACATAAGTAACCGCCGAGGACACATGACCAAAGTCTCGTAGGCTTGGATGCCTCCCCCTTCACTCCTCCCCCCTACTGATCTCGTCCGCCACCCCAACAGTGGTCCTGGACGTGATGGAGGGGCTTTGTTAGGCCCTTGTCGTCCCATTGAAAAGCAAGCTCGCTCGCTACACCCCTCCGAGCGTCGCAGTCGTAAACCGACGCACCCCCTCTCCAGGAATCGTTCCTTGTTCGCCTCCGCTCACCCTGCAGCCAATTAACTCCTCAAGCCGCACCCATCCTCGACTACCGCGAGATTCCTGGATGCCAAAACTCTCCTCGCTTTCTTCCATTGTACCGACAACCCTTTTTGTACCGAAATTGTACCGAAACAAATTTGAATAGACTGGTGGGGACGTAAATTGAACAGGCCAAAGCTGTGGTCTCGTTACACTTGTCTTCCAGTTTTCGACGTCAGCATTACACATTGTAGGGGCACAAGTGGCACCCCCACCCTTACTGAGGGGCTGGTACCCGGGGCCCAGGGACCCCCGGCCCCCCCTTAGCGACGCTACTGCAGCTGAGTGTTTTTTGTAACTACAAACGACAACTTACCTTTTGCATATATATTTAGAGGTGTGTGATTATCAACTTTGCGTCTGTGAATTGAATACAAGTTAAACTTGGCTGTGAATTCAATAAAATATTTTTGAATACGAATAGTAAAAGCTGGCTGCGAATTGAATATTTTCAAACCACGCTATCTTTGTTTTGGTGTTTCTAGAGAGTGAAAAGACAGCTTAGGCAGTCAGAACTAGACACATCTCTGTTCAGGTACTTGCGCTTGACATACAAAACATTTGATGTAACATAGAAAATAAAACACAGACATGGAAACCAGTGCAACAAGAATTTTGCATACATTGCCATAAAGAAATATGGGTTCCTCAAAATACTGTGAACACACAAAGCATATTAGGTATATTTAATATGACAGGCAGCAGTCCCCCCCCCCTCTCCTCAATGATTGAAAGGAGGCTGGGCATGCTAGTTGCCGGTAGGACCTCACCAACAAGCCAGCAATAACGTTTTATTCTCACTTCTGCTATTATATTTATAGGAAACCTATTTTAGATTATAAATTTTTCTTTCCTAGTGTTGCACTTGACCTAACATACACCACAGTTAGCGAACACTTGCTTGGTGCAAGGCTTCTGCATTAGGCTTTTGGCACGGCTTCGGTGTCACGCAGAAAAACCAACCCGCAATGTTTTACCATGTAGTGAAGCTTGAAAGTTTGCACATCTTCAGATAGAGCAAACATTCGTTCCTCTACTATTTGTAAATTTCAAATATTTGAAACAGAGCTGCAAATCGAATATGAAAACGTACTCGCACAGTATTCTAAGTTGCGAATATTCACACACCTTCAAATATACTGCCTGGTCACTTCAGTATAAGTGTATAATTTATACAAATAATTTCATGAATGAAAGTTAAAAATGCCGTAAGGTGTTTCATGCAAGTTTGACGCATTTATTCGAAATCACTGATAAGCATTGGGTGCAGTTGATTGGATGGTTAACCTCTCTGTCTTCCCTGTACTACCTCCTACATCCCCTCAAACTTAACGGGCATGGCTTCATTTCTCCTACTCCCTTCCTTAGACACTGCTATGCTTTCCTTTCTTTCTCCACCAGATTCGACCTCCCTCAAAGAATACGCCATTGCCCTTGCAATAAATAGAGCTCGCTACTCTTAACGTTCCTACCACCACGCCAGTATATATCTTCTCCGACTGTCAGTCAGCCCTTCGTAATTTCGCTAACCACTGGACCCACCCACACACCACTGATTTCGTCACTCCAATACTTGCATCGAATCCTCGGCCACGCTTCACAGTGGTTTGGGTTCCTGGCCACGCTGGCGTGTGCGGAAATGCCTTAGCAGACGCGCTCACCCGAGTACCTTTCCCGGGTTCGCCCATGTCCTGGCCAACCTTGTCCCACCCGCCGACGGTTCGTACTCAACACCGCGCTTTCCGCCATTACCAATTACACGCCCAATGCCTATCACGCACCCTGTACCCACCCTCCAGTTCCCGTCTAACTTGTGAGGATGCGTGCCTCATTCGACAGGCTCAAACATCTTCACTCCACTCCCATCACATTCTTCACCGCATCTATCAGCGCCCTGGCCATCCTTCCTGCCCCAGGTGTTCTTCTCACCCATCCATCCCTCATTCTAATTGGGACTTCACCCCACCATCTCTTACCCAATCCCTCGCTTTCATCACCTCCTGGGAGCTCTGGCTGTCTCCCCCGCCGACAGTGAACATCCAGGCTGCCCAGGAAGCTCTCTACAAACACGTGCACCGGATCCGCATAGGCATTCAGGAGTCAGGAGTACTACGTGGATCTGGTGAATTGAACTTTCAAATTAGGACCAGGCATTCAGGAGTACTGCGTGGATCCGGTAAATTGAACTTTCAAATTAGGACCTGGACTTAGAAATAAGTGTTTGTTCTCTCTCTCTCTCTCTCTTTCTCCTTCCTTCCTTTACAGGGTGGGCATTCATAGGAGCACGTGTTGGGTAATATGTTGTGTTGTAGTATGTGTGGGTCTGTAGGGATTTTTACAACGGCTTTGGACTTGGTGAGGGAATCTGGCAGGTCTTTTCTGGTCTTTCTGCTTTCTACAAATCCGTGGCTAGTAAATTTGAGGGCAGCAGTGCGTGCCGCCTCATTCCCTTGTACAAAGGCGTGATGTCCAGATAAGGTAGATGATCACTAGCTTTTGCATGCGTCGTAGTGTATTTGAGGTGTGATGCATCCTTCTTGATAAAGGGATATGCTTACTGGGAAGCACGGTGGAATCTGTCATGGCTGTGCTTGCATCTGTTTTTTGCAAAGTTGTGGAAGTGGTAGTGGTGAGTGTGGCGGGCATCAAGGGTTTCTTATGAGTGATTAATGGGAGACGTCCCAGGGTTTTGTGCTTAAATATGCATCAAAACAGTGAACTGAATGAAGGTGGCTACGCAGGCTAGTTGAGACTTCATCTTGGAAATTTTGGTCAAATGTCAGGCATGACTCAAGGAAAGGATAGACAGGAATGAACTTCATCAACGAAGCTTCATTTCCCTCTGAGAGTGATTACAAAGTAAACAAAACCCTCATTTGACACTGCTTAAACACCACATGTAAAAAGCAATTACAGCTGCTGCACACTTCACACTAATTATTCAGTATTCTATAGTGCATCTGTCTCCCACCTTTATCACATAGGCGTCAAAGATTTCTCGTTCCTGTTTTGTGCCATACAACTTCAGCACTCTCGTCGTATCAAATTCTGGCATGCAGCCACGTGGCGTGCATTGAGTCTTGGAGTGGAGCACCAAATCGGTTTCTGTTCAAGTCGTCAGCAATGCGGCATGCTCCCACCACCGCCTGTTAGGGCCTTGTCTGCCCAATGTACCATGAAGATACATTGAAATAGGAACAACAAAGCACGTGACTTTCAGTACATGCTGTGCATCATCGTGACGGGCTGTGTAGCCACAGGAGGAACAAAGTTACAGGAATTCGTGTCCAACAGTGTTATGGAAATAGCATTTGAGAATGTTAATTTGGCCCACTGCCGCATGTCGTGCGCGGTCCCGCTACGGTTATCAAACTTTGTCACTGTGTAGGATCAAGCAGAACACGACGAAGGCTGATAGCAGAAGCACAAACGAGCACCAAATATGGTGGTGGGCGAAATAAATATTTTCACAGACCGAACAGTGCCCTCTCGACACCCACGTGCTGGTCGAACTGGAAGTACATAATACCTTAGATAAACTGCACGAAGCTTACCATCACTCCCAAACCTCCCGCCTCAACCACCTACCAGACGAGACCCCCTTGAACTCCTCGTATATCCAGCGCCCCAAGAACAGCTCCAAAGTGTGCCCCTCCACATCCGTCAACACATTTGTACAGCTCCCATACCGCGATATACGCATCAATACGCTCGTCAGGAAAGCAACCCACTGGAGACCAACGAAATCAATGTGGATAATTACAAACTTTTCATTTCTGCGCGCCAAGAGTCCTCTGCAATGATTTAACAAGAATATGCAGCAGGACCATGACCTCCTGAATATAATGTCCCGGAGCTTATGACAGCACGCAGCGATTACAAGACACGGGGTTCGACGAACCAAAGCGACGCGCAGGAATCACCTTTGTAGGTCGCAATAGTCTTGTCAACGACCGTGTGGTAAGCGACAAGAGTTTCATGCGACCGATCGTTCGTGGCTGGTTGGTCGCAATAGTCTTGTCTTGATATTTCTTAGTCAATGACCGTGTGGTGAGCGACAAGAGTTTCGTGCGAACGATCGTTCGCGGCGGGCCATGATATCACCGCCGTTTGAAGTTGAAGGCATACGCGCACTCGCACGTCGGAGACGAAACGCCCAGCGGCCTCAACACGGTGCTCTAATGAAATTCAGCGCAGAAGCTTGTCGCGAGCGCACTCATCACTCTCGCAAATCGAGGCAGCACAACTGATGCAGAACGCCCGTATTCACCGTCGTAACGCACTACGCGCAAATAAGGCGGCCGCACACACTCAGCGTCTCAGCTGCACACCACCGTGAGTGCTCTCCAGAAGTTTTTCGAGAGCGCCCTTATCACAATCGCAAGCCGAACACCTATGCACCGCTGCAATGGCAGGCAAAAAGCACGACGAGAAGATCGCAGCGAGGTGACCGTACAACAGCTGCCATTTTTTAAAACCATGACGTCACGTCCGGCAGAAAAAAAAATCAATTTCTTTGTTTTTTTATGTCTAGCTGGCGCATGCGCAGTAGGGCTCGTCTACCGTTCCTGAACGTCAGGTCGATCGGCTGCCGGCGGCGCGCCATTGCTCCGGCCGTTTCAATCGCCCGGAGACAGCGTAAGTTGAAAAGGGGGCGTGGTCGCGTTTTTCGTCGCACTGCGGCGCGCATAGCCTAGGTTGTTTTCCCTGGCGCGGGCGGGTGCAGAGGGTGCGACGTTTAATAAAAAAAGTTACCGCACACCAATGCAGGTGAAAGGGGTGCCATTAGGGTAGCTACTGGTGCTTTGAGTGTTCGACATAGACTATGCTGACTCATAAGTGAATTCGTTGCACAGCAGCATTCGTTTTCCTTGCCCTGCAGGGTTCCAAAACACGTTTTCGGGATTTATTTCTGAAAATCTCGTACATGTTGTTTGGAACGCACGGAACGCGTCTTCCGTGTGTTCCGAGCAAGAACCATGCAGATTATGGGAATTCAACCGACCGAAATACAACCATTGGTAAGAAAACACCATTTATGTTGTTTCCTTTTTTTTTCTTTTTTGGTCTTTGACAGATAAACTAAATGACACGGCAACACTACTTGGAACGTTTAGCACAACTTTCACCGCGATACTATCTACAAACACGTGGTATACTTCAGCATCAGAAGTGTATACTGTCCAAATGGCTATCAGTATTTCTTCCGCAATAGGCAGGGTAAACGTGCTGGTGCCGTTTATTGACATGCATGCTTGCATATACAAACGCACAAAGAGACTTCCAGTCTACCATAAATGGACGTCGTCTAAGTAATGCCATAAAAATTTTTACCCGAGGTACGATTGCTAGTTCTCGACTTTGTGTGTTTATTACTAATATCTCGAACAACTTACAGCCGATGTGCATACATATATTAGTGAACAGCTTAACTGCTCACCGAAAAAAATAATATCCTTAATATGTCATGCCAACAAATTATGTGCAGAATATATTACCCCAGCAAATCTAGAAATTCAGAAACAGTCATTCGAAAAAATACACATGTAGAGTCGATAGCAATATGAAAGGAATCGCGGAATACCATGACTTCTTCACTCACGGCAAATAATTTGGTAGCGAGATTGCAGTAGGTACTTGAAACCCCTAAGCATATAAATGAAAAAGGAAAAAAATGATTGATTCATACCCGTGAACAGATTATTTGACTATCGTAGTCGCCTGCCTATAAACAATACACGAGTGCTTATCGTTATTAAGCTGTTTTCGCGCACGTTCACTCGAGCGCGCGCGCGCGCGCACGCACCCACGCACGCACGCACGCACACACACACACACACACGCACACACGCACACACACACACAACGGATACCAAGAGCGTTCGAAACAACTTAAAAGGCAAAAAAAGCATATTTTTGCGCAGCGATATCGCGCGAAAATGCTAGCTGTAACAGCGAAAAAAAAAATTCAGCACGCTGACATTCACTCCGCCCGAGATGACAGAACCCTGGGCTATGGCATTCGCCTTTCAAGCAAACGACCACTAAATCTGCGTGCAAAGGCAATCGTAGGTGTTAAACAACGTACGTTAAACAACTTTGTACTTGTAGGATCGAGTCAATATATATAGACCACATATTCAGAGTTTTCTATCACGAAGACGGGACAAGCAAAATTACACCGCTCCCCTTGCTTCCGCGCCGAATGGGACGGCCGGAGCAACGGCGCGCCGCAGGCACCAAATCGCGGAGGCCACGGGATTGGGAACGGAGAACACCGACCGGGCAAAAAATTCCCCCGCATTTCCCCGAGGGGGAGAATGTGAAAGTGCGAATGCACGGTTGTCGGCCCGCTTGCGGCGCTTGCGCTCGGCCCCCGCAGCCCACCCCCTCGCCGCCTTCTCTTCCATCTCTTCCATCGGGTTTGTAGTATCACGTGTACACCACGCAGTTATCAAGCCGCTATAACGCCGCTGAGTCGCCAACGCACGCCGCTGACGACGTAGTTTGAATGCGTTAAAGATATAAGGCGCGTCTAACACTGATATCACCGTCGCGTCTGTGGCTTGGTCGGTAGCGCGTCGCGCTGCGGCCCGCAAAGTCCTCGGATCGAAACCTGGCGCCGGATGCTGTTTCTTCTTTAAAGAGCACTGCGGACGCCGACGCCGGCGGTGGATGGTTTGGGGTCGCTTATAAAGAGCATTCGCTCTTAAAAGAAAACTTGAGTGCGGCGAACAAACTGTAAACTGACACTTTTTCCTGTGGCGCTATCTAGCGCCTGCCCCGCATCAAAGGGGACTAGGAACTTTTACTTTACTTTACTTTACTAACCAGTGGAGCACCGGACCGGTTTCAGCGCAACGCTGTCTCCCGAAGCGCGCGCCGGCTCGGGATCGCGGGCCGCGGTTCTCCATGATTCCCACAGGGTGCAAGAAGGACTAATACGTGCTTTATTGATACTATTTCCACGCAATCTTCGTCTTTGCTGCGACTTTTTCGAGCCTGCGGAAGGCATTGACAATCTGACACATCAGTTGGCGTTAGAAAGGGCGTGTGTTCAGCGTGCGTGATGCCACCGACTCTGTCAGTAGGTGCCACGTATTACGCCAGCTCTACAAGGTAATCTTTCATTCCGTCTGCTAGTCCTTTCCCCTTCAAAACTTCGCCATCGACAATTAATGTTTGAGTTCGAGTAGTATTTGTTTTCATACTTCAAATGTTGTTTAATTTCTCTCACACCGTTTGGCGGAGACTGTGACCATCAAATACACCAAAGTCTTTTTTGCTTGCTATTTCTCTTTGTTTAAATTATTTATGAAAGTGTTATGCCGATTTCTGTCGCCTTGATCTCGGGTACGAAGAAACAATTGGTAAAGCTTGTTGTTTCGTCGAATGCACTTTAGAATACCCTTACATGGACCCTGCAGCACTTTTCTCAACTTTTTTTGAAATGTAAAATGCTTGCAGAGCGTAGTCACCCAACACACCCCGTACTTAGATTAGGGGGTCGCAAGGTACTTCAGCCAAGAATTACTGCCCAACAGTCCAACAGTCCAACAGATAACTTGTTAACTAGCTCAAAAGACTTCTCTCTCTTTCCCGGTCTTGACGTTCTTCGACGGTTGGAATTACATCAGTAAAGCCATGTAGCGGCTGTTAGCCGGTTTTCATTAAGTTGCAACAATGAACGCTTTTAGACAGCACCTGTAAAAAAAACACAAAAACAAAGCAGCAATAAAAGGCGTAACTGGTGCGACGAGTAAATCACTCAGTGCCGCTCCGTGCTGGCAGTAATAGCTTTCTCTGTGGTTCCAGACGCGAAGGAAAGAGTGAAAGCGCGTATCAAAAGTGTTGCAGGGTCCCTTTATTAATCCGTGGTTTGCCGGATTTATTGCCTGGCTGAAAGTTTTGTTGTTGAGAACGAGTCAGAATGGTGCGTTAAAAATCTTCATGAATTCGTCATGTAACAGGTTAGTATCCCGATGAGCACCAGCGCTTGACCAGTCTACGACCTGAATTATTTCTCTGAATGTTTGTAAGGTGCCCTCCGATATAGAGCGATATGTAATTTCGCAGTACATGTTAAACTGAAGATGGGAGCGTTGGTTTATGAAGGTGAAAATCATCATTTGATCACTGATGCCGCAACTTATAAAACCAGATATGTTATGGTTTATGGGTATGTTCACAAGAACCATGTCAAGTGGTGCTGGCGTCATTGCAGTCCCACGAGTTGGAAAAGTAGTAACACTGCGGAACCCATCATGCTGAAGTATTCCTAGAAGTTCTGCCGTAGGCGCTGATTGATTCAAAGTGACTATGTTCAAGTCTCCGCCAATAACTAAAGTGCATCCCATTTCGTTCGCATATGAAAGAACATTGTCGAGGAAATCGCGAAATGCACGCATGCGTCCTCCAAGGGGGCGATAAATGAGAGCAAAAACGTTTTCGCGTTGCTTAATGCAGGAAACTTCTTAGTCTTCGTTTATTTCACCAAAAGATCCCATCATTTCACAGCCAGAGATTCTCATCAGAATAGCAACACCGCGCCCTCCACCTCCTGTGCGATTCGAATAAAAATGCGTGAACCCGTGAGGCACAAAAAAAAAATCCGGAGTCTTTGTTGTACATGGAAGTTTCCGTGAAGATTTGGACGTCGAAATTAAGTTTTGAGGAAGTGAGCAGTGAAGAAATGTCTCGCTTTGATCGTGCGTTTCGGTGCAGCAGTTTAAGCCGTTGTGCTACATCAATGTCGGTGGCTCAGTGGCTAAGCACGACCCCGCTGAGCACGAGGTCGCGGGTTCGATTCCCGGCCACGACGGCCGCTTTTCTGGAGGCGAAAAGCAAAAACGTCAGTGTGTACGAGATTTCGGCTCATGTTAAAGATCCCCCGGTGGTCAAAATTAATCCGGAGCCCTCCACTACGGTGCGCCTCATCGCCTGCGTTGCTTCCGCGCGTTAAAACCCTACAATCACACAAAAAAATCTAACATCTGTGTCGCCAGTGGCATCGACTGTATTCTGTGAAAGAAGAATCGCTAGTCATGACCGAAGATTGCTTCAGGCTGCCGCAATAATTTCATAATCGCTCCCCATGACCAAAAATTCTGGAACCAGAATGCATGCCCAATTGGTTTACGAAGGTTTTAGCCGAGCATAGGGTGGTTGCTCATATAGGAATACATACAGGCCACGGCCCTACATGCCTTCTTTGGCTTGGGCTGGCCCGAATATGCATTCAGTGCAGTGAAATAAAATTATTATTATTAGCGGACTCGCACACAGACCACAATTTGTTCCAAATTTAAATAAAGGGCGTCACCAGCGCAAATTCCTCATGGCTTGGCTGTAATGTGAGAAGTTAGAGTAATGTGAGAAGTTAAAGACGCTAACGCCACATATATTGGAGCCACAGCTAGGTAATCAGGAGGGAGTAGTATGTTAATCAGCGTAAAACGACGCCAAATAGTCAGGTTCACGTGCATCGGCATTAAATTGCCATATTTAACAGTGGTTTAACATGGAAAGCATTAGCAGGGTTTCAACAGTACAAACGCTGGAAACAGGAGAAAGCCTAAAAGTAACTAAGAGGGTACTAGATATCGGCAAATACAAAATGTGCGCACTCAGCGACGCAGAAGGTAACATGGACGAGATAATAAAAGTAGAGAACGATTCTACATCACGCTGTATGCTAGTGACGTTACACCAGATGCAACTGCGGAGTATACAAGCTTAGCTCGCGAAGACCCACTAATTACCACAGACGACCTGGAAAAGGCTCTTTGGAAAGAGGAAAAGCTGCAGGTGATGACGGCATAACCGTAGATCTTTTGAAAGAGGGAGGAGTTCTGGTACTCGAAAAGCTTGCTGTAATATTTTCGGAATGCTCGAAGACTAAAAAAGTGCCTATAGCCCGGAAAAACGCCAACATTATTCTGATAGATAAGAAGGCAGATCCCAACGATCTCAAGAATTACAGGCTCATCACCCCACTCTCAGTTGTGTACAAGCTGTTAACCAAAGTAATAGTGAATCGCATAAGCGACAGCCTACGTTGCCAACAGCAAAGAGAGCGGGCTGGGTTTGGGAAGGAATGCTTAACCATACACCATATTCATGTCAGCAATCAAGTAATAGAAAAATCCGCAGAGGCATCAAACACCTTTACACAGCACTTATAGACTATAAAACAAACGTTTTACTCAGTACACACGGCAGCAGTGCTGGAAGCATTAAAAGACCAGGGAATAGAGGACTCTTAGACATAAGACTCCTAGACTATAGCAGTGGCGTAGACTTCTTATTTTTCTGGGGGGGGGGGGGGGGGGCAGACTTGCAGTGCGCCTCGAAGCAGCGAAGGGAGGGGAGAGGAAGCGGTGGGGTGGGGTGGTCCCTATGAGATGACACGTCATCACCCCGCTACAAAGAGGCTACCACTAATCATCATCATCATCATAAGGGGCACCTGCAGCAGTGAGGGCCTTTTACATTGCGTCGACTAACTACGAGGTGTCCCCAAATAAGACGTCCCGCAAACCTATGAACCGTGAACTTCAGCGGTTTGACGCATCCAGTAGAAATTACTTTGAATGCGTGTTTTACTGGTCACATTTATTCAGAACTATTGCATGACTGAACCATCAGCACAAAAAAAAAACGAGTCGATTTGTTTTTCTTTTATTGGGCAGTTCTGGGGTAAAAAAATGTAAACATCCCCCTCGCGAGGGGCACGATCAAATGCAGAGCATTTTCGGGGGCGCACGACGTTAAGTAGTTTGCGTTACGTACTATTCCATTGCGTAGCACCACTGGCTGAAGGTCTTGATTCCATCTCGTGCAACGGTAACTCGACGACGGCAACTGCTGATGAAAGAGCGCGGCGATGAGTGCGTTCCAGCCTCGCCGACACCCGCCTTTATAACGCCACGATCGCGCCACGCGCGCGCGATGCTGACGTCACGATCATGCCACAGATGTTGTTGATCCCGCGACGCGCGCGCCCCCACCTGTTGGGCGCGAACCGACCGCGGAGAGAGCGCGCGATGCGAGCGGAGAGTAGGCGAGGAGGAGCGGGGGAGAGGGTGCACCTGCGAGCGATGCGGACTACTACGGACGCCTAGAATGGGTGATATCGTGAGTTAAAGAAATGCTCTGCATTTAAAAGAAATGGACACGAGAAAGGGACACGACAGGGGCGCTACGCGCTGCTATGTTCATTTCCGTTAAGAGCCCCCGAAGCGGGTCTGACTTTGACCACTCACTTTTGTATCCGTGTGTGTGTTGTGCCAGAGCGCCCGACACAAATTCGCTGAACCTGGCGACGTGCCGATGGCGAGGTTGATTCGCGCCTAGGCCTAACCGCCCGCGTCAGACGTGCCGCGACTTGGCGGGAAAGGCACCGCCGAGTCTGCTCTCCATTTCCCATCGCGACGGCTGGACCAAATTATCCCTGGGACGAACAAATCCCCGCAGACACGCAGCAAGTAGTGCCTGGAGATGCCGCCGCAAAGTCGCCTTCCCTTTCCCGGTCGTGGCGGCTCGGCTAACGCAATCGCTTCGCCTCCATTCGCGAGATTCATAATGCGGCCAGTGATAGCTCCGACTGGAGGCATTGAAACTGCACGCGGCTGCAACGGGACCCTGGGGGTATAAAACCAGCCCGGAAGCAGCGGTGGGGCGGCGGCATCTCATCGAAGGCCCTGAGTTGAGAAGTGCTATCGCGCTTGTCTTAGCCATATAACGCTCTTTGTACCTTTGTATGTATTGTATATAAATGCTGCGTCAAATAACCGTCAGCTCGGCTACTTCGTCGCTATGGTCTGCGCCGCGTCGATAGCGGACTGGGCAGGGAAACGTCGCAACAGTAGTGACTGAGCTTGGATGGCCCAGTCCCAACAGTGTATGTGTTTTGGAGGCTTGGAGCGGGTATCGCTCGCAGTCGACGGCCGTAGTGCACCCAGTTGCTGCCGGTGCTTGGCAGCCGTTACAGCACTGTCCAACTGCTCTGGCGTGCTTTGTTACCTCGAAAAAACTGTTTGCAGACAGGCTTTTCGGAGGCGTGATAGCTTGCACTGACGTCACTGTATTCCCGTGTTGGTGCGTTGGTTGCACAGTGGAAATCTGCAGCTCTCGGTTCGAGAAGCGCTGATGAAGCTGAGAGCTATCGATAAAAAAGTGCGGTGGCGTCGTTATGGGCAACCAACATGTTTTACGAGACGTTTCAAGACGCGAGCTAAAGGTAAAAACCCAACGTCTGGCGTTGGTGTTCATCATATAAAACGGCCCTTTCACGAGGCCTTCCACAGTGCGAGCTTATACTCGGCACAAGTTGCTAGCGAGGAGTGGTCGCCCCGCCAGTAAACAGTAGATGAAGGTGGGGGAAAACAACCACCGAAATTCACCGTCGTCGTCAGCTTCATCATTACACGGTGGCATAAACGAGAAGCAGCGCATCGGGTGGTCATTCGAAAGCAAAACGCTCCTCCAGCAGCAAGATGCCAGCGCTGTTCGACAAAATATGTGAGGCGAAACAAGGCGTCACACGCGTTCGACTGGGCATTATGATGTCCGATTAACAACCCACAACCTGCACGGTTGGGCTGCACGAGGCATGGACAGCACGAGGACATAGTCCTACCAAACCTGAGCAAAAAGTTTAAAAACGGGAGCCTAATAAAACCATGTGGTTGACACAAACCATGCAGTCAATCTGACGCGAATCACGTTAACTAACTGCGTCTGTTTAAATGAGCGGTTCCGCTCATGAAACGACTCCAGAGCATGACATGCATCTATGGAAACTGCTTAAGACCGGGAAAGAGCGACTTCGGTGCGCGTAGTGCATGCATTGTGAGCAGCCCCCACCGCTTCCCCTAAAGCAATTTCAACGAAGCAGCTACGCGTTCCCAGGCCGCGCTTTTGTAAACAAAAATAACTGCTCCAATCAACAGGTGCCGTAGAAACAGAGCGACTGTGGCCGCGCTTCGCACCGGGACCTAACCCCCTCGTTTTTCCCTTTTCACCGCGACCCCCTAAGCGAGCCACCGCCGAAAAACGCTAACAGCGCCAAACAAGGACAGGCAAAGGAGGGAGGTGCAGTTTTCGTTGCCTGATTTTACCATCCTTGAGAGTTAAGCAGCACAGCGTACACGTGCGTCCAGACATGAGTTTGTAATAGAACTTGTTTGCACTGCTGTACTCACAAGTGCAAGCACTCGAAAATAGAGTATTCATGAGTATTGTAATCATGAGTACTGTGTACTTATGGGTACCATACTCACCAGTACTCATACTTATGAGTACGAGTATTGTACTCATGAGTACCATACTCACCAGTACTCATACTCATGAGTACTCATACTTATGAGTACTCATGCTCATGAGCATTGTACTCATGAGCAGTCATACTCATGAGTAGTGTACTCATGAGTTCTGCACTCACAAGTAGTGGACTTACCCCTGTACTCAATCGTCATCATACTAACTTTTTAATCTGGGTGTGTACTCACTCATCATCGTACTCACTCGTGAGTTTGAGTGCAAATGAGTACAAATGAGTGTACTCACGAGTGAGTGCGCCGACCTATGCTCCCGACAAAATGTCGCTTTGCTGGCGTGCTGCTGAAATCAAGCTATGGTGGCTAGAAGGGCCACCCTTCTAGCCACCATAGCCAAGCGCAGCGCTACATTGTTGTCAACAATCCGCACACTGGGGACGTCTAACTCACCGTGAAGAAAGGCGACGCGGCTTTGCGTTTCCCCCTGCCCATCGAGAGGACGGAACTGTCTTTCAAGATCCCAACCCCTATTGTAAACAATAGGTGGCAGACAGGACGGCCAAAAGTCCGATGTCGACGGGCGCAGAGCCGAGCCAAGCCCTTAAAAACTTCCTTAGCCGAGGCCGGAGGGGGCTCTGCCCCCCCGTAAAGCCGTCCGGAGGGGCACGAGCCCCACTGCCCCACCGTAGTTGGCACTTCTTGACCTATATCAAGGATGCACAGGCAGGATAATTCTTCACAAGCAAGGCGGCAAATTTATGATGCGAAAGGCCGTTAGGCAGGGAGACACTATCTCGCCAAAATGACTCACAGAATGTCTTCAGCAAGTATTCAGGAAGCTTGACTCGGAAAATATGGGATTACAGATGAACGGGGAATACTTCACCATTTCAGGGTTTGCCGATGATTTAGTCCTGCTAAATAAGTCGGCGGAACAGCGGCAAAAATGTTTGAGTAACTACACTAAGAAGGCAAGATCGGGAAAGTAAAGAAAATCTGAAGTGATGATGCTGAAAGCGCCCTCTGCAGCCTGCGTAACGAAACGCAAGAACAAGTGTATCTGTCTCGGACAAGTTTTCAGAACTGACCCCAATCACGAGGGAGGAATTCGGCGCAGAGTGGGTATCGGCTGGAGCGCTTTCCGCAAACATTCCCAGATAATGAAAAGGAGCATATGCAACCAATGCATCCTTCCGGTGATGAGATATGGAGCGGAAACGTGGCGTCTCAAATAACTGGAAAGCAAACTTCGGTCGGGGACCATTGAACGATTAATGATAGAGTTAAATCTTAGCGACAGAAAATGCGCTTTCTTGATCAGAGGGCAAGCTCAAGTAAATGGCATCATAGTTCAAATAAAGAAGAAATGGATTTGGGCAGGCCATGTGGTGAGATGAAATGGCAATCGGTGGATCACCAGGACAGCCGAGTGGATATCCAGAGACAGATCCAGAAGAAGGGGAAGGCCGATGGAGGGAAGGAAATTCGGGGGCCAAGAAGGGACTCGAGCAGTGCAGGGTCAATGGGAGAGAATATGCGGGCTCGTTGGTAGGAACTGCGCAGCGACAGGACGACAGAGGACGCGCGCTAGTCTCTTCGTTGTCGTCCTGTCTCTACTGCGCTGTTTTAACATGTTGCACAATGGGGTAGGCCTTCGTCCTGCAGTGGACTTACGCAGGCTGATGATACTGCTCGATCAGCTAATGGTCCTGCCACAGAAGTTTACACTCTAGATGCCGGCCTGCATTGCGAACGGCCCCTTAAATTTGTTTTGACCCTCCCTCCCCCCTATGACCGACCACTGCGTCGCCTATCTCCTAATTTCATCCGCCTCGGCGAAGCCACTTCTTCGCACTGCGCACAGCGGTGCGCACTAGTCCCCGCCGAATCTCTTAAAGGGCTTGAGCGGGTGGACCCGGCCACACGTCTTTGCGTCAGATGAGCGCCTGTGGCACCGTCCACCGCCGTACTGCGTGAGACCCGCAAGCTATTCTTAACGGCGAGGATCTATTTTCCGCTGAGACGGCCGCCGAAGACTGCACCAGGACAGCGCTCCCGAAGGGCATGAACTACGGATGCGACCCTGCCACGCTTGGGCCTTCTGCAAACGACCCTGGGTCTCAGGAAGTCGTCTGTGGCATTGGTCTACCGACGGACGGCGTGAGCTGTGGGTAGCCGAGCGTCGCGCCACGAACGTTTCCGCCAGCAAGACGCGACTTTCTCTTGCTGGCTCGCCATTCCTACACTCGGCATGTCAGCTGCTGTACGTACGTTTCCTAGCAAACGAAGCGCACTGCTCTCTCTTGCACACCCTGAGTTCTTTCATTCAGCTTGACTTGCCACACAGGTGAGATATTTTGGAAGTGGTACCCAATGAAACTTTTGGAAGCGCCACCCAATAAAACATTTGCGTCCTGAGTAGCACACAGGAACCTCTCGTACGTCGTAAACGAATATCGTTGCGGTTTGTGAAACCTGTATCGCGGTAAACATCCGCGAGTGTTCTGAGCCGGCACTGCTTCGAAATTTCTAGCACATCTGTTCTTTCGGAACAAGCTGGCCAGCGAACATTGCAGGGACAAAACAGCAGACTACGGGCAGAATGCGAGCAGATAAGAAGAAGGCCGAGTAAGTCCCTTGGGATGCTGCGCGGAGCACTGCCTACATGGCGGCAGGCTTAAAACAGATCTGAGGCGCTGTACTCACAGTCCCATGGCGGGTCAGGTGGAAGTGGTCGTCCCCAGAAGGTCAGAGGCAGGCACAAGAAGTGCGCCGGTGGTCTTTCTTCGTCTTCTTCCTGCCCGCGCCTGCTTCGGCGCCCACGCACCTCCGAAGAAGACGGAGCTATCGCGCACTCTCGCTCATGGCTGTCATCGTGTAGACAGATCAATTCATGGTTCTGCCACCACAGGCAAAAAAGGAAACGAAGGCGGAGAGCGGTGACTGATTGATGTGCCAGCCTGAATCGTCCCCATTTCAACTGCAGGGAACTTTAGAGTATCAGCTTGTCGTCGTCGTAGCTCGTTCGCGGTCACGGTATCTAGCCACCGCAGCCACGACGCGTCACCTTCCCAAACAGAGGCTTTGAAAGGATTCACGCTTGTCTCTCGAGACCGCTTTCCGGCCAAAAGTTGAATGAAAACATGAACAAGAGGTTTATATAGACAGAACCGTTCGAAACTCCTGGGACCGCTGGCACTGGTCATGCACGACCCCTTTCTTTAGCGCAAAGAAAAGTGCAGGTGCATTTGAGGCAAAATAGAAGTACTTAACCGCCTGTACGCGCGTTCTTTTAGTTAGGAATGCTCGTTGGGTTGGCGTGTTTTTTTTTTCTGTGTCGTGCCCCTGTCCTGTTTTTTGTCCATCGTTTTCCTGTTACCATGCCCTGTGGCGAAATGGCGCAATGAAAAATTGCATTGAACAAAGCTCCGTTCAAGAGAGGAGTGAGGGAACAGTGTGAGGGATGAAAGCGAAGAAGAGGCGGAAGACGACCATTGTCTTTTGATGAGACGCAAGCAAACGCGGCCAACAGAGGGCTTTGCGCTACGACATTGCCACAGAGGCTGCTAGAACGGAAAGCGTTTCCCATACTCGCTGACAACTTTCTGTGGCAATGGAGACAAAGCTTAGCGGGGGGGGGGGGGGGGGGGAGGGCGAACTGCTTTGTGTTGGTGCGCCAAAGTGGTTCCCAGTAAACTAGTTTCGGTTTTGGTTTCGGCGTGACGCATCCGCATTTTCTACAGATCGTTTCTTCGCATGAGCACTGTGGTTAAGTGCGCTGAACCGCAATCACCAAGCATGCAGGCATATTGACGTCTCTTTCTCTACGTTTCATTTGATTCGAAGCAAAAGCCGACGCTTTCACTGGAGAACTCGGACCGAATTAATATATTATAGCGTGGACGGTACTGTGGAAATCTGAACCGTCCAGACAAGCCGTCAATTTCATCAGCTCTGCACTTTTAAGGGCAGGCACTGATATTTACCCTTTTTGAGCCGAAAACTGGGCATGACAACGGGCACGTGTAGCGTGCTTACATAGCGCGGGCTCGCTATACCGTTAGGGCAGCACGCGCACACTACGGCGCGAAGCGAATTCCCATTTGGATCGCACTGAGTTAGGCAGGCCCCAAGAAGTTTCGGTGACTCGCAGCTCGGAAAGTGTATAGGGGAAGCTCGCGCTGCAGAACCCATGAATCCTGCGCTCAATCCCCACCCCTTCGTATTCCAGTATCGTTGATGAACATCACGCAGGCTTTCGGTCGTGCCTCGCTATACTACGTGGCGCAGGTTTCATACCTGAGGATAGCAGTCGTACTGCACTGGCTAAGTTGCCTATTTACAGCATAAAGGGGTGTCAGCAGTTGGACGGCTAAAAATGTAACGCTGTCTAAACACCTGCACAGTTAGCGCTGGTCGTAAAGTTTAAAAACAATTGGTCACTAAACATTTTGCCAGTAACGTGGTCACTGGCATCGTGAAGTATATTGCATTAGCTAACTTTGCCAAACGCCAATATTTCCAGCCGCACTCAGATTGATAGTGACGCCCATCCCCTTTCCATTTTTTTAATGTGTGATCACTCGCACACTTCTTGGCTCACTTGCTGAAAAAAGCAGCGTCTTCAGAACCCCCTAACTGGCCCTGTCAACAAAATCTCAATTGTCTTCCAAACCAGTCAACGAAATTCGCGTTGGCTGCGAATAGCCGCTAACTCCTCATCAACATTCCAATTGCCTGCAACAGCCTTTTTTCTTTGTCACTTACATCAATGTTGTGGGAGCATGGTTGACTCTACATTAAAAAATAGCTGACTGGTATTCATGGCTGTAAATTTGATGTTGTCCTCACCTTGCACTTACTTGCTTACAAGCCCAACACGTGGGTTGACCAGTGATGGTCCTCCCCGTCCAATTCATCAATTTTCATTTGGCGGTGACGTGACACACCATAGTCGCTAAAGTGCTCCAAAATTTCGCAAAAATGTGCACTCTTGTGGCTATGGCCAGGATTCGCACACAAAATTGCAGAACGAGCAGTAAAACTCCGACACTCAGGGCTGCCACCACCAGTAGCAAACAGTTTGACATCGGTACACCGTAGGCATTAGTCAGCAGTAATAATGTGTGGTACGCGAAAAATTGAAGCAGAAGAAAGAATTTGTTTTGTTTCATTTATTTATTTCCTGCATAATCAGCTGGGCAAAATCCGGAAGTCACTCGAAGTAGTCACACAACCACAAACATGCACACGAACCCCAGTCACAGGAGTAAACCTTTAAAACCGTGGCCCCATCTTTCAAGCGCACTTGAGAACTCAAAGCCACGCAGCCACGTATTTCCAAACAAATATTTCTGGCTCTGTTAGCAGTTATTCGCAGTCACTCTTCTTCTTCACTCTTCTTCTTCAGTCGCTCTTCTTCAATTTCTTCATGATAATTGTGAAAACAACATAGACGTACCTGACGTTGCACCACAAACGTGACAAAGTGACACTGCCCATCCCCCATGTCAGAGAATATTTCTGTAAATTCTGTTTCATGAGAGCGTGCCGTTTCCTTTCGGGTAACTTCACATCCCGGGGCCTCGGGAAGCTAGATGTTGTGAAAGAAGAAGGTCCCCGATTCCCGCACATGCTGAAATTATCATCTTCATTATGTAAATTGAATTCATGGTATACCCTCTGCACGTCCCGGCCCTTTGTCTTCTGGTTTTCAACAACAATGGTGCCGGCTTGCTCTTCCAGCGGTGTTTGTAGCGTCGATGGCGTTTCCGACAAATACACCTGCGGACGGTGACAGTCTTGTTGACAGCAACCATAGCTTTTTTGATAAAAGTACAGGTCCGCGCAGAAGTAAACGGAGCACGGGAGCGGTGGCCGCACTGAATCGCTGCGCCGCGTGCGGGCGTCGACGGGAACTAAGGAGCGCCGGTTTAAGAGTGCGCTCGCACTGCCCCCGCCGCCCTATCTGATATGTTTGATCGTCGCTCTGCTGGCGGGTCGTACCGGGCGTGACGGTTTCCAAAAGGCAGCGCTGGGCTATAGAGGGGCGTTGGTTGCATTGCCGCTCGCATGTATCAGCGGCGGCCGAATCGGCCGCTGTTGAGCGGGACGAAGCTACGCGCGCTCGGAAACGTGCCTTGTGGCGCGCTGTAAAGGGATGCATAAAACTGTAGCCGGCTGCGGTTTCCCATAGCATGTCTTTGGGATATAATTCATTGAAGGCCAACAATAAGATCTCCCTGACAATATAGAAAGCGCATTCGCTGAAATGTTTGTTATTCGAAAAAAAATCCCACTTCGATACATTGTTTTTCTTAATTTGGTTTTCTCTAAAGGCATTGCTATCACTCAGTTCAGGCCTGTTCTGAAGAAGGGAAATGATAAAATGCCGATACGGTGGATATTTGTTCTGCGGGAAAGCATGCTGCCTATATTTTTAACGAGTGAAGAAGGAGCTACAGCTTTCAATCAACTCCTTTGCGATGTCGATACTAAGGCAAGCAAATTATTTTTGTCCTGAGGCTTCGACACGCATCTTAAACAATAACTGCGTCGTTTCACTCTGTGAAGGAAGATGACCAGCGGAGCTGCGGTGCCCGTAGTGTTAGAGTCGTCTTAGCGGCGAAGTGTCACGTAATTTGTATCCGGGTAGTTGGTGTAAAACAAGAGTGACAGCCGTTTTCTGTAACCGTACTTCCTTCGCAGGTTGGCATGTATTGACAGCAGACCGTAATTCTGTATCGTTTACAACTCCACTGTGAACTCAGGATCACGTTAGAGCCGTTTTCTGTAATCATGCATCCGGCAATGTGAGAAAGCCGACACCGACCTTTTGTAACTTGGCTTCACCGCTACGCACACTTGCATTGCTGGAAGCAATTTCTAGAGTCCAATAAAGGCCTCTCCAAATACGGGGCCTATATATGTAACCTCTCCTTCTCTCTATCCTCCCTTCCCTGTACAACTGTTTTCCCCATTCCCCACACCCCCACACCAGCAGGCGTTCCGGTGTCCACCCTTAGCTGAGACAAACTACGCCTGCTGGTGGTCTTTCCTTTCCTTTTACAATAAATTCATTCATTCATTCATTTTTAATACTTTTACGATTTTTTTGTCATACTGGGACCTATCTTTTACGGGGTGGGAAAATGTGATCCGGAAGGAGCGTGATGCGATACCACACGTGACTGTCCCAAAGCCCAGCCCTAGAACAGATCCGCTGTTACAAACACCTTGTGTAACTCTGTAGCAGCGCAAAGGTAGTTGCAATTAGACCCGTATTCAGGATTGTGTGTGAACAGAAATGGGCAACGCCCCAATCTCGACTTTTCGATTTATTCACAACCTCAATAAATCAAAATAATTTACACGTTTTGAAAACAATGCATGAAAATATTTTACATGAACAATTAAAATAAAAGTAACCGACATGTTACAAATTAAGTTACGTTCATTCAGTTCGCACGTTCAGTAGCCGGTGAAGGCGCCGTCCACCCTAATGGTGTCTCGAATCCTGCGGGGCAGTGAGGCGTACAGTTGTTCAGCGTAGCCGGGCTTCTGACGGAGAGTTCCCCATTGCGCTTTCACAGCCATCCAGAAATCGTCGGCGGTCGCTGTGGTCAGGTTTAGATGAGCAAGGTCCCCCATACATTCTGTATAGGGTTCAAATCGGCCCCATTCGGGGGCCACTCGAGTAAACGCACACCGCGCCCTTCTAGGAGCCGCTGGACGGCCTTTGAAATGTGGACGGGGCTTCGACCTTGTTGCAAAATGTAGCAGCAGTCCTTGAAGGGCCCGTCCAGGGCATAAGGGATGAGCGTATGGTCTATTACGTCGCAGAAGGCGGCCGAATTGAAGGGCTGTGGAAGCCTAACGAGTGGGCCAAGGCCGTCCCTGGTGATGGCTCCCCACACATTCACAGCACACCGACCGCTGCTCAGGACATGGGACACATACCCAGGCTGGTATGTGGCAAGAAACAAGAAAAAGCATGGGAAAGCCATTGTTGTAATACGAAACCTTGAGAAAACATATGGGCACTAACAATGAAGGTTTGGTGGCCAATGAGAAGTTTTGAAATGCACGCAATAAATTGTTCTCAGTCGTGAACATGGACGAGGGCGCGTGGTGAGGAGGGCTAGAGATGGGAAACAAAAAAAAGATAAAGAATAGTTTTGCTGCGCTTGCAGGATCGATTTCTTTTTCGTGCGAGTACGCTGTATTTCGTATTACTTAGGATGAATTTGTGGCGGTAATGAGAATGTAATAGTCACGCGCAAACAAGCCTAATACCGTTGCATTGAACACACTGGTTCACGGTACAAATTACCATAATTTGTTTAAGAGGTAAAGAGAGTTATGTTCTTTTGGATATGAATTGTCCGTAAAGTCGCGCAAATAAGAAGTCTATTAAGGAATGTATGCAAACAAATCGAACAAACAAATCGTGAATATTGTCGATAGAAAACTTCCTTACGCGGAGGTCTTCTAAAATAAGGCCAAATGCATTTAGCGGGCCGGAAGGCATATTACCGAAAGAAAGCAATATCCCCCGCTAGGGGCACATTGAGCAATCTTGGTGACGGTACTGGCGATACCGCGGACCCCGAGCCCCCAAACATACGCTGGATCCAACCGTGGCAATGTGTTTATAGGTGAAGGGTTAGAAACCATGAACGGTGGCCGTCGGAGCCTTGGTCAAGCCCCGGCCGAAGGGCTCCCTGCCTGTCTACCAGGCAGGGAGCTCCGGGACCTCTTTGACTACCAGGGTAAGGTCAAAGGAGAAAGTACCCCCGTCTCCCTGCTTTCCAATGTATCATATGGAATTTTCAACCCCCCCCCCCAGACATGATCGGCCCCCGAAAAGGGGCCGCACCGAAGTTTCCTTTCCACTCCTACCAACTATCAACGTTCCGAAACATGACAACTATCCCCGTTTTTTGGTCCTTGAATCAATAGACGAATCCAAACCCGTCTCCTCCCAATCTATATTCCTCGTCTCCAAGTTCCTTGAAGGAATCATTGGCAAATCTTTCGAGGCAAAAAAACTACGAACAGGCGAAGTGTTGGTTGAAGTCAAGACGCAGCAGCAAGCCACAAATCTCCTGACCCAAACCCGCATGGCAGATCTGGACATCACTGTCACACCCCACCGCAGCCTCAACAGCTCGCAGGGGGTGATATCTCAACCAGATCTGCTAAGTGAAACAGAGGCCGACCTTCTAGAAGGCCTGAAGGATCAGGGCGTAACAGCTGTCAGGAGAATCACCATCCGTCGCGACAATGTAGAAATACCCACAAAGCACATTATCTTAAAATTCAGCAGTTCAAAACTTCCTGATCACATCAATGCTGGTTTCATTAGGTGTGGTGTACGTCCGTACATACCTAACCCGCGCCGCTGCTACAAGTGCCAGCGGTTCGGGCACGCTACCACTTCTTGCCGCGGCAAACAGACCTGCGCAAAATGCGCCGCACACGACCACCCCACTGAAAAGTGTGATTCCACCACCTTCACCTGCGCAAACTATCAGGGGCCGCACGCGGCATACTCCCGTAGCTGTGAAAAGTTTCACCAGGAAAAAAAGATCATCCACGTGAAAGTAACTGAGAACATCTCCTTCCCCGAGGCGCGAAAGAGGTTAGCCTCTTTCCCCTTGGGGAGGTACGCCGACGCAGCTCGCCGGGGGGTGGAGCGGCGTCTTGTTTCGGCGGGGACCCAGTACCACGAGTCGGACTTGGTCCCGCCTCCGCCCCCCCCCTGGGTTGCCTCTGGCGGCCCAACCCGCCACCGCACCGCCTGCTAAGTCAGCCGCGGCTGTGGTGGCATCCACGTCCGTTGGGGATGCTGCTGCACCCTCTGTTTCCTCCTCTCCACCGGCCCGAAGCACATGCGAGGGCCCGGAGGAGATGGAGCTGGACGAAACCGCAGCAGTTCCCACCTCCGCCGCACCGCCTGTGCCACCCGGGGCGCTCCTGACGCCCTCGGCGGTCGCGGCCAAAACGAAGGGCACCGCAAAGGGTGCCAGGTCCGGGGGGTCCGGTACGCCGGGTACCCCTTCCAAATCAGATGATGACTTGGATGTGGGACCCTTCCTGTCTGCTTCGCAGCGGAAGGAACGGGTCCCTCCATCTAAGCCTCCAGAGGAGGTAAAGAAACCCCGTCCAAGAGTCCAAGCCCCGAAAGTCTCTACATAAATAGTTACACTCCAGTAGCTCTAATACATAATAATGGGAAGAGAAAATATCGTTCAATGGAACTGCAGAGGCCTTCTAAATAATCTTGACGACGTCTATGAGATTGCGCATGCTAATCAGCCAAGTGTAATGTGTGTTCAGGAAACACACCTGAATTCCAAGAACACAAATTTCTCGAATAGTTACCTGGTATACAGAAAGGACAGGGTTGGCTGCACACACTCTTCTGGCGGTGTGGCCATAATCGCCCGCAAATCCTTAGCATGCCACCCTCTCACCTTTCCTTGAGGCTGTTGCAATTCGAACAATAATATTTAATAGGTTGATAACGGTATGCTCCATATACATTCCTCCTGATGTTTCACTTTTAAGCTCTGGCTTCGAGGCCCTGGTTGACCAGCTGCCCGAACCATACATCCTGACAGGCGACCTTAATGCTCACAACACTCTTTGGGGCTCTTCTCGCACGGATGCCCGAGGTCGCCTTATAGAGAAATTTGTTACATCTTCAGGAGCATGCCTTTTCAACAATAAACAGCCTACATACCATAACATAGGACACAACACATACTCATGTCTTGACTTGGCGATTGGCTCCGCAGTTCTCTTTCCTCTCCTCGAGATGGGTGTGGGCACTGACCCATACGGTAGTGACCACTTCCCCACCTCACTCACATACATAGGTAAAGGCCCATGCAGTCCATCTTCCCATAATAGGTTCAATGAAGCACGAGCTAACTGGAATACATTTACAGAGACATCCAAACTACACCACACATCCATAGGACACCTACACGTCGAAGAAGCTACCCAACTCCTCACGGCGCACATCCTCGACGCCGCCGAAAAGTCCATTCCCCACGCCTCTGGTGCCCCGCGCAACCAGCGGAGGCCGTGGTGGAATGAGGACTGTAGGCTGGCGCGAGAGGCCCAGAACAAGGCGTGGGGTATCCTTCGTCGGTACCCCACGTCCGGAAACCTCCTCTTGTTCAAACGGGCCAAGGCATTAGGAAAACGTGTGCGCCGTGAGGCAAAACGAGATAGTTGGCGTACATTGATAAGATCAATAAACTCCTACACAGACACACGGAAAGTATGGACACATATACGCAAACTCAAAGGACAACAGACACACAGCTTTCCCCTGGTCAGTACAACAGGGGACAAACTGGAAGACCAGGCTGACACACTCGCACAACACTTCCAACACGTGTCCAGTTCAGCAGACTACACGAACACTTTCTTGAAACATAAAGTCTCTTGTGAAAAGAAGTCCCTACACGACAACAACAAATCACAGACTTCTTACAACTCCCTGTTTTCACTACATGAGCTGAGGGCTGCTCTGAGCACGTGTAAACCCTCAGCTCCAGGCCCAGACAACATTACATACACAATGATACAACACCTACACGCAGACACACTTGAAGTACTTCTACATCTTTATAATAAAATATGGCTTTCGGGGCACATTCCACACTCTTGTAGGGAGGCCATTGTAGTGGCTTTCTTGAAGGAGGGAAAGGACCCGTCGTCCCCCTCAAGTTACCGTCCAATAGCCCTGACGAGCTGCCTGTGCAAGCTCTTCGAGAAGATGATCAATCGCAGGCTCGTGTACTTCCTCGAGTACAATGGTCTTCTCGAGAGCTGCCAGGCAGGCTTTAGGGTGGGGCGATCGACAAACGATCAACTGGTTGCACTGGACTCATACATCAAGGATGCCTTCGTGCATAAGCAGTACTGCTTAACTGTCTTTTTCGACCTCGAGAAGGCCTACGACACCGCTTGGCGTTATGGGATCCTTAGTGACCTCAGGTCATTCGGTGTTTCAGGTAATATGTTGAACACCCTTGTTAGTTATTTGTCGGAGAGAACGTTCAGAGTAAGAGTTGGTTGTGCACTTTCAAAGGTTCACGTCCAAGAAAATGGCGTGCTGCAAGGTGGCGTGTTGAGTTGGACTCTCTTTATCGTAAAGATGAACTCTCTTGGAAAGGCACTGCCACCAACAATCTCTTATTCTATGTATGTAGACGACGGGCAAATATCTTTTAAATCATGTAATATGTCAATATGAGAACGTCAAGTTCAGCTTGGTGTCAAGAAGCTTGCCGGCTGGGCAGACAAGAATGGGTTTAAATTGAATCCTGCAAAAAGCTCCTGCGTTGTGTTCTCCAGCAAGCGCGGGGTCCATCCGGACCCAGACATTACTCTGAATGGCGTGTCGCTTCCTGTGAACAAGGAGCACAAGTTCTTAGGTGTTGTGTTTGATCACAAACTCACATTCATTCCCCACATCAAGGAACTTAAAAATAAATGTCTCAAAACAATGAATATACTTAAGGTTCTCTCCCATCAATCGTATGGTTCCGACAAAGAACTCCTACTACGGCTCTATACTGCTTTGGTTGGGTCTCGTTTAGACTACGGCAGTGTGGTATATGGGTCGGCGACTAAAACAGCGTTGCGAATGCTTGACCCAGTGCTACACTTGGGGCTGCGGCTTGCGTCGGGTGCTTTTCGCACTAGCGCTGTCGAGAGTCTGTATGCCGAGTGTAATAAGTGGAGCCTTGAGAACCAACGGACGTACATGAACTTACTTTATGCTTTTAAAATTTCATCGCTGAATAACCATCCTTTTTATCCTGTCTTTAACGACACATCCACATCTGTGCTTTTTGTAAATCGCCCATCCGTTCCTCTGCCCTTCTCACTTCGAGTGAGAGAGCGAGCCTCGGATCTGAGCGCTTCGTTTTTAGACGTGTACAGGTCATCCTCTTTAAACATTTTACCGCCTTGGCAAGTTCGCCCTGTGTCCTGTGACCTTTCTTTTATAAAGCTTGACAAAAATCGGGTACCGCGAGCTGCAATACTTCAGCACTTTCTTTCTTTGCAGTTCAAATACCCACGTGCTGAATTCTACAATGACGCTTCTAAAACCTCCACTATGGTGTCGTGCGCTGCTCATGGTCCAAATTTCAATGCATCCAGAACCATGAGCGTGCACACAACAATTTTTTCAGCAGAAGCGTACGGAATTTTACTGATTGTACGACATATCCTTGAAAATCAAATTCCCAATTCTAACATCTACATAGATTCCTTGAGTGTTGTTCGCGCACTGTCATCGCATATACCCCCCAAAAACCACATAGTTAATTTTGTATTTAAATCTATCAAGTCTGTGTATGCGCAGAAGCATCAGCTGCTCCTCTGCTGGGTCCCAGGACACGCTGGGATCGCTGGAAACGAGTTGGAAGACGAGAGGGCAGCTGCTGCTGCACTCTGGAACACTGTAGACATAACAGCCGTACCATATACAGGCCTCAAGCCACACATAAGACAACACTTACGTAGAACATGGCAAACCACTGGAGTGAACAGACAGATAACAAGTTACACGCTATAAAACCACGCTTGGGACCATACACCACTGACACACGCAACAGACACACAGAAGTCGCCTTGGGTAGGCTGCGGATAGGGCACACCCATGCAACTCACTCGTATCTGCTGACGGGATCTTCTAGACCCCAGTGCAGCAGGTGCGGAGAGGCCCTATCCGTAGTGCACATACTAATCACATAACAAGGCACTTCACACAACACGACACAAACACTTCAGAGAACTCTACAGACAACATATTCCCCTACATCCATCGTTTTTCCTAGGTGATGATGCCATTGTTTTCGTGAAACGTGTGTTTGAGTATTTGTCCGACGTCAAGTTTTTAAACCTCATTTCCTATCACGCATCATGAAATCTGGCCTATACACCAGCCATGCTCATTGTCGTTTTGTGATTTTACTTTTGTTTTTGCTGATTTTACTTAGTGTTTAAGGTTTCACCCCTATCATCGACTATTGTTTTGGCGCTCTTTGCCCCAGTTGGCCTTGCGCCATAAACATCCAACGATAATCATCAGAAAGCAATATCGAGAGGAGGAGGAGGAATGCCTTTAATGAGTGAAGAGAAGTCAGCCTGGCAGCGAGCTTGGCTTGCTACTCCACATCAACATGAGATGTGCGAAAGTGAAGGGAAACGAAAACACAAAAACTCACACAGACACTACAAAAGCAAATAAGCACACAAACTGACAAATGCAGGATCACGCACACGGCACACAAACAGAAGTTTGTGTGCCGTGTGCCGTGTGCCGTGGATCACGCACACGGCACACATTCACAGAGTTTCGTTCAGGCCGGAGTCACGGAGAAATAACACCAAAGCCCGTGTACTCCGTGTTGCCGCGGCAGTTGAGTGCCAAGGACCAATGGCGTCACAAAGCTTCAATGGTGCATCAGCACGCAGTCCCAAAGTTGTCTTCCAGGTTAGCCGCGGGGTGTCATAACGGGGACACACACACAGAACACGTTCTATGTCCTCACGGACACTGCATACTTGACAGTGACGGGAGGCAACTCGGCGCGTCTTGTGCAGGTAGTGGCTGGTAAAAGCGACGTTGAGGCGAATGCGGTGAACGACTCCTTCGTCGCGCTTTCCCAGGCCACACGGCAATCGAAAAGGGCAGGCGGGATCGATTCTGTATAGTGGCTGATAATTTTTTGTCCCGTCCGTCCATGTGGAGAGTTGTGACTGCCGCGCCACGGAGTACGCAAGTGTCGCGGCGTCACGTCTAGAGAAAGGAATCGGGATGATGACACTCGATTGGGTGTCGGCCGCGCAAGCTGTTTCGTCGGCCACCACATTCCCATTCACCCCACAATGTCCAGGTAGCCACTGTAACACTACCTCGTGAAGCATTCTGGCAGCTTGTGTATGCAGGGTGTGTATTTCGTGGGCCAGTTGCTCGCGCGGGAATGATGCTAGTTGCTGTAGCGCCGCCCGTGAATCTGTGAAAATCACCCACACAGAAGCTTCTTGCCCAAGAATGTACTGCAAAGCGGAGCGCAAGGCAGCAAGTTCTGAGGTCGTCGACGTTGTTTTGTGGCTTAACCTGGCCGCAATTGTGGTGCGCGTTGATGGAACCCAGATTCCGACAGCAGATGATGTGGCCGTCACCGATCCATCAGTGTAGATATGCTTGTGGTTAGGGTAGCAATTCCACATGTGCTCTAGAGTGAAGTACTTTAGGGCTGGAATTGGCAACCTTGATTTACTGCTGATGCCCGGTATTGTGGTGACGATTCGCCAGGGGGAGTACAACCAGGGCGGGAGATGAAGCGGCGCAGGGCACTTCTGACACAAGGATGGTAGAGTGTCTTGTACCTCCAAAGCAGAGCTAGAACTCAGCGGATGTCCATGGGCCCTAGTCGCCAGCCGCAGATGTAGGCGAAGCTGCTCCTCTTTCACCAGCACACTGGGTAAGAAGCGCCTAGACTCTCGTATGGTCCCCAGTGTAGAAGTTGTCTTCGGAAGACCCAGACAAAACCGCAGAGCTCGGGCCTGCATACTTTCTAACAGCCTTGTGTTGGACTTGGAAAGAGGGCCGAGTACTGGGAGGCTGTATCGGAGCAGTCCTTCACAGAGTGCCGTGTAGAGACGTAGGAGGGGCCCAGCAGAACAACCTCCTGAGCCGCTGGTCAGCATGCGTAGCACCTGAGCAAAGGAGCCCAGTTTCTCCTTCAGGAGACGAACGTGGGGGGACCACGTCATCGACCTGTCAAGTGTTACGCCCAGGAATCGGTGTGAGTCCACAAAGGGTATGGGGACCCCTGCCGCTGAAAGATGATAGCGGGATACATCACGCCTGGTGAAGGCTATTGCCGCACATTTCCTAGCCGAGATTTCGAGGCCACGTCTCGTCAAAAAGTCCGCTATAGAATTGATGGCTTTTTGAAGGCGAGCTTGTAAAACTCGCCTGTTGCGGCCAGAGCTCCAGATGCAGATATCGTCAGCATAGAGCGATATTTCGACAGTGTGTGGCACGCACTTCTCAATTCCAATGAGGCTGATATTAAAGAGGGTTGGGCGTAAAATGCCGCCCTGTGGCACACCTCGCGTGACATTGTGAGGGTGACATGTGAAGGGCTGTTTCGCCGTCTTTCGTGGACATAAAGACGGATCTGTCAGACAGATAATCGGATATCCACGCATACATGCGACCTCCGATGCCTACCGACTCCAATGCAGATCTTATTGCCTCATGCGCCACACAGTCAAAGGCTGCTTTAATGTCAATGAACACTGCTAGAGTGATGCGACGCTGGGCTTTCGCACTCTTAACGTCATTAACACGCACGTTGTCGATGCTGCTGCGGGACTGTCTGAATCCAGTCATCTGTGGGGCATACACGTTCCGCTCTGTCAAGTCCCAGTCTAGGCGAGCAAGGGCCATCTTCTCCATCAGCTTCCCCACGCAGCTCAGGAGTGCAATGGGGCGGTAAGACTCAATTTCCGTAGGGATTTTGCGGGTTTGAGCACGGGAACAAGGCGACCGCGCTTCCAGCCCGGTTCGAGGCGGCCCGTTTCCCAGCTGTGGTTGTATGTGCCGAGAAGGAAGCGCTTAGCTTTGTCTCCAAGGTGTGACAGAGCTGCATAGCTTATGCCATCTGGTCCCGGTGCAGAAGCCTTGTTTACGGAAGACAAGGCAGCAAATAGTTCTGCCATTGTAAATGGCTTGTCCATGACGGTCACACTTGCAGAGGGCGGAGAGGCATCGGTCAATCTGGCAGGTAAGACTGGAGCCGACAAGGCTGTGACCTTGGCGCAGAAATCTTCGGCGACGTCTAGATCACGGCGGTTCTGTCGCAAAGCGATACAGAGGAAAGGATGCAGAGCAGTAGGTGGTGCCCGTAAGCTGCGTACTAAGTTCCAAATTCTCGTAAGAGGTTTTCGGGGGTCTAATTTTGAGCAGAACGACTGCCATTCCCGCTTAGCCAGTTTCTTCATATGTCGCTGTACGTGCCTCTGTGCTCGTCTAGCGGCATGCATATCTTCAGATGTTCGTGTTTTGCGAGCACGCCTTTCAGCCCTGCGACGCACCGCACGTAGCCTTTGGTAATCCGCATCGGCCACAGAGAACCTCGAGGGTAGACGGAAAAACTTCATACAGGAGCTTCTTGCCCGTGTCATGGCGTCTATTTGGTCGCTGTACGATTCAAAATTCCCATCGAGCTCCTCAATAAGAGCAGAATACAGAGACCAACCAGGCAACGAATTTCTTGATTGAAGGGCCCTCCACAGAGACCATCCAGCAAGATATATGTAGGCAGGTGATCGCTCCCGTGTGACTCGATGTCAACGTACCACTGGGCCCTCCGTGACAGTCCGAGGGAGACCATGGTGACATCTAGTGTGCTCGATACTGCGCCTCGGCTGAACGTGGGTTCGCCGGTATTAATGACAGCCAAGCCGTTACGGCATGCCGCAACGAAGAGGCGCCTGCCTCTAATTGTGGTCTTAATGCTGCCCCAGGAGGGATGGTGCGCGTTAAAATCTCCAGTTAGCAAGTGCGGTGCCGGTGTCGTGCGTACAATGTGCTGGAGCCTATCCACGTTAAATGCAGCATCAGGTGGAATGTATGCCGCTATAAGGGTAAACTGCTGCGCAGAACTTTTAATAGTCGCTGTGACGTACTCGTTTGTGTCGTCTGGAGGCAAGGTATGCTCCATGTACGTCAGGTCGTTCCTGATCGCGATCAGAACTCTTGAAAGAGCCTCACCTGTTCTAGACTGCAAAACAGTGTAGCCAGAGAGCCGAATGTTTGCGCGTAACCGCGTCTCTGATATTGCGATAATTGGAAAGCGGTGTTGCTGTATGAACCGTCGGAAGTCCGGAAGGCGGCTCCGAATACCGCATGCGTTCTATTGAAACACAGTGGCCTTGTTCCGTATTTCCAGAGTTTTTGGTGTCACAGCTCCTATTGCCATTGCGTTAGGAGAGGCAATACAAGGTCAATGATTGTGCCTATGCCCTTGGCCACCGGAGATGAAAGCGGAGCCAGGAAAACTCGAATGGCCTCCACAACTGAAACGATGAGCGTAAAAATGTTGCCAGAGTTTTGGTGGACACGGCGCCTGGGCCTCTTCTGGTTTGCCTGCTGTCCGGAAGACTCCGCTATCGCTGTCACAATCGACGACGCAGCTGCAGGCGTGGTCTCGCTTGAGGACGCGGCTGCAGGTGGAGGAAGCGACTCCGACGTCTCCATGGGTGCCGACTCGGATGACAACATGGATGTCGCTGTAGCGGGCGCCGCAGGTTTCACGGTTCCGCAAGCAGGCAGGGGCGGGAAGTCATCGCCGAAGCTCGCATCTGAAGTGTTGGAGGCTGGCGGTTGCCTTTTGGCGGCCTTCTGGGTTCCTGAAGAGGACTTTTTCCAGGCAGCACCCTTCCCCCGCTGATCATGCAGGGTCGCCTTCGCTGACTTGTAGTCAATGTTTTTGTCCCCCTTAAGCTTGTGTATGGCCTTCTCTTTCCGAAGGACCGCACAGCGGGCAAACGTCGACTCGTGACTGTTCCCACAGTTGGGGCACCGAAGATTATCAGCGTCACACGCAGAACTTTCGTAACTGCCACTGCACCGAGCACAGCGGCTCGGAAGTCTACACATGGTTGCCACGTGGCCAAAACGCTGGCACTTAGTGCATTGCCTGGGCGTCTCAACATAAGGATATACGCGGTAGCGCGTGTAGCCTAGGAAAACGTGTTCAGGCGCTATTTCAGTGGCAAATACAATCCGCACGCTCTTGGATAACTTGTCTAGACGACGCACAGATTTGACAGGGGTTTTCTGACGCAGAGCTACGAGGATTTCAGGCTCCGACAGATCAACTGGAACATCTCTGATCACTCCTGCTCCGCACTCACTCGAGCGAGGCTCATACGCCTGAATAGGGATGCCCTGAATGGTTTTTATTTTCAGGAGACGTGCAGTAGCGTCAGCGTTTCGCGTGTCCACTGCTAGAAGGTTGAGCCGGTAGTTTGGGCTTACTTGAAGGACTCCATCTGGTGCCATAGACTCGAGGCCACTTCTCAGAGCGAGCGGGTTGAAACGGGTAATGACGCTCTCCGCCTTTGTGGGTTTGAGAATTACTATACGCCCGTGCTTCGGAAATTTAACGATAGGCTGGCAACTGAGAATCAAATGCTGTCTCTTAGAGCCCCGTCGCCGTTTAGGAGGCATCACGGTCTGGAAATTTTCTTGCTCGTCCGTACTACTCGAGTTTTCTTGAGCATAAATAATTGTGGCAGAGGTTGCATCTGTCATGTCTGAGAAGGCATCCTCATCGTCCGGCAGCGGTTGATCAGAAGGGCAAGGAGATGAGAGGGGACTTGCCTGACCAGCTGGTATCGGCGACGATTCCAATGAGGAGGCGTTAGGGGCGTCTTCAGAGACGTTAGGAGCGTGTTCAGAAGCCGTTTCGGAGGTTGCCTGATGAGAGGCTTCCTTAATGCTGGCTACCGCAAAATTCAAATCGGAAATGAGCCTCATGGGCCCCTTCTTTACATGGCATTTGATAGTTTTCTTCTGAGCGATCAATTACGTGCTTCCTGATTTCGACACACGGCCGCTCTTCGCTTTCGCCTTAACCAAAAATTAGTTCAGTAGCGCAACAATGTGCAACCGCGGCCACGGGTTACTGGATTGCAGTGGTAAATGGCGCAGTTTCTTCCCTTTTGGCACCGCGATGACACTGCACCTACAGTTGCCACGGCACTGGGTGCACTGGCCTGCACGCATTCGCGTATCTCAGAAAGAAGCTGGCATTTTCTGTTTCCCTGGCTAAAACGGGGCTCTCTATTTGTGCCTCGTAACATCTCTTTCCGAAATTACCTATAATGTTAATAGAGTCCCTTTTTCCCTAGAAAGGGTCCTTGAGAAGCTGTTGTTCACCCTTGAACTTCTTCATACTACGTTTTTCCTAATTTCACATACAGTTTCCGGCGCAGTAATTTGCTCGCTGTGAAAGGCCTGGCAAAGAACTTCGGTTTCAAATGAACATAAAAATGGGGGCTTTAACTTCCGCTCAGTGCAATGGAGTGCCCGGCCGTGGAGAGTTAAAATAATTCGTCCGCTTGGGGATCTTTAACCTGTGCCCTAATCTCAGCACATGAAGAACGTTTTTTTTTCGCCGAATGAAAAACAACAATTCGGTTTCCAAAAGCCTCCCAGAAGGAAGTAAGGGCATACCTGCAGTTGCACGGCCTCCAGACGCGGCGCTGCTGGTCCCACCTGCAGAGGAAAATGTGGATTCAGCGCTGAAAACCACTTCTCCCCAGTCGTCGAGACTCCAGGCTTCGTTGGCTCGAGCGGATGCCAGGCGCTGCAGCCTCTGCCGCTCGGTGATGAAAGGTTTCTGGGCTGCAATCCAGCCGTTCAAACCAGCCTCATTCAGACGCCGCCTAATTGTGGCTTCGCTAATGTCCAACGACACGTTGTCGCGAATCTCCCTATAGCTGTTTGAAAAGGATCATCCGTAATGGCGGCAATGATGAGCAGATCTTGTTCTTCGGAAGTGCAGCGGGGTCTTGTAGGCCGTGGGGCGTCGTCGATTTGTCCGTGCTCTTCCCGGTATGCTTGTATAATACAGTTGACCGCTGTCATGGATCTTCCGGTCCTTCGGCATATCTCTCGTTGAGGAACACCTTAACTACAGTATTTTATAATTTCCAGCCTGGCGCTGTGTGGTACTCTCGGCGGCATGGTCTTCGCAGTGCGGGTTCTTAACTTTCCTCGTCTTTTTATACCTCAAGCTCAGTTATCGTATCGCATCTGTACACTCTTAGTCGCGTCTCGGATGGCGTCCTATTTATATGTGGTGGGCAGCCTCAATACCGTGATTAAGAGGCCCTGACAGACTTCTTTTCCGTGACAAAACCTCAGGTGGTTACAGCACGCTTATATGCTGCGCCAACGACCCGTGTCACGGCTATAAACTAGCGGACAGCCTAACGCCAGGAAGTAAATAAAAAGAGGGGGGCAATCGTGAAGCTCCGAGCGATATGCGGCGCATGCGCGTATTCCCCCTCACACAATGGCCCGCAACCTTCCTTTGTGGCAGCCGACGACACGCGCCCGACGACGCGGCGAAAGCCGAAAAACATAAAAAAGTAAACTTGCGCGCACATGCGCAGTAGGAGTGGAAAAAAGTTCGCGCTTGGCGAGTTGTGGTCCGGCGATTTGACTTTAATGCGCGTGCGCAGTATGGAGTAATTTCAGCGCGGAGCAAGTTGGGGTCCCGCGCTTTGTACTCATGCTCTGTATAGTTCATACTCAGTTTCGATCGTTCACACTTTCTTGACCACGTTCGCTTCCGCTGACATCAAATGTGTGCATCGAGGTCGGTGTAACAGGGGAAGCAACTGCGAATGCGATGGGTTTATTAGGGCCACCGGGAACGCAAGCTAAGCAGCGGCGCCATGTCAAGCCGGCTGGTGTGTGCATTACGGGCATAGCCCGGTTGAACACGAGCGGATAGGTAAGTCCCTGGATTTTTTTTTTCGAGTGGTGGGGGAGCGCAGACTAAGAATTTGTCTTTGCACAGAATATAGCAAGGGCCACGAAATTTTGCCTTTTGCGTCGTCGTAAGAAGCCCGCGACAAAACCGTTCTCCGATACCCGAGATCGTACGGTAAATATGACGTGCTTATAGAGAGGATTTGGGTTCCCAGTGCGGCGGCCGTTTTGGGATCCAGGAGAAAAAGGAAAACGCTTGCACGTGTGAGGTGCTTCCGTTGCCCTAATGAGTATATCTCGGTGCCATAAAGAAATTGCATTTTTACACGCGTCCCATTGTCAAGGTCAAGCCACATAAAACCCAGTTTGAATTTTGTATTTTTCAATATTCAATGGCCACTGCTTGCCATTTTCGGTAAGAGTAGCAAAAAGTTCGGTAAGAGTAGCAAAAAGTTAGGTAACGTTTTTTCATGACTAGGTTTTCGCGTCGTCGTTTCGGCTAGCAAATTTTCTGGCACGTTGAGTAGTCTGGATCCTGTGGCGGTTTGGAAACTTCCTTACGGTGCGTTTAAGTGGTAAAGTTTTCACATGAAGCAACATTCATTAGTAACACCAGCCCCCATCTTGTTGTGTTCGGCACGGCTGTCGTCTGTCTGGAGTGTCAACTCGCGGTTTGCCGAAACATGATGCGTTGGCAGCGCAAACGCGGCGCGGCGCCGGCGTGGAGGTTGCTCAAAGCGGTGGCTTTTACAGCCTCCTGTAAAGACGTTATACAGGAGGCTATGGTTGTTACAGATGCGTTGGCCGTTGCTCGGTGCGCGCAGTTTACCTATGCTTTGTTGCTAGCAGTTTTATTCGATCTTTCATAAAATGTTTTGCGCCATACTATTGGTGGAAATTGTTTCATAAAAAGAAACTAGGGCACATTACCCTCCGCGTGATCAGATTTGCTGATGACGTTGCCTTGCTAAGTAACTCGGGGGACGAATTGCAAAGCATGCTTTCCGCCTGGGCGAGCAGAGTAGAACCGTGGGCCTGAAAATTAATATGCAGAAAACTAAAGTAATGATCAATAACCTCGGGACAGCACAGCAGTTTGAAATAGGTGGCGAGGCAGTGGAAGTGGCAAGCGAATATATCTACTTAGGCCAAGTTGTGACCCCAGATCCCAACCATGAGGCAGATATAATTAGAAGGATCAGAACGGGGTGGGGTGCATATGGCAGGCATTCTCAGATAATAAATAGCAGCCTACCATTGTCGCCGAAGAAGAAAGTGTATGACAGCTGCATCTTACCGGTACTCACCTACGGGGCAGAAACTTGGAGGCTCACTAAGAGGGTTCAACTTAAATTGAGAACGACTCAGCGGGCAATGGAGCGGAAAATGATAGGTGTAACATTAAGGGACAAGAAGAGAGCGGAGTGGGTCAGGGGGCAAACTGGTGTTAAAGACATATTAGTAGAAATTAAGAAGAAGAAATGGACGTGGGCAGGGCATGTAATGCGAAGACAAGATAACCGCTGTTCATTAAGGGTAACAGAGTGGATCCCTAGAGAAGGCAAGCGCTGCAGGGGGCGGCAGAAAGTTAGATGGGCAGATGAGATCAAGAAGTTTGCGGGGATAAATTGGTCACAGTTGGCACAGGACCGAGGTAATTGGAGAATAATGGGAGAGGCCTTTGCCCTGCAGTGGGCGTAGATAGGCTGGTGATGATGATGATGATCACCCTCCACGTGTAACAGTGAACAGAGTTTTTTTACTGCGTCCAATTGACTTGCTGGCGTCAAATAAAATTATGCCAAAGTTTTCTCGCACGCCTTTGCATTTGAATAAGCGCTCGGCCTTCCTATGTATATGAAGAAAACGTCCTTTTGGAGAGCTTTTGAAGAATATACAGCAGTAAGAAAGAAAACATTGCCTAAACTACAGCGATGCACTTGCCTGATTTATGATATTTTCACATATTTGCTAAGGTGTTGGTGATACTTCTGCTGCGCTCCTTCAGGCTATACTGTTTTACCGCCGATAAATAACGCCACAATTTTGTACCTGGTCACTTTTTCAACTGCCGTTTCTTTTCTTCACGCAGTGGCAACACAACAGAATGATACCCGTAACTCAAGGTTTTTGAAATGTTTACAACGCTGTTTCCATTCCAGTGCGACGAAATTCCAGAAGCAGCAGCTCCAGGGCCAAAGATTGCTGGGGGGTTCTACAAAGGCCTTTTACATCATCGGAAGTGGTGTACCTGGACCATAATTGAAGCCCGGAGAAAGTACGTTTTCTTTGTTTGGTAATATATTACATTAGGACATGAGATACCCGTCAGCTTTAGGCCAAACGTTGGGCTTTATCCAGTCCGCAGCCTGGAAAAAAGATGAGTTTCCTCCCTGTTCAGCAAGCTGTTGGAAATTCTATAAATGAAAGAATCATTTTATATTGACAGGTCCTTATTTGCTCTTCCACAAAAGAATATTTTAATTTCTGTGTTCCATAAGGGCAATCTGCTAATATTTGTATTTGTTATTTGAGTATAAGTATTTCGTGTTCATATTTGTATTTTTGATATCAAATAAAAAGAAAACATCGTTCCTTCGACATGGTGTCATTCATGTAATTTTCGTCTCACACTTGTGCATGCTTGTGAATTCGAGAATGACAAAATACTTAAAATTTACATACCCAACTCAGCTCTCTGTTCATGTCCCAAGCCTGTATGAGTAGACTATCACTTCAAGATCCGGATAGGTTTAAGGTATACAGATATTTGCTTTACAGCTTGCTTGTAACATGACATTATAAATATAGGGAGTTTTTTTAATTCGTGGTATGTGCATTGAGGCATGATAGATCAGGTGGCAAAACACTGAAATTATAAAGGCAAAACCTCATTGCATGACAACTGAGGTCATGAAGGTGTTCCAGAAGTGCACATATCACAAATGTGTTAGTGCAATTGCAGCCATTGTAACCCATTTATTGGTGGCATTGTTTTATACGGTCTAAACTTCAGATGCACAAGTGTGCGTTCATGACCATGCTATGGTTTTGGTGAACGGCCTTAAAATTGTTGAAAATGCTGAACCGCGACCTTGCGCTTCCGCGTACAATAATGTAACTCGTTAATAACGGAAGCGCGAATTAAATGCGGCCACTTAAAAAATTGCAGAAATTAAGAGAATTGTCTACTAATGCCAAGCATTCGTATGGCTCCTCTCTTGAGTCTTTTAGAGCCTTAGTCTTTTAGAGCCAAATTTCTTGATTTTTATAAGTCCTGTCCGTCCAATTATCTCCATTTACCCTATTATAACGATCACAGGTGTTACTTGCGCCAAATCTGCATTTTTTGTAAATGAAGAGCGTTGCACGGCTCACCATTTTCAGTATTTTTTGTATTTTTCTTTGTTTTTAGTTTTTAAAGACTATGTTCGGCCAATTCTCTCGTTCTGCGCTATGATAACGGTTACAAGTGGAATTTCCGCAAAATCTGCATTATTTTGGAAATGCAGGGCGTTATACTGTTTGCCAGTTTCCGTCATTTTTTTATATTTTTCTTTATTTTCGGTTTCTCGAAATTTTGGTTCTACCAATGATCTTTCTTTACGATATTATAACGATTAAAGGTGGATCTTCCGCGAAAACTGCATTTTTCTGGATATGCAGGGGGTTTCAAGTTACACGGCCGAGCGCCTATCCGGTCTGCGCGAGAAAACTCTAAGATATTCTTTGTGTGCTCCCGATCACCAATTCTGCAGGTGACGCAGCAATTCTGCAGGCGACGCGACACATTGTTATATAGAATGAGTTATTTATTATTAGTTCATTACATTACCAGAGACGTAATTTACTACCGCCCCCTATTACAAAAATAAAAGTGAAGGCATGTAACCACACCATCAGAAGAGCTACGACGAGCAGAAAAAATTCAGTACACCATTTCATGCTTGGCATACTTGCCACTCGTGACCAGACAGCTCTTATGTTCAGCACGACAGTGTGACTTACTTGCTAGTTATTTGCATGCATTTTCATAAGGGGCACTTTCCGCCAATGGCCAAGAATACTTTTGGTAACAAGGCAGAAGAACTGTTATCAATTCCGTTTGCATCGACGGAATAAATCACCGCACGGCGCATCATACTGTTGAAAAGGGCACACAGCATGACGAAAGGTTTCCGCTCGTAACAATGTGCTTAAAGCCCTCCAAACCGTAGTATTATGCCTCTTTGGTAGAGTGATTTAAAAACGGTGGTCTAAAGAAAGTCACTCGCAGATGAATGGGTTATTTAAGACTCCTGCTTGACGCGCAACAGCATGCAGAATACTTATAAGCCAATGTTTGCACTCCCCAGCAACCCGTGGGTAGTGGCGCAGTGGTTATGATACCCGCCTCTTCATGTGTTGTAGTAGACCCAGGTTCGATTCTCCGTAGGGTTGCGTGTATGCGCCTATGTGCACTTTGTGTGTCTCGTATGATGTAACATGTGTTAGAGCATTCGTCACGGGATGCTGACGTTGACCTGCCATGCGAGCGAAAAAAAAAACGGATAAACTCAATTCTGGCCGTGTGGCTGGTTTTTAAGTGCGAATGCACTTCTTAAGCGAGCCTGAATCGTCCGCCGCCGTAGTCCGCATAGCAACAGCTGCGGGTGCGCGCGCTCCTCGTCTTCCCTAGCAACGGGGGGAGATGGGCGCGCGCTGCCTGGCCGCTGACATGGCACATACCCACGTGGGGGATTGGCCAGGAATCGGGTGTGAGAAGAGCTAATGCACCCGCTTAAAGGAGTACTGACACGAAATTTCAAAGCTGAGATCCGCTCTAGCAATCAAGTACAACGACAACACAAATAGGTGTCTGTGAATAAATGCATCTTTCTTTCTTTGTAGTTGTGTGTGTGTGTGTGTGTGTGTGTGTGTGTGTGTGTGTGTGTGTGTGTGTGTGTGTGTGTGTGTGTGTGTGTGTGTGTGTGTGTGTGTGTGATCTCTCTTTCGCGAACATTACCGAACCGCGCAAATTCAACTCGTGCATTCGCACTTTCACATTCTTCCCCTCGGGGAAATGCGGGGAAGTTTTTTCTTCTTTTTTTGGTGAAAACAACAAGGCCGCTTATTTGAGGGGCCGTATGATTTGGCGGCCGCTTCGTAAGCGAGAATAGATGAGCATAACGGGCCGCATAGAAAAATTACGGCCAGTGGCCTGCCGAACACACGGCCCGGTGTTTAGGTGGCCTGCTGCTTAGGCCGCCCTCAATATGGCCGCTTAAACGCCGGGCCGCGTGTTCGGTGGGCCGCGTGTTTGGCGGGCCACTTGTGCGTGAGGCCGCCTGAACCGCCGCTTTATAAGCGGCTTTAAAATGACGCGGCGGCCCGCCTGCATGCGGGTCGTATAACCAGGAATTGACTAAGAGTGTACAGTCTTTGTCAAAATTTTGTGGGCCACGGCGACCGTGACCGGAGCAGCCGCGCGGCCGTGCAGGGGCGCTGCGCATGCCGCTGTCGGCTGGTTGCGCGGCTGAAGAGAGTGAGGGGGACTTACGCGCTTCCTTTTGTAGTATTGCTGGCGCGATAAGTGCAGCGGGGCCGGTTTCTCCGAGCAAGCGCATTTCGCTTCAGCGCAGGCACTTTGCGCAGTACTTTCGCGCCGGCCACACTACGAAAGCGAGAGCAGAAGTTCCCCTCGCTCTTTTTAGCCGCGAAACCAGCCGACAGCGGCATGCGCAGCGCCCCTGCACGGCCGCGCGCCTGCTCCGACCACGGTCGCCGTGGCCCTCAAAATTTTGACAAAGGCTGTACCTATCACTGGAACATCGTTCGGACCGCCGAAGAAAATTGCTTCTTTATCAACAGTTCTAGCCGCGGTTTGCTCCGGATCGCTCCCAGAAAACAAAAAAACGGCTCAAAGCGTTGCGTCTTTCTTGCCCCTAGGTATAAATATGTAAGGCGAATATATCGCGAAAAGTGGGGTCACTTTAAGGCAACACAGCCCCGAAGAGCGACTGAAAAAAAGCTGGGGCCCTTCCATTCTGTGAAGAAAGATAACTAACGAAGGTGGGGGCATTTCAAGTAGTGTACGAATAAAATACCTATGTTTGTAATTTTTGAATATGATCATTAGCTGAATGAAACTTTCTTCATGAAAAATGAAATTAGCCTCATGGATCATTAGCTAAATTAAACTTTTAAGGACTCGAGCGTCGTTCTAGCGAAAAAACATGGGGCAGTCCGTTTCCCTCGTGTAGACGGCCATGTGCTGGTAGCAGAAGAGAATTCTGTAACACTTTCACCATCGTCGCGAACAACGCATGAATAAAAAGTAAATAAACTCTGCATATTGAGTGTGCAGAAACCCCGTGTTGAAGTCACGGACGAGTGATAGTGGACAAAAATAATGATAAGAAATCTTAAAATATAGAAAAGGTATTTAAAGAATACCAAATTAAAAATAACAGTAAAGAAAAAAAACCCATTAGTTACGAGATCGCAATGCAAGCTTCATCATGTGACCTTATAAATCCAAACTAAAGTTATCCAAAAAAGTAAGACTCCGGAATTGTTCCTTTTTGTTCCACAACCCTCCCAGATGCGGGCCTAATTGAAACAACTCCCGCAGTGCTACAGAGTAAGGCAAGCTGTTTTTAACAGCGCAGCTGTTCTGGGGCTGGGCTTTACGACAGTCCTGTGTAATATCACGTCACCTTTTCCGAAGCAGGCGTTCCCGCCTTGAGAGTAACTGGTTCCCAGTGTAAAAAAAAGAAATCGCAAAAGCATAAACACGGTTTTAGGGTATTCAGGTTTCATAAAATACGGCTGTATTGCCCCTGCAAAAATGTCCTCTTGCAATGCATTTGTGATTAGACGTAGAACCGTCTTTGAGAAGATCGGTGTAAGCTTGGTCTTTGTAAGCTTGCTTTCCCACATAGCTCTTGCACAGGGAAGCATGGCCATCTACGGAGCGAGAGATACAGACATAAATCACTTCCTTTTTCCAAGGAAGTTAGTTTAGGAACGCATGTTGGCCGGCGCCCGAAGGCTGGTGGTGGCGGTGACGGCTGAGTCAACAATTAATAGCTGCATCCCCGGTTTCGAACTGCCCAGCGCGTCCTCCCAAAGCGCGATGCTGGAGATGGGGATGGAGAGTACACATGGCGTGAGTGTGAGGGTCAGGGCAGTCACAGAGGGGACAGTTGGGGGAAGGGGACTGGGAGGGATGTATCTTGTGGAGGAGGGAGCGACAGACGAGAGATATGTGGCCAGAGGGGTAGCGGCGGCAGGAGAGACTTAGTAATGCTGCGTGACTCCTTATTGAGAAATCATTCCACCGCGGGCCGACATAGCGCCGTGTTGGAGAGCGGGAGCGAGTGCACGTTATCGGGCTGCATTGCTAGCCGCCTCAAAGGGAGCATGATTACAGAAAACGGCTCTAACGTGATCCTGAGTTCACAGTGGAGTTGTAAACGATACAAAATTGCGGTCTGCTGTCCATGCATGGCCACCTGCAAAGGGAGCACGGTTACAGAAAACGGCTGTCACTCTTGTTTTACACCAACTACCCCGAAAAAAATTACGTGACACTTCGCCGCTAAGACGTCTCTAACACTCCGGGCACCGCAGCTCCGCTGGTCATCTTCCTTCACAGAGTGAAACGACGCAGTTATTGTTTAAGATGCGTGTCGAAGCCTCAGAACAACAATAATTTGCTTGCCTTACTATCGACATCGCAAAGGAGTTGATTGAAAGCTGTAGCTCCTTCTTCACTCGTTAAAAATATAGGCAGCATGCTTTCCCGCAGAGCAAATATCCACCGCATCGGCGTCTTATCATTTCCCTTCTGCAGAATAGGCCTGAACTGAGTGACAGCAATGCCTTTAGACAAAACCAAATTAAGAAAAACAATGTATCGAAGTGGGATTTTTTTTCGAATAACAAACATTTCAGCGAATGCGCTTTCTATATTGTCAGGGAGATCTTATTGTTGGCCTTCAATGAATTATATCGCAAAGACATGCTATGGGAAACCGCAGCCGGCTACAGTTTTATGCATCCCGTTACAGCGCGCCACAAGGCACGTTTCCGAGCGCGCGTAGCTTCGTCCCGCTCAACAGCGGCCGATTCGGCCGCCGCTGATACATGCGAGCGGCAATGCAACCAACGCCCCTCTATAGCCCAGCGCTGCCTTTTGAAAACCGTCACGACCGGTACGACCCGCCAGCAGAGCGACGATCAAACATATCAGATAGGGCGGCGGGGGCAGTGCGAGCGCACTCTTAAACCGGCGCTCCTTAGTTCCCGTCGGTGCCCACACGCGGCGCAGCGATGCAGTTCGGCCACCGCCTTCGTGCTCCGTTTACTTCTGCGCGGACCTGTACGTTTCATATGAGGGTCAGGAATTTTCTTGAAAATTACTTAAAACAATTTATGACGGTTGTGTGGATCGTACCTGTCTGGTTTACTGTCTTTTTCTGGGCTGGTTACTTTTTCTGAACAGATGAGTTTCTTGTCGCTGCCGAGAGTGCGTCTTTTTGGTGCGCCTAATCCGGGGCTTCGGTGGTTGCCTAAGTTTTTCCTCTTGGTACATTTTAGGATGGTCGATGTGCTTCCTTGGTTGGATTATCAGACGGGTCAAGCTCCTGGGAAATGGCGTGATTGATGCAGATGGCTTTTGGCAAGCACGAATGTCTTTAGTGCGGTTTTCCAGGCCTAGCTTGGCTGCTGCCTCTCGTGCGCTGTGTATCCGCCGAAGCATGCCGTAATCCGTGTCGCGTGTGAGTTGCTCCTGGCCAAGTACTGTTGAGGGTGGCTCACGCTCGCTATAATGACTGTCGTTAGCTGCTTTCTCTGAGTGCTTCGGACGACTGAATTGACGCTTTGCAGTTCGGAAATCTTTTGACGAAGCTTCACTCGCAATGGTTTCATTAGCGGGGTACTCGATCGCACAAGGCGGAGTCCGAATTGAATTATGCAGAGCTCGATTATCTGTCAGTTCCTTCGTAGACTTCTTCACGACCGAAGAGTCGGAAATGCCGGATAATACATAAGTAGTACGCTGAGATTCTGTTCTGATCCCTTCTTTTAAAGCGCACCGTAATCTGGTTCTCGTGTCGATCATGATCTCCTGACGTTCAAAGCATGTCGTAAATTCCTCTTCGAGATATTCGGGGGCTACGTATGGCTCAAGCTCTTTGTCTAGCTGTTTAATCTTGGCCTCGTGTTGTTGGAGGCAGTAAAGAAGGCTTTTGAGTCCTAGGTCACTGGGCTGCGGGCCCTTCACGGCGGAAATAGCTTCGGCTCAAATTTTTTGTAATAATGCTCGGAGTTCCTGTCGTTTTATCTTAGAAACTCCCAGAGCACGAAACTTCAATAAACTGTTTTTTTTTCGCGTGAGCCATCATACTCTTTAAGTGGAATGCGGCTCACAATTCACTCACCGAGATTTTGCAGTGCGGATGAACTTACGCTGTGGTCAACATTTTCATGGGCCCTTCAGAGTGCAGGGAGCTCCGTCGGCATCAGTGGGGTCTCTGGCTTCCATCATCCTTGAACCCAAGGACGGATACTTCCGAGACGTCGAGGGCGTTTCGTTCCCTGGTTTCTTGCACAAATGTTGTTGAAAACCAGAAGACAAAGGGCCGGGATGTGCAGAGGGTATACCATGAAGTGAATTTACATAATGATGATGATAATGGCAGCATGCACGGGAATCGGGGAATTCTTTTACAACATTACTATTTTTGCAAAAGTTAAGGCTGGCAGCAGGGAAACCCAGAGTGTTTCGACATTTAAAAGTGAGGCATTGACGATTCATATTACTCCTCGCCATTTAACGCTGTGAATACGCATTCAAAGGAAATTATTCGAGCTGGACATGATCTTTTACTTCAGCAGTCGGCTGTGTATTCGAAAAGACCAGTAAAACATGAGCAAGTGAGCACAAATGATTACCTCACTTACAATGTGCAACTGATGGAAGTATATTTTTTTCATGACCACTGAAACAAATGATAGATATCTCAACATTGCCTTTCTGGACGTCATCACTACCATGTCGCAGTTCTTGCCAGGAAATTGTTCCAGTCTTGTCATTTCATGCACAGGTAACTGCTATTTGCAAAGGCTGTTACAACGTCTTCGGTTGTAATCACATTTTCCCATTGCATTTCTTCTGGCTGAAACAGGATACACGCATGCCAATCCTCAATGCTTGCTACCGCGTTCGTCGTCAGGTTCCATTTTATGCATGACAAAGGTACAGCAAGTGCATATTAGCTGCCACCCACAACCGACGATCTGAAGACTAATTCGCATACTGACAACACGCACACTTAATGATTTCCTGGTGCTGCACAAATCCAGCACCGTATGAACAGCTACCTCCTAAGTTGCTGGGCATCAGAGAGGTAAACAAGGTGTCCTGTAAGTTGTTGCACACAAACAGCACCACATAAACCAACAGAGCGTACTTCCAAGCTTCTGGCCACCAGAAAGGAAAACAAAGTACCTCGTCACTTGCCACACAAGGCCAGCACCACTTAACCAACAAGGCGTACTTCCAAGCTGCTGGGCATCGGAAAGGTAAACAGGGAGTTCGGTAAGTTGCCACACAAAATCAGCATCACATAAAAAACAAAGCGACCTTCCAAGCTTCTAGCCAGAGAAAAGGCAAACAGCGGGTCCTGTAAGTTGTTGCATAAAAGCAGCAGCACATAAACCAACAGAGCATAGTTCCCAGATTCCGGTCACCAGAACCGTAAACAAAGCACCTCGTCACTCGCCACACACGACGACCACCACATAAGTCAGCGCACACCGGTTTCACTACAGGTCCTCTACACTGCTCATTTTGCTGTAACTGCAGTCACTGGAGCTGCTAGACTCAGAACCTAGCGGAATCACGACGTTGTCGATTCTAGTGTCGATTGCACCTTCCCGCTCCCAGGCCTCCTTCTCAAGACGCTCCACATGAGCGCAGCCCCTGACCCAGTTTTGCGAGTCACGAGGGCGATGGCATCGTTCAGTAGTCGTTCAACTCCAGCGAGAGTGAATGAAGTGTTGTTGGCAGCAATATACCCCTTAACCCGGCTCCACATCATTTCAATAGGGTTGAATTCACAGTGGTAAGGAGGAAGGCGAACAATGTCATGACCAGCAACTCTGGCCAGCGCTTCAATCCGGTATCCAAAAAACTTGTGTTTGTTCTCATTAACCAGCCGAAGGAGCTCGGGCTTCAACTTGTCATCACACCACGGCATGGTTTTTGCCGTCAACCAAGACTGAATGTCGGCCTTGAGCCACGACGTCGAGGGCAGCTGTTCGGTCTGAACAATGTGGTACGGAGCATCGGTCATGACCATAACACTGCGTGGCTCAATGTTGGGTTGAAGTTGTTTTGCGAACGACTTCTCAAAGCGTGGGCCATTCATTTGACTGTGGTAGTCAGTGGAAGCACTCCTTGACGCACGGAAAATGAGACATGCCCTGCCCACAAAGCCCTTCTCACTTCCAGCATGAAGGACGATGAGCCGACCACCTTTGCCACTTGGTGCACGAAGCCCAATAGTTAGACCCTTGCGAAAGGCCTCTTCATGGGATGGCACAGTGGTGTCCTCCCACACCGTGCCCTTGGTGTGCCCAGAATTGACCCAAGTCTCGTCGGGGTAGTATATAGTCCTGCGGAAATGAAAGGAATACGTGTCAGTTTTTCTTTGGGGAGAGGAGTTATTAACACAGAAAAGGAATTTATTGCTTGCACCTAACATCGTTCTACTACGCAGGCAGGTATGTTTAGTTTTTGGTGGCACCGCAAAATACCAAAATAAAAAAGTTTGCAGAACGTACACCACCCACATGGCCAACGAAATCCAGTCAGTGAGTGCTACCCATACATCATTATAACATGTCGATGCATACTTGTCCCTTCACTTGCTGAACCAGAATAGCATGCAAAATACGAACAACAGGCAGGGATCCCGAAAAAGGCCAGGAAAAAAATAAAGTGAACGCCAGTATGCATGCGGAGCGGTGTTGATAAGTAACTCTCAGCAATAAAATATTTGGCTGTACGAGAACTTTAATCGTCATTTTTTCTTGTTACATTTCAACAGTCAAGTTATGTTACATACGAAATTTCTATTTTATTCGCCGGAATTGACATTTATCTATCTGTCCCCCAAATCGAAACAGCAACCACGTGCCATTTCTGCTTTCGCATTTCTCGAAGGGTCCGCAGATATTTCCGCTGCCATGCGATGATGTGCTCCCTTTCCAGAAGCGCAGAGTTACGTTTTCGTTCCGGAAAGCAAATCCAATGTCATTCAGAAGCCGACGCATCGTTCTGACACTCAGCTTCGGCAGCACCATGTCGGGGTCGCTGGTCACATCGCTGAGGATCTTTTCTGAAGTTGGCGCCTCGTTGCGAATGAAGTACTGATGCACTTTCCATCGGAGAGCAGCAAGCATGAAGCTGTCGTACCGCTGTACTCTTGTCTTTCCTGTAACTGCAGGCCGTTTCCCAGTCGACAAACGAAGCCTTTTGCGCTTTGGGGACTTCAGGGTTCAACGCAAAATCTCATTCTTGAGCCGTGCGACCGTACGCTCGCTTACGCCGGTAAGTCGGCTAACCGAACCAAATGCGGAAACGACGGAGAGTCTGGTTGCGTCAGTCTCACTTGGGTGTACACGTTGCAGAAAACTTGCTTGGTCTGTTTTGACAGCGTTTGGTTGTGAACCTTTTTGAAAATCCTTTAGGGCGAATTAAGTGGCGGGCTATCGGACGGAAGAGTAGCTGCTGTCGACGAAGACGCCTTTTTTTTTTCTGAAGAGAACCTTCCTGCCACCAGTGGTAATTTCCGCAACCAAACACAACCGAAAATATTAAAAAAGTAACGCTTACTGGCGATTATATTCTGCCGATTTATTGGCATTGTCAATGCAAGGTTAAAAAAGAAATATATGTTTTTGAATTGCGTAGGTTATGCGCATGGAATAATGTTTGTAGAACTACTTCCAACTGCGCAGTGAAATGTGGTCGGTCGGCCACTTCGCCCCCCCCCCCCCTCCCGTAGCTTTCTCTCCATTGCCGCAGAAAGTTGCCCCAGAGCATGGAGAAAAGAAAAGGTTTCTTCCATAGGTTCCCCGAGTATAGTCAGCACAGTCATGTGACGCATGACGCCCTCTAATGGCATTTTCAAAGCTATATCAGACTCCTTCAATGCTTTACTGGTCACGAAACTTCGGCGCTCATTTCATGTAGGGACCGCGGGCGCCACTACAGGCGCCACCGCCGCACGAAGCGCATCCAGCCGCCGCGCGTGCGGCATATTGATCAGCTCTTGGAGTGCAAACGCTCGCTGCCTTTGGTGTGTGCGCGCTGATTAAGTGTGCTTTTTTACGTAGTAGTTAGTGATGAATAGTCCTGTCATTGTGTGTATCACCTGCCCTCAATAGGGTTTTATTTTTCCAAGTAAATTACCGTAGACTTCGGCCGCGAACGGCAACGGCTTCTGCGTCCTCTGGCACAAGCGCTGCGCCGTCGTGTTTGCGGATTTTTAAATCTCTATCGCTTCTTCCCTCAAAGCAAAAGTTGTAAATACCACACATACGGTAGCTGCGTAGTCATGGACTGCTGCAGGCCTATCGATAATACAATAAAAAACTGAAAGAAACCATGTATGCGTCGTACAGACTACGCTTAATGAATCCGTTGATTGCTCTGGAATGCACAGAATGCTAAAAGAGAGAGCCCAATAGTATTGCCGTTTCGATGAGTGGGTACATACTTGAGAACATCTAAAACACTGCAGAAACGCGAAGGATCAAAACACAAATATATATATATGTTGTACCGTGTGTTTTTCCGCCTCCACGCTTTGAAATCTTTGCAAAAAAAGGAAGCGAAAAAATAACAACAAACTGATTTTATCACACGCAAAAAAGAAATTTCAATATTAAGAAGAGAGTGGGCCAGCGTACAAAAATTTATTTTTTTGCGCTGCGATGTGTAGCGCACGGAGGAAACAGAATATTGCCACGCAGCCAAGAACGACGCAAAGGTTTTCTGAACGAAGTTTATTAAAGCGACCTCCTGCTTTATAAAAAACTAGAATGAAACACAAACGTCGAAGAAGCAGTCCGCAGTGTGACATGCAGATGAACGTCGATAAAGTGAATAGCGCGTCGCTTGCTATGCATACATTACTCTCGGAACGTTAATAATTTCAGATTCATGGAAATAGAATCGAGAACATTATTGAAGAAACAAACAATTGGCGGCTTATCTGCTTATTTCGTTGCAAATGTCGTGAAAATACGATAGTCTTTGTAGACATTTACCAAGGAAATGCCCCTCTTCGCTTTCCCGCTCACCTATCATGCTGTTCCTGTTCCGTCGCGCTCTTCCCAAGGTAAAAACACTAAAGGTTTGCTCACGGCGATTTGAATTTACCGCGTTCCACTGCTACAGGCGGGGTTCCTCGATGCCAGCGCTGCAGTACGGCGGAGACGCGCGTGAATCGATGCGGCCGACTTCAAGGTATATAGAACCGCGTTGCCGTGCTCCACGTGCGTTCCAAGCAGAACGTGAAACCTAGCTAGTGGAACCTTTGTTTGCTGTTGCAGCGTGATTTCTTGTATGCCGCCCGGAAGTGGCGCGGGCAACAGCAGGCGGTACGCGTTGTTCTGCAGTAGATGTTGAATATCATTTGCTATCGAAAAACCAAGCATCCAGGAATTTTTTCGAATAATGGAACACTGTAGATATCCATTGTGTACTAATTTCCTGTCTTATATTTGCGTAATTTTTTGTTCTTGTTCAACAAAGTTGACAAGTATGAGCATATAAACCGGGTTTAGACGTTTACGTTTGGCTGTGAGTATATAAGACTATTGCGCAGTAAGCATTTTACTTTGGTCAGGTGGCTGAATCGAGTTACAGACGGACAGACAGACAGACAGAAAATGTGCTAAAGCGCGTCAAAAGAATGGATGTTCACCCTGGTGTGAAAACCTTTTTCTTCAAATTACACACAGGCACCTTGTCTGTTGGAACCTGGATGCAGGATAGAGGGATATCTGTGTCATGGGGAACTCAGTGTTCAATTTGTAAACAACCAGAAACGATAGAGCACGTTTTTCTGCATTGTTGGGCTGCGGTATTTTTGTGGGATGTCCTCCAGAGGACCCTTCATAAAGATTTCCCGCTGAGCCCCCCCGGCATACGCAATCTAGCGGTGGAAAACGGGGAGGGGGCGCCCTTGGACCTCGTTATGTTGGTGGCCTTGCATATCATATGGCGCTCGCGCATGGCCTGGCTCCACGGTGATGTGGACGCCCGCCTTACGCGGCAATGTTTTCGTAAGTCTATATCACAGTACGTAGAAGTCCAGAAGCGCAAGGCATGCACTTTTGAGTGGCTGTCAAGGATAGAACCCTTGACTACGCTTAGGGAATTTTAGAGAGACATCAGCCTTCATATAGGTTGGTGGCTTGTCGTTCGGGTTGCTCATGTGAATAAGTTTGTTTTGTGTTTCTGTGTTGTGTCGAAGACCGGCATTAAAGAAAAATAAGGAAACCAAAATTTCTGGGTTGAAGTAGCCCAAGAAAGACTATCGTCTTTAAAAATCAAGTTAGCGACAAGGTCACACCCTTTCCATATCAAGCAATATTGCCCGACGGGACGTACGACAAAAAGAGCAAACGGGCGCTCCGGTTGAAACGCCAGATAAGAAAACCGTAAGCGGCCACGCGCGGTTATAAAACAAACACAACAAACCCTAAGGCATAATTCGCGGTAATATGAAAAGTAAAAGCACAAGGATATCACAAAGCTTTTTTTTTACATGCAAGACTGAACGCAAGGTAATTCAGTATTGCAAACAGGTAATGAAGCACCGCTACTACCTGACTGATCTGACAAACATACGACTTTATGTTAGCGTTGTACAATTCTAGGTCCAGGATGCTCTCAAAAGTGTACATTGCTTTTTTTCATTCTCACACTCAGTGCATTTCCACACACTGTCACACATTTATAATCGAAATCTCTCGTTTCTTGCCTTGGAATGGCGCGCCGCGATTTCTCACGCAGCTCCCCGTCCCTCGGTAAACAGAACAAGGAAACATTTTTTGTTTTATCGTTGTACAAGGAACGACATCCCGGGACGCAACACGTGTTCGGCGTACACGTGTTCGGCGTCGTCATTGCAGTACCTAAGTCGCATCACAACAGCGCGAGATGCACGTTACATTTTTTACCGCACAAAACAAACACAACTCACCGTGTCTCCGCCGTTCGAGCCAGCGCAACGCCGCCCAAGGAGTGACCTCAGTGTGACGGTGGTGCCACCGCGCGGCGGCCAAACGCAGCATATGAAGCTCTCCCATGATTTACGGAGCAGTTTCGTCAGCAGTAAAGCATTGAACGACTCTGGCTATATCCAAGAGCTTGTGGCACTCGATTTAATGGCGCAGGACCGCTTGGTACCGTAGTGTAGCTGTTCCGCTCCTGCGTAGCAAACATACACACCCAGGTTCGAATCCAATTATCGCTGTTTTTCTATTATTCGATGGTGTGTCATAAGTGTGTCATATTTTTTATCGGGAATATAACCCACTGAACACCCTTTCATGCATTACAAATGAAATTTCGGTTAGTTTCTGTTACATTTAGGTCAGTTGCAGATGCTGTGTTTTGTTCGTATTTTTTGTTTTGCGTCTTTTAGGTCCGTTTCGGCTATTGGTTAAGTATTTTTAAACACCGCGGTTGCTTCCCTGTTGGTACGGTTGACGTTTTTTCGAATTTGGTGAATTTGTCAGCTTTAGGTTGGTTTCATCTCGCTATATCTGTCAACAGAGGGCTGGCTAAGCTAGCTGTGCCGAGCCTTTAGCCACGTTATATTTTACAACTGCGCTGTTTGTTTTGTTTTAGGGTCGCTTTTCATTTTAGCAAGGTTCCTGATGGCGGTGCAGGTGGCGGTGTCCCCATTTACATCAATGAGCACTTGTGACAGAGTATTAATTCGGCTGCTGGGTACGGCCATAGCAAGGAAGCGAGAGCACAACTGGCGTTTCGTCTTTACGCGAAACGGAAAGATTTTTGTCTGAAAGCATGAGCGCAGCGCGCTTCAACACATCGTCACGGTGGGTGATATTTCCAAGGTGGCGTAGCTAACTCAATAGCTACAAGGTTTTTTCCGTTTTTTTTTTGGCCAAATGTTGTATCAAGAATTTCTTGATCTTGAATCTGCAACACTATGTGCTCCGCTAGCAAAGACCACCTCTATCATTCACCTGAATGCCCGCTCTCTTACAAACAAACATGACCAATTCACTTTCTTTCTTAGCCAATTCGTGTTTCGTTTAAACATTATCCTGCTTACGGAAAGGTGGTTTAGCTAATTCAATTATCCACCTTTTTATCGGGCTACAAGCAATTTTTAGCGAACCGATCCGACAAGCGTGGGGGTGGTGTTGTCATCTTCACATCCATTTCCAGTTGCTATGACCAGCTACCGCAATTTACTGTGGTATCCAAAGAATACGAGGTGCTGAGCGTTGAATGCACGAACACACTTGTATCTGTTCTATATCGACCACCCAGCGGCGATACAAATACTTTTATAGAATTTGTGAATGAGCTGCTTGAATATGCTTCATTTAAAAGGCTTCGATTAATTCTTGGTGGGGATTTCAACATTAACCTTTTGCTGAGACCTCTAATTCAAAAAAAATAATAGCCGTGTTGACTGCCTGCGGCTTTAAAAGTGCCATTAAAACGCCAACCCGCGTGACGTTAACAAGTTCAACAATCCTTGACCTTCTTGTGACCAACGCCGACACGCCCGTGACAGCAGCTGGCACTATCAATGGACCTCTCCCTGAATGTAAACAACGTGACGTCACGAAGCGCACGTGCGCGACGGGTGGCGCCTGCTGGCGGCCGCGAAGTGCGGTGGCGGTTGGCAGAACGCACATGCGCCGACGGCCCGGCCTGGCCGCGCGGCGCCCGAAAGGAACAATGTGTCGTTGGTTCGGGCAGTCACTGTCCGCCCACATTGCAGGTACCTCCGGCGAGGTCCTTCCGTTCCGGCCAAAATCATTCCGGCGGCCGGAACGCCCCGCGGATGGCGGAAGGGGTGTAAACGGTCTCTCCGGCACACCGCGCACTCCGGCGCCGCTAGAGCCATCTTATTGGCCGGCGAGTCCAATGACGTGCGTGCAATGCTTTTACTTTTTTTTTATTAATGCGTGCTTGATTCGAAGACGTTTGTTGTGTACTTTCGGCGTTGAGAGGCCGCGATATGGATTTACGCGAACTTCAGTAGTGTGAGAGCAGTCTGGAAAAACTAACCTGACCTGGGCAATGGTCGTGCTAGCGCGAGAATTGCGCAGCGCCCCGCGTCGTATGTTGCACCTGGGCGTCAATATTTGTGTAAAGCACAAAGCTACATAACAAGCTGCCAGCCGGCGCCCGCGCGACTGCACAAAGGCAATCGTAGGTAAAAACTGTCGGCAGCTGATTTTAAGCAACGCACGTACATACCGCGGTTTGCTTGTGCATGTTTACGCCATTTGTTTAGATACCCTTATTTATCATCGCTAGGCAGCTACTCCAGGATACCGATTATTGAAACCAAACAAGCCGCGGATCTCGTTAGGGGCGAACGGATATGATAGTACAGTGAAGCTAGAAGTGTCTAGTTCATATCGTAGCATCGCCCCCGGTCCCCCGCCGACCTCCCGCTTGTCATATTCGACCCGTAGCCGTAGGACACCGCGGGACGCTGCCGCTTCCCATCATATATTTAGCCTCCGCAGGAATTTAAATCAAGGGTCATAATATAGTTTTAACCCTACAATTTCATTACCCAACAGCGCTTGCGCAAGTTTATTCAGCTAAGATTTGAACTGACCCCACTTTGCGAACTGTAGTGAAGCAATATTCAGTCAACTGGGGCGGGTGGATCGCATCCCCCCCTTAACAACAAGTACCCATCTTCCAGCCTCTCCCTCACACAAACCCCTAACAACTCCACAATTCCGTAAATATTTTAAAATGACTGCAAACCAAGCAGCCTCATCAAGAAATGAGCATGATTAAGCCCTAGGAATACCCATGTACGCTCCAAACGAAAAATATGACGCGTTGGGTGTGCGCAACACTTTCGAGGAACAAATCAAGGCGCAAGCCGTGCAACACAAAGCGCACCTAGAGCACCTCACCAAGATAGCCGCGAGCAGCCACCTATTAGACAGCCTGCGCATTTTATATGAGAATACCGTCGGCGACAACATCTCCACCCCTGCGGAGAGAGCTGTGAGTCCAGGAACTTGAGGAAACCCGCACGTTGTTTGTATTGACACAGCCACGTGGAGCTGTGGTTTCAGCCGCTACCGACTGCTCGAGCAAAGTTCTTGAACCCTGCTCCACCCAAACACCTAATGGAGGACGAAGAACTGGCCTTTGCCCTAGCCCTATATAGCAGCTACCCAAGTGCGGAAAATGATTAGCGATTCCCATCAAGCGATCTGCAAAAGGAAGAATTTCCAGCGGAAGGCGCAGGATCTTTACCCGCCACGAGACGAACCAAAACACCAGACCCCCGCACATGTGGCACTACAAGGCAACAAACGGGCCAACGAGGCTGCCCGAGATCTCACCCACCGGGTGTCCCAGCACACATTCCACAGACAACTCCAAAGATCGCGTCTGTTTTCGCCGAGACGTGCTTGTTCACTACAAAGGAGAAAGACGAAGCCACCCGGCTGCTGGCCCCTCGCTCACCAAGAAACAAGAAGTGGTGTGTAGACGTCTCCAGATGATCACTTATCCAAACCCATGGCTGTACTGGCCCTTCCATTTGGAAATAGACAACGCTGGATGTAAACACTGCCCAAAGCTTGCGACCTTGGCTCGCATGCTATGGGAACGCCCCAGTATACAGAGACATGGGTTCAAAAATTCAAAAGGAACATTTATTATCACTAGTAAGGAGCAATGGGAAACAGTGCCGCACAGCGAAAAGCCTCAAATCCAACAATGGACCATCCAAAGGAAGACATCGCCAGGAGCCAAGGCATCTTGGCTGTCGTCTAGAATGCCACATGCCTGAATAGGCCTCCCCTTTCGACCGCATAAAGTTATTTTCTCCTCCTCCGGATCGATCGGAGTTCAACATTTTCTAAACTAGCCATAGGATTTAATTGAAGTGAATTTAGTGCTGCGAAATATCACGAACTAATTGGCAATTGTTCATATTTCAGAAAACTTCAGTGACAGAGAAGGATAATAGAACACTCAAAATAAATTCAACAAAACCCAAATTTGATGTCCACATGCGCCCAAATGCCCAGCTGTCAGTTGTACCACTGATGACGACCTTTGAAGGTTCGAATTCTGCAAATGCACCCAGCATTGTTTGCGAAACAGGGACTACAAGTTTATAGTGGCATGGGAGCACAAAGGGAAAGACACGTGAGCGTGGGGGTGCAAAAAAAAAACATCTCTTGGTGCAACGTCATCCACCCACCAGTTACGTATCCAGGATTTCATTTCGGGGGAGGATTGGGGCCAAAAAAGGTAATAAAAGAGCATGAAAGGATGAAAGTGCACACAAAAAAAATACAAGCCAGATCAAGGAATTCATTACAAAGAAAAACAGCTTTGTTATCTAACTCAACAGCCCGCACAAGCACTGTTTGAATTGCCTGCACAGTGGACGAACAGATATCACCCTCATACCGAAGATCCACAAACCTCCAAGGACTACGCCTATACCTTTTCTGTTGGCAAAACATTTGAACACTTGGTACATGCACAAATCCCCACGCACCTTGAACAAGCGGACAGTATCCTTATGCCATGTTTGATTTGGGACCGGACTGTTCGCTGAACACGCGCTGTTACAGCCAAAAAAGGCGAAGAAAAAATTCTGGAGGCTCCGTTACATCACCTCTCTTTTTCAATGCTAATTACTCCACTCACCCTAAGACTTCACAAAATCTCAGACCTTCATTACACTCTCTATGCCGACAAAATCATACTGTGGACAATTCAAGGGCAGTTGGAGCCGACACGACACCTTACAGCAAGCTATAGATACAATCAACACGTATCTCATACCAAAAGGGCTACGCTGCCAAGCCGAGAAGTCTGCACTACTGATGCTTCGCTTACGCACGCGAGAAAGACCTGCCGAAACCCCATGAAATTCTACTCTGGCGATTAAAAACACTCCTATCCCCCAAGTTTCTGCTCTGTGTAATCTTGGCGTTCCTTTGCATCATGATGGCCCGAGTGCTGCCCTTAGCCTCCAACTCACTACAGTATGTTCGCAACTTACATGCCTCACTCAACGTCTAAGACACCAACACGCAGTACTCAGAGAGGATGAATCTTGCAAGCAAGCTCAAACAGGCCCTGCTGCTTAGTCGCATCACCTACAGGATGACTTATACTCCAGTCGAACCCCCCTGAATTAAGAAAATTTCATATGTTAAGGGGGAACATGGGTCTGTGGGACCAAAAAATTGCCCAAAAAAGCATTTTTTCAGGTATCGCTTTTCTCTTGATTTGCAGTTTTTCCTCCAAGAATTCCATATGTGGAACAGTGCCACCGACTTATAAAAGCCATAGAGGCCCGATATTTTCCCATAATTCCACACTTTTTCGCCTCGAGCGGTATCGCAGTGATACAAAACTCTCGAGAGGTACTATCGGCATCAAGTGAAACGCAAACACGAAAATATGAACCTGAACACACAAACAGCGCGATTTCTTTCCATGCAAGTTAAAATGACGCGTCGCTTAGTTACAAAAACAAAGTTCTAAACAGGGGATTTCCAAACATAACAATAGCAAGCCATTATATGAACTCTACGAACAGTACTCTTCAATTTTGCACGTTCTGGTTCATATTTTCATGTTTGCGTTTCATTTGACGCCAATAGTACATCCCAGCATGTAGTGCAGCTAGAAATGATAATTTCTTTCGCACTGTGAAGCTGAATGTGTGCGCCATGCGATATGGGAAGCAGATTTTGCATTTTGTGTTTCAGTAGTTGTTTAATTAGCATTATTTTTAATTGGTTAGCAGTAGTAGTTCAAACCTAGAAGTTAGAGTTGGTGTAAACTTGTATTTGATTGCAAAACAAAAAACTGCTTCACGTTTCATTCTCCACCACTTCTGGTATCTATTCATGTCTTGCTGGCAATCTTTTGTTGAATAGTTTTTTTTCTACTGTTCTCAAAAACAATCAAGGAATTATTTTAATTAACACAGAAATTGTTTGCCTCACATCAAAACTAATTAGATATTTGAAATCAGCTAAAAAAACTGAACAAGCCTATGAAGTTTCATCAGAATTGGTTGGAAAGCAAAAAAAAAAGTTTCTGGAACCAGTGTTTCCATGGAAAGCCTACAAAACGGCCCTTCACCTGCCCACCTTTACACCCTCACAAAAACTCTTGGGCACCCACAACACAAACTCACTCAAGTTCACCTTCAACTTGCCACCTAGCATAATCAGAAGTTCCAAGCAGGAAAATTGACCCAGAATGCAATACTGCACCGGCTAAAAAAATGATTACACACATGGTGGAGGGGCGTGTTGGCTATTTTAATGAACTTTACATGAAGTTTTGTTCACCACACATTAAATTAAAGGTAGAAACTAGCAGGAGGAGCAAAAACACTTTTCAAGACAACAATCAGTGTAAGTTCTACTGCTTTTCATTCAACTTAACAATTTCAGGCTTTCATATTTACCAAAATTTTAACAACTGAAGGTTGCAGGCTGACAAAGGTTGATTTTTCTTGTACTTAAACTCAACATTAAATGCACATCTGTAGGTGTGTACATGCTTTATGCCAGATTGACTTCTATCTATCACCCGAGGCAAACTATGTCACTGCGATCGCTAATCAGCTATAGTGTGTCAGCTCTCAGATTTTTTAAATTAAAATTCGGGATTGGATGGGAATAATACACGTCTAAAATGCGATCCCAGTACGCATCCCCGTCACCAGTGTGTTTTATGGTTCCAGGTGAAGGTGGGCCTTGTGAATGCGTTGTGGCTTTCTACTTAGAAAACGCGGACAACTGTTACATGCAGCTCAATGTACAGTGATTTCTACATTGCTTGGCAAGTAAAGAGGGTCGACATTACGGTAGTAACGACAGGGTAAAATGAATATTGGCATGACGACATACCAACTCAGGTGGATTAGCCAGCAACGACTACAGCTGCCATCAGAACCAATTGGCTGTTCCACCAAATCGCATTTGGCTGCAACTTCACATACCCACCCATAATTCTCACAAACCCATTGGCAGATGCAGAAGCCCAGCAGACACACCACAATGGAACTCTCGTGGCTATACCCATCACACGGCAAGATGCTAACACGATACTCTACCGAGCACGTAAACAAGCTACAGCCTTGCATTCGTTTGGCCTGCAGAATCGACATGAACGGCTTCACAGGCTCGATGCAGAGCAAAAGTTCTAGCTCACTCACGCTCCTCGGCTTCGCAGAAGTGAAGAGACATTGCTACACCGGCTGCGTCTTGGAGTAGCATTGACCTAAAAGTCTCCACACAATCGGACGCGAGGACTGCCCGGACTGCCTTCTGTGTGGTTGTCCTGAAACTATCGAACATTTGCTTAGCGCTTGTCCAAAGTACTCTAGTGAGCGAAAGATCCTTGAGGCAGCATTAATACTACACTTGGACACTCGCCCTGTAATAATCTGATTCAGCGACCCATTGTACATGAGGCGTTTATTGGTTGTACTGCTTGTACATAGTTCATTTGCCGATTTCACTGTCATTCCTCATACCTTCCATATTCATTCCGTTCTCTTTTTGTTCCCAGTTCCATTCCCCCAATGGGAAATAGCAGGCTCAAGTAGTTTCTTAGGCCGGCCTCTTCTCCCTTTCAATAAACATTTACTCTATCAAAAGGTGACAATGACCGCTGTTAGAAGCTCATGGCCAATTCCCTTACTCTCATAACAAACCAAATTCTCACATACCGACAGAGTGGGACTGGCGACTGATAATGAAAGGAGCTTTCAAAATTCACGGTGAATTCACGAGTTCCTACAGGCTGTGATTTGAACATACCCACTAGAAGGAACACTCTGTGGCATTCTTTTTATTTATTTATTGCACAATTTTGACACAGGGCATCAACATAACAGAGGGGTAAAAAAAGGAAAGTGAGGGGATGCAAGTGCCTTCATGACCTACAGAATAGTGTATAGGCCAGTCTCGGCAAGAAATTACAACAGCTGCTTGTGGAGAAAACCATGCGTGCAATGGGACACTAGTGCTTTTGCATTCCAAACCCATAAGAAATGCTTCGGTGTCCTCGAACTTCTTCTCCTGTCACTTACACAACATATAGGTGTGCACACTTTAACACATTTAAGCGAAACAAAATTTTTGTTCACTGACATACACTTACAGGGCAAAGTGTAGGTAACCTGTGGCATCACTACTAGTAACAGTGTTATGTGCACATACAAGTTTACCCCAGGGTAGTATTTTTGGGGAAAATCACAGGCCTATATGTTGTGGTGTACAGCTGACAAACCATTCAAACTGATGGCCTAGTTTCATCACTTTTGTGGCAAATAATTTCAATACAGAAGCTGTTTTAGCTTATTACTGGACATAACTGTAGCTTGTAGCTCTTTTCAAATAGGTACTTCTCTGACAGAATCTCTTATGATGAAAACACTTCATAATTAGTTTAGTTGTGGAAGTTGAAGCTATTTGAATGACATCTGAATTCAGTATGGTGAGGCAGCTTCATGTTTATATCTGTCGCACAGTGATGTTAACAGTAGAAGCTTTCTACATGATGTTTTGCCCCCAGGAAAGCAGGAATCGGACGTGCAGTACACACTGCAGGCAAACCGGGGATATTTTCCTGCTAGTGCTACCTTCTTTGCATGCCTTATTTTCCTCACAAGATATAAGCAATTCTCAGGACTGATCTAGGCAAGCTAAAAAAGTAACAGCAGATAACAGCAAAAGGAACAAAATGAATAAAAGGAACAGCAGATAACCTGTTACATTCTTTACCACAGATCAACAACAAAAATTTAAGCAATGGGGAAAAAATATACTGCACTTGTTTAGGAGAAGCAAATGTATGTATGGCTATTTAAGACTTCATTCGGCTTCATGTTTAAGTGACACACAAGAACTAAGACCACAAATGTGACAATTAGCGACCATAGATAGCGGGCTTGTAGTGTTGTGATTGGTCTGCGGGGGAAAAGTGCATGGATGATTACCAGATTGACGGCACCAAATGACATTGACTGCGGATTACCAACAACAAATGTTCTAACTCCTTTGTCGTGAGCCAGTAAATGCTATTCTCTTTTTTTGGTTTAGTTCCAGTTCGGGTTCAGTGAAAGCACTGTTTACTGCTGTACGGTCAGACCCAATCCTCCTGTGTTCACAATGGTCTGCAACACAAGAAGAACTACTCGCCGACGGGATCCTGGCACCTCCTAGTAATGCGAGAAAAATTATTCTGTAATTCATGCTATGCACGACTACGCCACAGCTGGGCATCGGTACTGTGCATGCACTCTTCACCGCACACAACAGCATTAATGTTTGCCCGAAAATGTGACAGTCAACCGAGCTGTACGTGGTGAGTTGCCCCCAGTGTAAACGCAACAAATGCCCCACGCCTGCTCAGTTGGGAAGACTCCACCCTGCGAATCCCCCTCCCCCCTTTACAAGTTTAAAAAGTGGGCATAGATTTGATGGTCCCTTAACCTCGGTCAAAGAATGGGAACCAGTGGATGATCGTGTGCATCAACTACCTTTCACGCCATAGTAATACAGCTGCATTGTCATCTGCAACAGCTGCCAAAGCGACGAACTTCATTCTCAGTCGCCGTATACTTCAACATGGCCCACCTCGTGTCCTCATCAGTGACCGTGGGCGCCAGTTCACTGCTGACATCGTTAAGGAGCTACTTCATCTGTCCGATTCTCAATTCTGCCATTCAGTGCCATATCATAAACAAACAAACGGTCTCACTGAGCGGACCATCCGGACACTCACTAACATGAATGCCATGCCTGTTGCTTCTGACCACAACTGGGACAACATCTTGCCGTTTATTACCCATGCTACCAACTACCTCAACACCATCTTCCCCTTCTTTCACGACGAGGCCAGCCTATCAAACACCCTCTGCGTTGCTGAAGAAGCTCAGAAAGTCACTAGTCTCCACATACTGCCGTCACAAGACCGCTCGAAACTCCGCTACAACAGCTGACATCAGGAAATTCGTACTCGCGGGGAGACCTGGTTTTGCTCTGGACACCTCAGCGACAGCATGGACTGTGCAAGAAACTGCTGTCACATTAAGTCAGTCCATTTGTGGCCCTTGACTGACTTAGTTGTCTGAACTATGTCATGTTCAGCGTACTGCTTGAGGACGGCGTAGTCGCAGAACTCAAGTGGCTCGCGTACCTTGCTTGAAACGCTTTGAACCACGTGACACTCACTGACTTGCAGAGATGGCTGCATCTTTGATGGGGGAAATGTTATGGCCTCCAGGGCCTTGCGATATTGGCCGACTTAAATTTTGACACTAGCGAGAAAGATGTCACGTTACAATACTAAGGAGGAAGGCGATGAAGCTGGCTGGTAGCCCAGTCCGCCATCTTGGCTCGCCACCCCTTTGTAAATAAATGAGTTTTTCACTGTAATGACATCGTGGTGGCTGAAGCAGGCTTTGACAAGTGGTCTTGGGCAAGCAAGAATGATCCAGCTTCGCACCAAGCACTAGCCGAGACAGCATTCCACTCTTAACAGTTATGCTGAAAACGATAATTGTTTCACCTCGAACAGCTGGGTACAACAGTGGGTGTGAGGGCCATCCTCAACATATCACTCACCGAGATTAAAAAATAAATACGGCATAAAGCTGCATTATCGCAATTGAACATGCAACTGCCGAGTGCAATCAGCAGTGTTTGATTCACAAACCAAACCAGAGCTTTATATTCATGAGCGACGGTATAGCTATTGCTGTTGCATCTGTCAGAAGTGCATTGTGCTACCACCACTCACATCACATGGAAAGTTGACAACTCGAAATTCAAGTCTGCTTTTATCAGGTTGTCGGCACTGCTTACACACTTGTAACGCTCATTAATTCATTAATGTCCAGGTGGCAACCGAGGAGGAAACCACTTTTGCCGAAAAATGTCGAAGACATGAGGGCCAGAAGGCAGCCAAGCAATCATGATCCTAGTTAAAGGAGTCATGAGGACAAAACACAAGTTCGATTCATTCGAAAGATTGCCTCGTTAGAATCATAATGCCACCACTGTTAACGCACACTTCGCTTAAATAAGCTACATAATTAGGAAAAAATGGAATGGCGATGCGACTCACTAGCTCATTTCCCGCAACAGAACCTATGTCATATCAGCCCAGCTGCGCGATTGGCCGAGGACGGAAAGAGCAAACGCAAATTAGGCATGGCTTATAGGCTTTCCGAACGAACTATTTGCGCTTAAGTGTAATGCATATTCATTTTACATCAGTAAGAATGGTGCAGTAAACAATGGAAGTTACGAAAACACACGTAAGCATAGAAGTACCGATGCGCACTGCTGTTGATACTGGGCGCACTATGCTTGTTTTAGGTGAACAGCACTCCACCGCTTTGAAGTTGTCTTACAGGACACTGGCCGATTGGCATAAGCGACGTTGTCTTACGTGACCCTGTTTGTCGAGGATACCCCAGGTTTCACGAGACGATCACTTTTTACAGTAACGAAAATAAGCCAAGTGCAAATACGCTCAAAAACAAAGCAACGGCGGACAACAGTTCGTGGATGACTATAGTAGTACCACCTGGGAGGGCTGACGGACAGCAAGGCCGCAAACCCGAATGACGCAGTGGAATTTCGCTTGAATACACGCGCTCATGACATCATTGCTGAAATTACGAAAACCTACGATTTGGCGGGAAAATCAAAATTTAAACCTAAATTGATCAATTTTTCAGTGATTACGGCATCATGTGATGCCGCACAAGCGCTGGGGGCACTATAAAACGCGAAATCTTTCGAATAAAACAAACTTGTATTCTGTATTCATGGCTCCTTTGTGTATACAACGGCCGTTCCCTTAATTTGGAGTCACAGAAAGAAGCCAGTGCCCACTCCTTCAATTAAGCACAGCAATTCCAAGGCAGACACAAAGCTGGACCACTGAAGACTACACAAGGTTGCAGCTGTGCTATGACGATTCCTAAATGGCAACAAGCCAACTTTTTCCATTTCATTAATGTCGGGAGCAAAAGTATGGAGTCCACAGAAGTGGCGGCCAAAATGTATTGCAGGGCCATCATGCGAAAGAGCTTCTGCTGTCGACACACTGGTTGTGCGTCCCATTTTAACTGCATGCACCTTCGTTGGATCGCCTGAGTTGATACGCAAAAAGGGCTGAGCTGTTTCGCTTCGGTTGCCCATGTGTCACACCTTCCCTAAGTGTTCTCGCTGAGCAATGATGAACGATGTAATTAGCGTAGAATGATATGCTGAACCAGTGGGCCACTCTTGTTAGTCCTTATCATGAACTCAAGCACACGACATGCTTCATTCAAACAAGGCCAGAGTATGCATTATTTTACTCTTGAGTCCCAGATTGTATAGGAAGTGCAACGATGACTGAAGAAGACGGAGTAACAACAAAGAACAAAAACACAGATGACAAATAATGCGCACACATATAGCAACTGCAAATTCAGCCACTCACTGGGGCCACCTTTGAAAAGAGGCACAACATGTGCAGCTGAAGCAACACTGTTCAGTCACTCTGCTTACCAACACTGCATCAACGCATAGATGCAAACTATGACCACCTTTGAAAAGAGGCACAACATGTGCAGCTGAAGCAACACTGTTCAGTCACTCTGCTTACCAACACTGCATCAACGCATAGGTGCAAACTATAATGTGTGCAGTTAAAATAAGCGACACAGCCTTTATCTCGGTAGCAGTCGCCCTTCCCCAAGGTGGTACTGCAGTGTGTTTTGGTTGGGGCTTGCGTGGAATCGAGACTTTAGCTCCCGACAGTACACATTCGGCCATGTGGAATGGTTATCGATTGATTTCAAAGAATGAGTCAGTTTCACACAAGCACCAGTATACTCAGCAGGTGACGAGCCTATTGTATACAGAGGGTGTACCCCAGAAGCAACACAGAACAGTATATCTGCTTTACCCCAACGAGCGTGCACTCTGACTGCTTGAACACTCCTGACACAAACAAGAGCACACTCAATCAGCTTAGCACACACCCAACCCAGACAAATGAGTAGACTGGGTCACTCACTAATGTTTCAATACACATCTCTTGAAACTCCTATTGTCAGCTGTTAAAGAGAGGTTTTGCGTGTACTTATACAACTGCATGGTGTTCCTACAAAGCATATCCCTGCCTATGAAAAGCACTGCCCGTAGGATTACACTACCAGCGCCCGCACGCAAAACAAACTTCGGCGCAAGCGTGCTGTTGAGCACTGTTGCGCAGTGTACATTACGCTGTCGGCGTAAATAAATGCTGCCGGCTGCTGTCTGCAACAATCTTCGTGGATGTCTAGCTTACTGCAATAAAATTTAAAATCGTGCGCGCGCTTACACGAATTGTCGCGGTCAATGCGGTGAACAGCATCACGGCAGCACATCACATACAACGTCCCACCGAAATGATTTCTTTGGCTCACTTCACGGTGTATCACGGTCGGAACTTTTAGAAACCAGTGGCACACAACAGTAGCCCGTACACAGCGCATCGGCGCGAGACCCTGGCCGTAGTCGTTGCCGCACCGCGAACTCCCACGGACGCACACAGAACTGACCGCTTGCTGGTTTTTCACTCCTTGGTCCATTTTGGACGATGGCGAGTACAAATGACGCTGTCAACTTCTTCAAACACACTCACGCACACCCAAAAACAAGGACAGGCCAGCCGTCACCAACATACACATCGGGGTATGCTTGCTGCCATAATATCGCGGCACTGCGCATCTCAAACTAAGCGCCGTGCAGGTATGCTTCCGCCGGCACAAACAAATGCTTCGTGGATTTATACCTTGATTCAAGCAGTCACAAAATAGTCGCGACGTACTATAAGCCGGGGCGACTATTTTCTTCCGCATCGCTTCGCTTGAGCAACGCCGCCATGTTGTTTAGCCTGAAACCTTCTGATAGCCCTGATTGGCCAGTAGGAGGTCGGTAGGAACCAATCAGGGCGTCGGATGATGGCCTGCGAAACGCGTCATCATCGCGGTCCGGCGAAAGGTTGAAGTTGGTCAACTTCTGGCGGAAAGCGATTTTCGGCCGGAAAGCACCGCGTTCCGGCCGCCGGAATGATTTTGGACGGGACGGAACGACCTCGCCGGAGGTACCGTTTATAGGCCTGTAGGGGTCTAGCTATCCTAGCTGTGGCCGTCGCACCTCCATGTAGCTTTCCGCATCTACAACCTCCGCAACACTTTCGTTTACCGTACGGTCAACTGAAGGGCGACGCTTTCGGATAATCAGTGCGCGACAGAACAGCCTATAAACGAGTCATTCTGAAGATTGGTGCTGTTGCGACGCATTCGAAGAATGTTTTTTTTTTAAGTTTCTTTGTGTTCGGACACATACCAAGGAAAGCTAATTTATTGTTGCTTTCGAGATCCGCTTACGCTAGGCGCAGTGCCTCAGGCAGCGTAAACGCTCCCTGTTCTTGGTCTCTTTGCGTCGCCCGGAGACAGTGGCGTACACACGATGATTTCATGTCGACGGGAAAAAGGAAAGGTAAAGCATGAAAAGATTAAAAAGTAAAATGAGCAGCAGCGAAACAAAAATATGAAGAGCAAAAGGCAAAAATTATTTCAATAAAAATATCTCGATGATGTCGTTCTCTACGTGGTTGACCGATTGTTTTGTTAGCTTTTTCCCCAGTGAAATCTCGAAACGGTTCATCGTCACTGTGAGAGTAACATAGCAGCCACATATGGTGAGTGCGTATATCTTGCGACAGTGCACTGAAATAATTTTCGGTAGTAATTATTTCATTATAGTTAAAGTTAGTGTCCTTGTACGCCCGCTGCATACGCCAGCGTCGGGAGGCCGCAACAAATGAATACATTCACTGAGTCTGTTCGCTAAGGGCAAACACATTTTTCGAGTTTTTTCGTGTCGCGTGAGCGGCCCATTTCGCGCCGAAGGCACTTTGGTATACATGTGAGCATGCCAAGCATCTCTGTTTCGCCGCATCCTCAAGGCAGAATATAATTGATCAAGGTAAAAATTTATTGCACTTACAAGCAACGAATTTCGTTTGTCTTGAACAGGTCCCCCATAACAAAAGGCCAACCTTGTCGTTGTCGATCAGGCGGCAGGCGGCTATCGCTGATCCCTCGTCGAAACATTTATTTCGCGTCGCCTAAGCAGGTTAGGCATTCATTGTGTTTTTAATACAGTGCTCTACCTCCTCAAAACATGACAATATCTCGCAGCAAGAAAATTTCCGTCTGCCCCCTACCCCCCGGCACTATATCACTTGACCAAATTTCTGCTGGTGGTGCATGATAGCAGACGGTTGATAAACAGTATCATTTCATGGCACGAATCAGCGCGGACTGCCAATGTAGACGGTACGACTCCGCTTTGGAGAACAGCTGAAGTTCGATTCATTGACTGATTGATTATAGGGTTTTAACGCGCCGACGCAACGCAGGCGATGAGGCGCGCCGTAGTGGAGGGCTCCGGATTAAGTATGACCACCTGGGGATCTTTAACATGCGCCGAAGTCTCGTACACACGGGCAGCAGAAGTTCGAGAATGGGAAATGTTGCTTCGAGTAAGAGTAGACTATACCACCCGCCGCGGTGGCTCAGTGGCTAAGGCGTTGCGCTGCTGAGCACGAGGTCGCGGGTTCGATTCCCGGCCGCGGCGGCCGCTTTTCTGATGGAGGCGAAAAGCAAAAACGCCCGTGTGTACGAGATTTCGGCGCACGTAAAGATCCCCAGGTGGTCAAAATTAATCCTAGCCCTCCACTACGGCGCGCCGGCGCGCCTCATCGGCTGCGTTGCGTCGGCGTGTTAAACCTTACAATCAAATCAAGAGTAGACTATGCCGCTTCTCAGGCTGCCAGCCTCTTCGGCACATTGCGCGCATCCACAATACACGCCGAATTTACCTATTTGGGGACTCCGAAAAGTCCGATGCCGCTGATTTTGCTCGCAAAATTTGCGTAGCCGAGAGCACAGCAACCCACCGGCATCAGAAAAGCCAACACGTAAACAAAAACTCCCCTTTTGCGCGCGTCTAATGCAGCCTCACTGCATACGCCCTGCGCGCCAGTCCGAATGTTTTGCCAACCACCCTCCCGGCCACACCCAGCACGTGCGCTTTCCGTGACGTCACGGCCGCCGCGTGACGTAGACCGGGAGAGGTCCATTGTGACTTAAGCGACCGCTGTCGGATATTTATAGCGTATTCCTCTTGCGATAGTCGTTGCAATCCCTCTCCCCCCCATGTAACTTACCAGAGCATAACTGAGTGCAGGTTGGAGCAGTTCAGAAACAAAATTCGCGAAAGCGACTGGACACCCGTTCTTAAGCATGGTACCGCAGACGGCGCTGACAATGAATTTTTAGCAATCTTCGCTAGAAACTACAACGCCTGTTTTCCGATAAAATCCTTCACAACCAGGAAGCGTATCAGAAAACCGTGGATTGGGCCTGATCAACTGAAAATGATACGATAAAAGAACAAGCTTCATCGCTTATTTTTAAAAACGCGCACCTTCGCGGTGCATAAAGCATTCAAAACACTCCGCAATCATTTGACCGCCGAACTACGAAAGGTCAATGCCCAGTATTATCAGCAGTTATTTTGTGACGCATCCCATCCTGATCAGACATGTAAAATCATAAATGATGCACTCGGAAAACGCCCCGGGACGACGGAAACGTCAGAACTAACTGTTCGTGGCGAGACCCTTACTGCGAGAGCACTTTCTGAACACTTCAAGGATCACTTCATCAATGCAAATGCTAACACTACGTCCCCCAACCACATGTCATGTACTCTCGACCACCATGTTCCCGAAACTGCTTTCTTGAAACCAACAGACAGCTCGGAAGTTAATAAAGCTTTTATGCACTTAAAAACAGCAAAGCCCTCGACATTGAAAGCATGCATACTAAACTCGTAAAACAGGTCCTTGACCTTGTTTGCCCGTATCTGGTATTTATATTTAACCTTGCAGTCGCGTCTGGTTGCTTTCCGCAGAAAATAAAATGCGCTAAAGTGTCAGTTATATTTAAGGATGGTGACAAAAACAATGCCGCTAACTATAGAGAGAGAATAACTTTAATGAAAACCAGCGATGTTAGCCGAGCCGTCGGGCTGGCTTGCTACGCTAGATGAGCGAAGAAAAACAAAAAAAGAGAAAAAAATGTGAAAACGAAAAGATGTCATTTGATGAGGCCAAAATTTTCAATCGCAAAACTCTGTCCAGTTCTGTGCTCCGAAGAAACTCCAAAAGAGCTTTGATTGCACGCGCAGCCTGAGTGGGACCCGACCATAGACCCAAAACAGCCCTCAGCTCAAGTCCCGCACCAAGCTGCCTGCACAAAGATAATATGCGTTTCTGTCTGTGCGCGGTGTACTTTGGACACACGCATATAACATGATGCATGTCTTCTCGTGAGTCACATCTGGAACAAGGAGGTGAAGATGCCTGCTGGATTTTGTACAGGTAATGTCCCGTGTTGGCCACATTCAAGCACAGCCTATGCAGAATGGCTTCCTCGCGCTTGCTAAGACCAGGTGGCATTCTGAAGGTGCACTTGGGATCAATCTCATGAAGAGGTGCGTATTGCTGCCTCGCATCAGTCCAGATAGACATGTGAGCATTCCATGGGGTTGATGAGGCGAGTATTGCCGCATCCTTTCTCGTGAATGGGATCGGCACAGCTTCAGTGCAGAGACTGTTGGCAGATGAGGCGGCTTTGTGAGCTGCTTCGTTGCCGGCAACTCCGCAGTGGGCAGGAAGCCACTGCAGATCTACGTTGTGTCTCCTTTGTATGGCTTGTAAGTGCAAGAGATTAATTTCCCAAGCCAGCTGTTCTTTCGGAAGCGACTTCAAGCTTTCGAGTGCTGACCTGGAGTCTGTAAATACAGCCCATTGATTGGCCGGCTGCTTTAGAATATACTGAAAAGCAGCGCGCAGCCCAGCCAGCTCAGTAGCTGTCGTCGAGGACTTGTGGCTCAATAGGGCGCCGAATGTAGTGAGCGACGAATGAATAGAGATCCCTATCGCCGACGATGTAGCCGTCACTGAGCCATCAGTGTACACATATGAGTGTGGCCTTTGTATTGTTTGTAATATTTTGATTTGTTTTATTCTTGCGCAAAAAAACAACAACAAACAAATCACTTTCGCGCAAAGGGAGCCGGGAAAAAAGCTGTAAAAACAGCTTGACTAGCCTCAGCCCCCCCCCCCCCGTGCAGACAGGCGGCAAGCGGCATTGGACAATATTAACAAAAATCAACACAAACAAAAAACGCAACGTATATACAATATATGCAGTGGCTATAAACAGCACTCAAAATACATACTGAGCGAGGTTTGGAAAAGTAGTAAGCTTACGAATACAATAGCGAGAAAGAGGAAGATATTTATTCTTGTAACAGCATCATTAGTTAAGTGTAAAGATGCTGCGTAGATGGTTAAAAGAAATGGTAGAAATGTCTTGGTAATTAATGAGTAAAGACGGCAATCTGTGTCGCAACATTTGTTCTCCGTAATTTGTTCGGCATTTTTTTACTTTCCAGGTTTCAGGATTGCGGGTAGAATATATTGGAGAGAGCTTTTCTAGAATGGCTAGATTAATTAGCGAACCGTTATTTACTACTGCTTGTTTGTAACATCGGCATAACTGTAAATAGAATCCATGCGAATAGCACTGTACTTTTTAAATAGTTCTCGTGTAGGAGAAAGATACGGAACCTTGCTGACTAGGCGAATGGCTCGTTTTTGTAAAACTGTTATTTTTCCTATATTTTCCCTAGTTGTGGTAGCCCAAATGAGTACACCATAGTTAAGCATAGAGCTGAAGATAGAGTTCTAGAGTAGAAAGTTAACTGAGGCTGGAAAAGAACAACAATAACGGCGCATCAGACCAGTGGCCTGGGATAATTTATGGATTAAATAGTCAGTGTGTTTGTTCCATGACATAGTTTCTTCAAAATATACACCTAATGTTTTGAAACATTGAACGAATTCAACTGGAGTCTGATTGATTACATTACGTTCAACTGCGCTGATTTTACGACGTGGCTGAAAAAGTACTGCTTTTGTTTTGCTAGCATTCAGTTTTAAATTATTGTTGGATGCCCAGCTGCTAATACATGCAAGGGTGTTATTTGCGCGATTTGCGGAATCATTACCTGAGCAACCGGCAAAAAATAAACTTGTGTCGTCGGCATATATTATGTGTTTAACTGTTTCATCGATGTTAACGATCTCGTTGATGTACAAAATAAAAAGAAACGGACCTAGAATGCTACCTTGTGGCACGCCACACTTAACCGGTTTAGTTGTTGAAAGGTATTCTCCAATTTGAACGAGCTGCGATCCATGGCATAGATAAGATGATATTAGAGAATGAGCTTTCCCGCAAAATCTATATCGATGTAGCTTATGAAGAAGAATATCGTGATTTACGCAATCAAATGCTTTTGTAAAGTCAAGGAAAATACCTAGAACGACATTGTTGTTTTCAAAATTGTCCAGGATAAACACTTTTTGATCAAGCAATGCCAACTCAGTTGATTTATTCTTTCTGAAACCGTATTGAGGGGGGAAATGATATTATAGCGATCAGAAAATGATGATAAACGCTTTAGAAAAACTTTTTCTTTACCTTTAGAAAAAACAGGCAAAATGGAAATAGGCCGGTAGTTTGACAAATTATTGCGATCTCCCTTTTTAAATACTACAACAACTTTAGCGGACTCATTTTGCGTGGAAAACCTCCAGTTGAGAAACATACGTTAAAAAGGTGTGTTAGGCAGTTTGCTAATAAATCAATGACAAACTTTACGTGCTTTATCTGGAAACCGTCCACGTCGGAGGAATTGCTGTTGCTTAGAGACATAAACGCAGCGATAACTTCATTCTCAGCAACGGGATCAAGATAGTGTTGTCCATGGATCAGTTTAGGTATCTTAAACTTTCAGTATTCATTGAAACAGTTGGAACGGAAAGAAAGAAATCGTTGAAGGCATTGGCTAAGGCTTCTTTTTCTAGTATCTCACTATCCTTTATAAGTTTTTTAAGGGGCTCCGAGGGATTTCCAAGCATTGTATTTAATTTTTTCCAAATGTCTTGAGGACGTCCGTTACACGAACTAAAAATATTAAAATGATAGCGGTTGTTCGCAACACGGAGCTCTTTAGTGACGTAATTACGGAGAGTTTTAAAAGATTTAAAGATGTCAGCATTCCTAGTTTTCAAAAAAAATTTAAAAAGTTAATCTCGTTTTTTCATCAGCCTGATCAGGTCCTGAGTATCCAGGGTTTACGGGCACATTTTGGTGGAGAATACGTTTTGTACGGAAAACTATCATTATAGGCATGGGTGAACTTTACCAGAAACTTGTCATATGCCGCATCAGAGCTGCTCTCCCTAAAGACATCGTTCCAATTCGTTCGAGCTATGCACTCTCGAAATCTATCAAGTGTACGGGGATTGACATCCCGGAAAGAGCGGGTTACGTGCTGCGGTTTTTTAGCAGTAGCATGACGTTTTACAGACAGAAAAACAGGAAGGTGGTCACTGAGAGCAAAGTTAATAACCCCAGATTTCAAACACGTTTCACCATTGTTTGTAATGAAAAGGTCTAAGAGAGTATCTGAAGTAGCTGTGATTCGTGTAGCGGATTTTATAGTTTTGCGACAAGAGTGAATATTAAGCAGGGTTTCAAATTCTGTCTTTATTCTACTTTCGACGAGGAAATTAATATTAAAGTCACCACCCATGATTAGGCTATATTCGCGTTCATTGATAAATTCCTGAAACTAATCTAGAAAGGAAAGAAACTCTGAATTTAGACCGCAAGGCGGACGGTAACAAATACAAAACACTTCCATGTCGCACTGAAGAAATAACATTTCATAATGGGGTGTTATACAACAGAAATTGGTGAGCAGTTCACATTCTATACAACTGGAAAGCAGCATTGACACGCCTCCTCCTCTTCTGGAATTTCGGTTAAGATAGTAAGTCTTATAACGAGACATGTTAAAAACATCAGCTTCGGAAGTAAACCACGTTTCACAGAACATTATAACATCAAAGTGCGATTTAGAACGGCTAAAGAAATATTCAAGATCATTATATTTATTTTTGCCATACCTAAGATTGAAATAAATACAGTTACATTTTTGCTGATTATTAAACACGATACAGTCATCAAGTTCCAATAAATCTGCTTGCTTATTGGTAACAGAAGCCATGAAGAAAAAATTCCCCCGCATTTCCCCGAGGGGGAGAATGTGAAAGTGCGAATGCACGGTTGTCGGCCCGCTTGCGGCGCTTGCGCTCGGCCCCCGCAGCCCACCGCCTCGCCGCCTTCTCTTCCATCTCTTCCATCGGGTTTGTAGTATCACGTGTACACCACGCAGTTATCAAGCCGCTATAACGCCGCTGAGTCGCCAACGCACGCCGCTGACGACGTAGTTTGAATGCGTTAAAGATATAAGGCGCGTTACTGACAATATCAGCGTCACGTCCGTGGCTTATTCGGTAGAGCGTCGGGCTGCGGCCCGCAAAGTCCTCGGATCGAAACCTGGCGCCGGATGCTGTTTCTTCTTTAAATATAGAGGAGCACTGCGGACGCCGCCGACGCCGCCGCCGCCGGCGGTGGATGGTTTGGGGTCGCTTATAAAGTGCATTCGCACTTAAAACGTACAAAAAGAAACTACAGCGGCGCAAACACACTAGGCAGCATTGAGCTCTTCAAGGTGTCTTTTGTTGCGCACGACAATTATGGGATCGCCTGCAGCCCTTCTGATAAGAATCTTATTGTTGGCGTGCCAGGAAAAGCGATAGCCGTTTTCCTCTGCCCATTCTCGTGTGCAACGAAGTAGGTCACGATTTTGTTTTGTCATGTTCTCTGTGATAGAAACAGAAGATTTCGACTCGCGCAAGGCCTTCCTTTTTTCCAACCACACGTCTCAAAGCGATTGCCGGTAGAAGCGAACAATGATTCCGGCTTCAGATCCCGGTCTCGAGGGAAGCCCGTGTACAGCGTCTATGTCATTTCCAGAGAGCGGAGGCAGATTTACGGTTGTCGCTACTTCATTAAGTTTGGCAATTAAATCTTCACTGTCGGATTTCGGAATTCCATGCACCTCAATGTTTTGTTTACGGCTACGCCATTCGAGGTCATTCAAAGATGACTTGATGCTCTCAACGTCGTCTTTAGCCCGACCTCTCTCGAGCACGGAGACGCGTTTTTTTAAGTCATTTATTTCCGTGTCGTGAACTGCCTGCTTGTTTATAATGTCAACGTACTTTTTTGACATCATTTCAATGGAAGCCTTCACCTTGTCAACCTGAGTTGGCAAGCAGGATAAGGCGTCAAGCCTACGCACTATCTCAGCCAGACTAAAACTCAGATCTGCGTCTGGGACGGCTTTCTCAGCGCCTTTCGTTTTGGAGGCACGGCAATTCAGGCACCACCATGACCTTCGTGCAGATTCTCCTTTCCGTTTAAAAGTCGCTTCTGAGCAACCCGAGCAGGTTCCCAGATGGTAGGCGTACTCACAGTCTGAGCATTTCAGGATACGGCCGTCAGTTGGCAGGCACTCATCACAGGTCGGACACATGTCTTCCGGGGTAGCCATAGTCAGATACAAAGATCGGCAAAACACGGCCACAAACACAGCACAGAAAAATTGCACGGCAACAAGGCTATGGGGCGGCTGCGGCGGTGGCAACAATAACACTGCTTAGGATATTTAGAAAAGCACCAACCTGTAAGTTGAAGCAAGAAGAATTAGGGGGGCGTCTATTCGCCCCCGCCGCCACCGCCCAAGTGCCGAGCTCCCATTTCGTCAACAAGGAAGAACACAGCAAAAGCGCGACAGGATGACGTCACAATGACGATTCCTTGAAGGAAAGGCAGCTGTTCCCTGCTGGTAGTCTGGAATTGCGGAGAAGCCAATGCGAGAACACGCTGATGAAAACGCTGAACAGTTCACACGGCTTAGGCAGGGCGGTCACAGCCACGGACAGGGTTGGCGGGGCAGGTGGAAACGACAAAGTAGAGAGGGGGTCAGCAACCTGTAAGTTGAAGCAAGAAGAATTAGGGGGAGGGGGGGGAGTCTATTCGCCGCCGTCGCCACCGCCCAAGTGCCGAGCTCCCATTTCGTCCACCAGGAAGAACACAGCAAAAGCGCGACAGGATGACGTCACAATGACGATTCCTTGAAGGAAAGGCAGCTGTTCCCTGCTTGTAGTCTGTAAGTTGAATCAAGAAGAATTAGGGGGGGGGGGGGCGTCTATTCGCCGCCGCCGCCACCGCCGCCACCGCCCAAGGCAACGAACTTTAGAGCCGGGGCTGGTATATCCACCTTCCGCTTAAATCCAGGTAGCGTGGTGACAATTTTCCTAGGAGGGAATAGCCACGGAGGGTGAGGAGAAGAGGCTGAAGGCTGACACTGGGAGGGCATAGCGTGCTGCACTTCAGAGACCAAGGCGGCAGCAAGAGGATGCCCATGTTGCCTTGCCACAACGCGCAGGCGCGTGCGAAGTTGCTCAATTGCCTGCAATGCAGTGGGCGGAAGCCGTCCGCTCTCTGTCATGGTTCCCATTGTGGAGGTGGTCTTCGGGACACCAAGACATATCCTCAGTATTCGGGCCTGCAACCCCTCTAGTATTTTACAATTCCCTTTGGAAAGAGAAGTCAGAACTGGGAGGCTATAGCGATGTAAGCCTTCGCAGAGGGCGTCGTAAAGCCGTAAAAGAGAGCTGACGCTACACCCATCAGTGCTGTTAGAAAGCATGCCGCAGATGTGCGCGAATGACGTTAACTTCTTTTTTAGGCTTCGGATGTGAGCCGTCCATGTCAGATGGCGGTCGAAGGTAACACCCAAAAACCTGTGATGGATGACATGCGGTATCGGTACGCCTGCGGCCGTTAACTGGTAGTTTCATACGTCCCGCTTTGCAAAGGCCATGGCAGCGCACTTGACCGGTGATTTCGCGAGGCCACGGGTCGCGAGAAAGTTTTCAATTGAACTTACTGCACGCTGAAGTCTCTAGTGGAGCACACGCCTGATGCAGCCCGAGCACCAGATACAGATATCATCAGCGTACATGGAGATTTCAACCGATTTCGGCACGCATCTCTCAAGGCCAATCCCCCGCACGGGGAACCTTGAGTAATCTTGGTGACGGTGAGTGGCGACACCGCGTACCCCGAGCCCCCCATACTTAAGCTGTCACCTACCGTGGCTAGAAGTTGAAAGGTGAAGGGTTAGAAGCCGTGAACGGTAGCCGTCGGAGCCTTGGTCAAGCTCCGGCCGATGGGCTCCCTGCCTGGTAGACAGGCAGGGAGCTCCGGGACCTCTTTGACTATCAGGGTAAGGTCAAAGGAGAAAGTACCCCCGTCTCCCTGCTTTCCAATGTATCATATGGTATTTTCCAACCCCCCCCTCCCCAGACGTGATCGGCCCCCGAAAAGGGGCCGCACCGAAGTTTCCTTTCCACCACTTCCTGACTTGAGTCCTCCGAAAGCGAACAACTATCCTCGCTTCATCGTGATGGAATCTGTAGACCAATCAAAACCTCTTGCTTCACAGTCGGTATTTCTCATTTCAAAGTGTCTTGATGGTATTGTTGGAGGGTCGTATAAGGCCAAAAAACATCGAACCGGTGAAATTCTTGTCGAGGTCAGTAGCCAGGATCAGGCCAAAAAACTTCTTGCTCAAACCAGCATCGCCGATCTGCTAATCCGAGTCACGGCCCACCGCAGCCTAAACAGCTCCCAGGGCGTGATTTCCGACTATGACCTACTGAATAAAACTGAAGCCGACTTGCTGGAAGGCCTTCGTGGCCAGGGCGTAACAGCGGTCAGGCGAATAACTACACGAAGAGATGATAAACACATACCAACAAAGCACCTCATCCTAACCTTTGACAGGTCGAGCCTTCCGTAATACATCAATGCAGGTTTCGTGCGATGTCCAGTCCGGCCTTACATCCCGAACCCGCGGCGCTGTTTCAAGTGCCAACGGTTCGGGCACGGCACGAACTCCTGTGGCGGCCGACTTACCTGCGCGAAATGCGCCCAGCACGACCACGCGTCCGAAAATTGTAACGTACAACAGTCTCTTTGCATAAACTGCCAGGGTCCACACGCGGCCTACTCCAGGAAATGTGAAAAATTTCAACTTGAAAAGAAAATCATAAACATCAAGGTAACCGAAAACATCAACCCAGTACCGAGAGTCGGACTTGGTCCCGGCCCCGCCCCCCCCCCTGGGTTGCCTCTTGCAGCCCAACCCGCCTCCGCACCGCTCGGGCCAGCAGCGGCTGTGGTGGCATCCACGTCCGGTGGGAGTGATGCTGCATCCTCCACTTCCGCTCCACCGTCCCAAACCACACGCGAGGGCACGGAGATGGAGACGGATGCAGTCGCAGTGACCCCCTCCCCCGCCTCACTGCCTGTGCCATCTGTGGTGCACCCCACGCCTTCGGCACTGGCAGCACAGGCAAAGAACACCCGAAAGGGTACCACGTCAAGGGGGCCCAGTCCGCTGGGCACCCCCTTGCCATCCGATGACGACATGGACGTAGAGCCCTTCCGGCTTTCATTGCAGCGGAAGGAACGGGCTGCGACGTACAGGTCAGTAGAGAAGGCCAGAAAGCCCCTCCCAAGAGTCCCTGCCACGAAAGACCCTACATAAATAATCACACTCCAGTAGTTCTAACACATCATAATGGGAAGAGAAAACATAGTTCAATAGAACTGCAGAGGCCTTCTGAATAATCCTGACGACGTGCATGAGATTCTGCATGCCAACCAGCCAAGTTTAATGTGTGTCCAGGAAACACATCTGAATTCCAAACACACAAATTTCTTAATAGTTACCTGGTATACAGGAATCACAAGGATGGCTGCACACACTCTTCTGGCGGTGTGGCCATAATCGCCCGCAAATCCTTAGCATGCCACCCTGTCACCTTGAACACCGTCCTTGAGGCTGTAGCCGTCCGCACAATAATTTTTAATAGGTTGATAACGGTATGCTCCATCTACATCTCTCCTGATCTTGCACTTCTGAGCTCTGACTTTGAGGCGCTGGTCGACCAGCTTCCTGAACCGTACATCTTAACAGGCGACTTCAATGCACACAGTTCTCTTTGGGGCTCTTCTCGCACGGATGCCCGAGGTCGCCTGATAGAGAAGTTTTTAACATCCTCTGCAGCATGCCTTTCCAACAAGAAACAGCCTACATACCATAACATAGGACACGATACATACTCAAATCTTGACTTGGCTATTGGTTCGGCAATTCTCTTTCCATGTCTTGAGTGGGGAGTGGGCACTGACCCATATGGCAGTGACCACTTCCCCACTTCACTAACATATATAGGTAAAGGCCCAAGCAGTTCATCTTCCCATAATAGGTTCAATGAAGCACGAGCTAACTGGAACACATTTACAGAGACATCAAAACTACACCACACATCCATAGGACACCTGCACATTGAACAAGCTACCCAAGTCCTCACGGCGCACATCCTCGACGCCACCGAAAAGTCCATTCCCCACGCCTCTGGTGCCCCGCGCAACCAGAGGAGGCCGTGGTGGAATGAGGACTGTAGGCGGGCGCGAGAGGCCCAGAACGAGGCGTGGGGTATCCTTCGTCGGTACCCCACGTCGGGTATACCCTTATTTTGTTCAAATGGGCCAAGGCGTTTGGAAAACGTGTGCGCCGTGAGGCAAAACGAGAGAGTTGGCACACCTTCTTGACATCCATTAATTCATACACGGACATACACAAAGTCTGGACACGTATACGCAAGCTCAAAGGACAACAGACACACAGCCTGCCCCTGGTTAGCACAACAGGGGACACACTCGAAGACCAGGCTAACACACTTGCACAATTCGAACACGTGTCCAGTACAGCACACTACACAAGCACTTTCATGAAACACAAAACATCTGCAGAAAAAAAGCTCTTAGAAGACAAAGACAAATCAAATACTTCTTACAACTCTGACTTCACTCTCTATGAGTTGAGGGTTGCCCTGAGCACGTGCAAACCTTCAGCCCCAGGCGCAGATAAGATTACATACACCATGATACAACACCTACACCCATACACTCTTGAAACACTCTTACACCTATACAATAAAATATGGCTTTCGGGGCACGTTCCACGCTCTTGGAGGGAGGCCATAGTAGTTGCTTTCCTAAAGGAAGGGAAGGACCCTTCTGCCGCCAGTTATCGTCCCATTGCCCTGACAAGCTGCCTCTGTAAACTCCTCGAGAAGATGATAAATAGGCGACTCGTGTACTTCTTAGAGTACAACGGTCTTCTCGAGAGCTGCCAGGCAGTCTTTAGGGCGGGGCGATCTACGAACGATCAACTCGTTGCGTTAGAGTTATATATTAAAGATGCTTTCCTCCATAAGCAGTACTGTATGACGTTCTTTGATCTTGAAAAGGCGTACGACACTGCTTGACGGTACGGCATCCTCAGCGATTTGAAGTCCTTTGGCATGTCGGGTAACATGATGAATACGCTTGTTAGTTACCTGTCTGAAAGAACGTTACGCGTGCGATTTGGAGCTGCACTCTCTAGTGTGCATGTGCAGGAAAACGGCGTGCCACAAGGTGGTGTTTTGAGTTGCACTTTGTTTATTGTAAAAATGAATTCTCTTCGGAAGGCACTGCCACCATCGATCTCCTGTTCAATCCATGTAGACGATGTTCAACTCTCCTTCAAATCGTATAACTTGTCTATCTGCGAGCGCCAAGTGCAGCTTGGTGTGAACAAGCTTGCCGGCTGGGCAGATAGCAACGGTTTTAAATTAATCCAGGGAAGTGCACTTGTGTTCTGTTTTCCAAGAGGCGTGGCATTCGGCCGGATCCAGACCTTCGACTCCACGGTGTCTCTATTCGTGTAAAAAAGAAGCACAAGTTCTTAGGTATTATCTTTGAGGAAAAGCTGACATTCATCCCACACATAAAACAACTAAAACATAAATGCTTAAAAACAATGAATATCCTGAAGGTTCTGTCGCACATCTCTTTTGGTGCTGACAAACAACTTCTCTTACTTGTTTTTACCAGCTTGATAAGTTCACGATTGGACTATGGTAGCGTTGTTTATGGGTCAGCAACTAAAACATCCCTCAAAATGCTGGACCCAGTGCTCCATCTCGGGCTCCGCCTGGCGTGTGGCGCCTTCCGCACTAGCCCGGTCGAAAGCCTCTATGTGGAGTGCAACAAATGGAACCTACAACGTCAGCGAGCATACACAGATCTCCTTTATGCTTTTAAAATTTCATCCATGCCTCACCATCTTCTTAAATCAGTTTTTCATGATACGTCCATGACTGAACTCCTTTTAAGTCGACCATCGTTCTCTGCGCCCTTCTCTTACAGAGTTAGAGAGGAAGCGTCAGAGCTTGCTGTCTTCTTTTTAGATACAATCCAAAGTTCTCTAACGGATTTTATAGCACCATGGCATCTCCGCCCTGTATCATGCGACACATCTTTCACACATGTAGATAAAAACCGAGCTCCCACATGTGCAATTCTGCAGCATTTCTTGTATTTGCAGCATAAGTATGAGTGCTCTGAATTTTATACGGACGCTTCTAGAACTGCCACCTGTGTCCTGCGCGGCGCATGGTACCGGCCTTAGTGTCACTAGAGCTCTGAATAGTCATACTAGCATCTTTACGGCAAAGGCTTACGGTGTACTTCTTGTTGTCAATCATATACTTCAAAGCCACATCCCACAATCCATTATCTATACAGATTCTCTCAGTGTTGTGCGGGCACTGTCGTCAACAATGCCTTCGAAAAACCACGTTGTCAATCTGATCGTCAAGGGTATTATGTCTGTGTATGTACGCAAATTTGAACTGGTTCTTTGCTGGGTCCCTGGCCACTGTGGTATAACGAAGCAGCGGACCAAATGGCTGCTGCTGCTACACTCTTGAATACAGTAGACATAACCACATTACCCTACACCGACGTGAAACCACACATCAGACAACAACTTCGCAAAACATGGCAAACACACTGGAGTGAACAAACATACAACAACTTACACGTAATAAAACCTCACTTGAGACCATACACCACCGACACACGCAATAGATACACTCTTATTCTGGTTCCATATAGGTTCCAGTTAAAAAGGGTGATCCATATATTTTATGTGGATCCGAACGAAAGAATAGCTGGAACGAGGCATATAGGTGGATCTTATCTGGAACCGTCAGCTTGTTTTGTTTATGTTCGTGGTTTTTATCTGGAACCGAAGAAATGGGGTCATGCGATGTCGGCGGTTCCGGTTACTGTTTCACTTATGTCCCAGTAAACGGTTGGGGAGAGTGCGTTTGTATATTTTTTGCTCGTGTCTTGTTCCACATAACTCGTGCACGGCAGTGAAGTATGCACTCTTTCATGCATCAACTGGAACAATGAACCGCATATATATTAGGTGCTTCTTGACCCAAGATTCACGTGCGCGTTTAATATACACGCGCACACCGCACATAAAATTTAATGAACTTCGCCGACATCTATGATACTGCCTTGCAGCAGTTAACTTTCATTATACGGCTAAGCTGCAGTTTTAGTGATGTCCTTTGACAGAAAACGAAATCCCACTTTTTTGTCAACGCCGTACAAAGCATTAAAATGTCGAGAGGAGAATATCTTAGGCAAAAGAAGAAATTGCAGGAACCCATTTCCAGGTGTTCTGCGGCACCCAAACCGCTTCGTGAACATCGTATTTTTCTAATTTGAGGCGTCAAGTACAAAATTGCCAGTGACTTCAATTTGAGAAGGACTAAACGTCTTCCCTTTCCCCATATGCCGTTCGGGCAAAGCCATAGCTGCTATAGCGCTGAAGAATTCGTGGTGCTTTTGTGAACATCTTCATTACGAAATACTTGTTGAGGCCATTATATTTTATGCATTTGGTTTACAAAGCGTCGCAGAAACGGCAGTTTTTGTTCAACACTCAGTCATCATCTCGCTGTGGTGTAGTACGCGCTCAATGGTACTTAGTGCACGTTACTTATGTTGTGATGGCGTACATACATAATGGTAACCGACTGCGTCACATTTTACACCACACACATCATGCTACGCATGCAGTTATATGCTTAGTAGTTAGTTTTTGTATTTTGTCTCGTCCCGGCTAGTAATTTTCACAAGCAAAAACGCAAGCCTCTTTGCAGGAGGAGAATGACACAAAATCCGGAGAACTAAATCTACCCCGCGGCATCTGCCTTACATTCTATATATTTATACTGAAATGGCATTCTTATTTCAAATTATGCATTGCAGTATCGCGAAAATTCGCAGTGTTACCCTAATGTTGTTACTTGCCGTAGTAATTCAAGTTCACCGAATGACCGGCCTTCTCCTGCTGGTCCCCCCTGCACTATTGGTGTTCATGAAGAAAAACTGCTGGAAAACGGGCAGATGTATTATTACTCGCTAATTAGCGAGTAATCACACTGGATTCACTATGGGGTAGTAGTTATCTATAACGTGGGTAACAAAGAGTGTCGCAGTATATATAATTGGTATTGGAAAGACTTGTTAAGAGAACGCAGTCAATAAAGAAGCGTCGTTTTGTTTTCACTGCAGAGAAAGAAATAAAGCTGTCATCAAAGTTTATGCACACATACCGCACGCGCTCACGGACCGCGGAGAGAAACAACTTTAGCCCAACTAACGTGTTAAATTGGCTAATATCTGAGCTCTTTGTTCCAGCCTCAGAGCAGCGTAGACGTCCGCTTAAAGGCCTACTCCCATTTTCCGAAGCAAATATAAGCGATCAAGGGTGCCGAGTTTGTGATCTCTTCCGCGGACTGGTCACTGGCCACGGCGTCGGCGTGCATCGCCAAAGGCACGGAGGAAGAAAAAGTTGGCCGGAACGATTACGAAACGACCGCCACTTTAGTGCGGCATGCCGTGCGCATGCGTTGACAGCATGCAGGAGAGAACACAAGGCAGCGCCGCTTGCGTTGATGCATGGTATAGTGGGACGGGAACGGGTACAACGACGATGAGGGAAAAACGGGACTTCGTGAACACTTTTAACGACAGCAGCGCCCCTACGTCAAGACGTTTACGGAAGCTAGTTTTTGTTCGTCCGCATGCAGCGCCACCAGTGGCCTTCTGTAGCGGTTTTCTCGATTGGTCGCGTTGTGCGCCTGATGTACTAAATTAACTGTCGGTCAGACTGGCGGGAACGGTTACCAGTTTGGTTGCGGCGAGAAACTGCGGATTTCTTCATGTCCTCAGGCTGTATTTACTGTTCGACGAAGTGAAGTTTTGCCGGGAGGCGCAAAAAAGGTCAGTGCTGCTTATTTATGTTCTGGTAACGGTTGTTGTTCATTGACTTGTTCATCACTGCGTCCGATAAACGTGCCGCTCTGCTTCCTGTTCGAAGCGAGAAACGTTTGCGGCCGTTATTTTAATTAAACGCTTGTGTGTTTGTGGGTCGGAGTCGGCTTGACATTTCTGACTGCGTACGTTAGCTAGTGCTAGTTAGAAAGTGGCTGGTGCGCGCATTTCTCGAGTCTGCATGTCCCCTTACGGTGTGGTGTTGCTTAGTTGTATATTGACGGTTGCTGTTCAGCGGTACTGAATCTTCTCGGGTTAGTCGCACGCTATTGTCTCACGCGCACACACTGCACAACATGTTTGTCGGAGCGTCTGTCTTTAGACTTATCGGTGTTTTCAAACTTCCTTGTTAATTGCGTTGTGTTGGTCTTCTGAGAGCCATAAATTTACTGTGCAAATCACGCTATTCCGCCTAAAGTTGATGTGCGTTCAAGGCGTTGGCGGCAGCACTGCTTACGTTTATCTGTGCTGTGTGTGTAGTTGTTCCTTGTTTCTTCCAATGCCTTCGATGAATTTAGATGGTCTCTTTACACTAGTCAACGTTAGTTGGCTCCCTGACGTGTAGTGAAATGCAAGGGAAAGTGGTTGTCTGAGCAGTAGCGTAGTAACAAAACGTTCCTTTTGAGGAGGGGAAGGCAGGTGGAAACACGCAGAAAGTGTGGTGCCGTTTCTATGCTGTCAATGTCAGTGGTAACCTGAGACCTCAGAATAATTACCCATAAAACTCACGTGTGGACTATTAGAAGTTGTAACGTCACAAAGTAAGTCTAAAAATAATCCATTCCTGCCATTTTATGCTATAAATGTCAGTGGCAGCTCGAGAGTTGGAATAATTTTCAAAACGCTCGGGTGCAAAGTTGTTGCATCATGATGTGCAGCAAACATTAATCCATTTCTATTCTACTTTGAACGTAGAAATTATACTGCAAAAGCAGATTGCTACATTCTGTATTCATACTCTATGATCTGTTCAGAAAGAGTATATGGCTGACTGTGGAGACATTTGGCCCTCCACTGATAGGTTGTGACAAACGTTTTTGTTCCTCTGCAAAAAAAAAATGAAAACAAATTTATTCCTTTCTTTACATGCTCCTGCGAAGTCATGACTGTGGCATTCACTGGCTGAAGATATCTTTGGCATGCTGAAGGGTCGTCGGGGAGAGTGTGGCGGATTATGAATGCTCTGTGGAGCTCATAAGCCACAAAAGAGTACTTTTTGAGTTGGGCATATTGTGCAGATATTCACCAGTTCGCATAGACCAAGGACAGGTGAGCTTAAAGTATATTCAAATATTTTCATATCTCAAATTGTTTAGCAAGGAAAGATTACCAGAGCTTCCGCTGTAAAAAAGACATTATACTTTCGTGGAACGAATCAGACATTGTTCAATATTTTCTCGTGCTCCCTGGGTAAAGCGAGGCATAAATTTATTATCTGATATTTTTGTACTGTTTATTTTCTAGGCAATAGGGCGAAGATAGACCTAGAACAGTGGTACAAGGAATGCATATGGCCATTTTATTTGTATTTGGACCCCTTCTTGGAAGTATATCATCAGAAGGCAACACATTAAAGCTCTTGCACGGGATGAAATCATTGCATTCTACAAGTAAATACGCACTGCCATTTTTGGGTCTTTCATGGCGCGTTTTTAGGTAGTTTCTTTATAACTAATGGTTTGAAACTTCTTTTCAGTGACAGGTTGGCCTGTGGCTCAAGGTGACAGTCGGAGCTTTTCGGAACACGTTAGCGAAACTTTCCTGGAAGTGCACTTTGAGACGGCCCTGGCAGAAACACCCGGGTCTTAATTTTGGTTGGGTAAGCTGGCATTTTGTTTTTGCGAGACTCAATTTCTGGGTCTGTTCGTCCTAATAAAATCTCAGTGTTAAGAAGTTATCGTGAACGCCAATATTGGCCATTGTGTTCACATTCCGCCTATTACGGATGCTCCAACAGTGGCCAAAAAAAAAACCAATATTGTGTATTTTAGTTTTGTAAATATTTAGCTTTTACACCTTGAGAGTTGTGATTTGCCAGCACCACGGACACGCCCAACGTGGTTGCTGCTACAACAATACGGTGGCAACTGACAATTTAAACTTCCCGCTGTTAATACGCCCGTAGCACCAATAATACTCCCAAATACAGGCGTAGCATGAGTAATGCTTGCATTGGATTTTGACAGGTGGTTAAATAAGGGGTAATTTTTTTAAAGAGAATTGTTTCGAGCGCAGAAAGTGACGTCTGCAAGAAAATGTGCTATAGTTGCGATTTATAAGAAAATTGTGCAACAGCCTAGTTCAGCATTAGTCAGCTGAACTTCTGCCTCATACCACTACGAACCATGGAGGTAATACATATCGAGAGGGAAATATTTTAGGGGGAACTAATTCCAAAAAAAATTTTTGCCACAGGGCGATATTTATGATTTCCTATGATTGGCCATTTATTTCTTTGTGGTAGAAACATCGTTTAGCTGTAAGTTATAATAAGCCAGTTTCACTACAGCATTCTAGGGAGCGCATTATACAGTACAGAGAACATTTTTTGCAGAGAGAAGGTGTGCAAAATATAATGCCGAAAGGTGATTATAGTAATTATTATTTGATTAATAAACGAAACTTTCAAAGATAAAAAAAAACCTTATATTCAGGATACCGAGGCAGCAAAGTTGGATACCTTCCAGAATCACGGCAATTTCATTGATTGTCTGTGGTGATATTGTTTAGCGCACTTTCACCTTTAGCAGCACTCCCAGAAAAAACCCAAGAAATCACTGATTTTAAATCAATTACTGTGTTATGAAAGGGACTAAGCAACTCACTCATTTAAAGCAACCATGTAACAAAATTTTCTTGTTTCCTTGAAGGTACATGAGGTGAGCAGTGTGTCTTCTCGAGGCCCGGTTATTCTGATAGAAGGGACTGGCGGCATCAATATTGCCCGCAAGAAACACATCACGGATTCGCCGCCTGCATTGTCACTTCAGGATGTGGTCATCCTCTTCGCCCCATATGTCATCTTTTTCATCGTGTCATCATGTTCATATGGTTGTGTGCCTTTGGAGAGTTCTTGGGACTTTTGCAGGGAGTTCTTGGAAAGCATAAGAAGTTTGACAGTGGCCTGGTGTCATTTAAGTTGGAATCTCTGTTGAAATACTTGAAGTGTTCAGCTCCACTTGGGATTTTAAATTATTGGTAAAGGTTAAAGTATCTCTTGAAAGGCATGAAGGAGGTCAGATGAAAGGCATGACGGGGGTGAAATCAGATGAAGAGGTTTAAGTTACTGGCACATGCAAGTTTCATGTCAGCTGAACACTGAAGTCGTGCCTTATTTTTCATCATTGGCACAATGCGCTGGCTGCCTTTGAATCTATAGTGGGTGTTAATGTAGTGCATTGCACCTCATTGTAACGTCCTTATTATTCAAGTGTAGCTCATGAGATTTTTTTTTCATGGCAGTGCTACTGCTGATGCAAAAGTGACAGTGATTATTTACGCAGATGGCTTCCGCCTTCATTGATAAATGTTAGTACAGGATATGAGCTGACACCCATGACCGAGAAGAACTTAAAATGTGCGTATTTGGCTTGAACAAGTTTTCTTTTTTGAACAAAGCTGCATTTCTTGTTTGGCAGAAGCAGGGCTTTGGTCACAATTACACTGATAGCAAGACGGGAGGGTTTTTATAGCACGCAACTGTGAGTTTCACCTAAGGTAAAATGTTGAGGCTGGAAAAAATGCTTTCAAGTCTGCTTTTTAAAACTGGTCACCTGTATGATTCAATGCTGGCTTGTTTGCTTCTTACGGATGTCTGACTTGTTCCCGCTTGAATTGATGACGTATATAATTAGTCTGCTTGTTAAATTTTAATATGTGTAACATGCTTCCAGCTACCTGGTTTGCAAAATTATATAAGATTCACGCTGGCTTTTGTAAGATTTCTTGGGATGAATCTATTTTAAACTACAAATTGTTTGGGCAAGTAACGTGCCTTATGGCAGGCCTTTTCAGGACGCTCATAAAGTCTATTTTGCCTACAAATAGCTTGATGTTCCACTTACGTCTGGTGTCAGGAAACTACTATCTTTAATAATGATGTTTTAATGGTGGCATACTGCCACATGTGACCTCTCGTGTGAAAATGTTTTATCGTTAATCTTGGCTCGAGCGTTGTTTTCCTTAGCTCTTGCACTGCACTGTTGTAGGTTTGTGATAATACAACCGTGTATGGCTCGTTTTTAGGCCTTTCCCTACAATTTAATAGCAAACTGCACATAGTATGGCAAGCGCAATGAGTAATTCCGCCTTTGAATTACCTTGGTTTATCTGTTAAGACAGCATATCTGATGCTCACTGTTGTATAATGTCTGTGTCAGTGCTGCGGTAGACGCACACGTCTATTTATTTGTGAAGTAGTTGCCCCTAATACCGTCTTTATTAACCATGTTTTTGAGTAAAGGTGAATATGTGAAAATGCCACTTGGAGCCTAGTGTTATCGTTATGGTATTTATTCCTTGTACGTTGGTCATTTTCTGTGCAATTTAAAATAGACAGCTATTCAAATCTGAAATGTATGCATACTAACACCCAATAAAGTTGTATAGTATACTGAAAAGCAGTGTATGAGTCATAATAGTTGGTTTAGTGCGTATTTTAATGCAAGTATATTGTTTCTTTTACATGCAGCTGAAAGTCAGAACAGGATTCTGCGGGTGAAGCCAATGACTGTGTGCCGCTCTAGGTGCCTCAGACCAACTTTTATATAGAACTGTGCTCCGATAGGCAACTGTTGGGAACTGTCAGGGACCCCACTGCTGCGGTGGTTTCTGCTTTCCAATTGTTGGTATCACTGCGGGTCATATATCAGGGCTGTGTTAAAATGGTGCTTGCGGTTTCCTGCTGATACCAATGCATCCGCCAGCCTGGCATATGACCTCGGTGTATACCGACAGGAAAGCAGAAATATTGGAAAAGTGGAGTCCCATAGACAGCTTCCCAATGCCTATAGGAACACCGTTTTATATAAACAGCTGGCCTGAAGGTACCTGGAACGGCGCACCGGATAAATTCCATAATCATTTTACATGGATCAATGTTCCAGTAACTCAAACTACCCTTTTATTTGGAACACCGATCCACATAATTTAGTTGCAAAAATATGTGGGGAACTGTTCCACTTAATTTTCAGGATATGTGGAACACGGTTCCAAATATATAACTGGAAATTTTTTGCAAAAAAGTTCCAGTTATTAAGTGGATCTTACGTGGAACCAGATTAAGAGTACTCTGAAGTCACCTTGGCCAGATTACGGATAGGGCACACACATGCAACGCACTCGCACCCTCTCACTGCATCTCGAAGACCTCTGTTCAGCAGGTGCGGAGAGGCCCTATCCGTAGTGCACATACTAATCACATGCAAGGCACTTCACACAACACGACACAAACACTTCAGAGAACTCTACAGACAACATATCCCACTACATCCATCGCTGTTTCTAGGTGACGATGCCAGTGTTTCTGTGAAACGTGTGTTTGATTATTTGTCAGACGTTAAGTTTTTAAACCTTATCTCATATCACGCATAATCAAATCTGGTCATATACATCAGCCATCACCATTACCTTTAATTGATTTTACTATGTTCGGTTTACATGTTTTTATACCTACCTTTTTGTGGTAATCACTTCGCTTAATTATATAACTTCTTTTCTGGCGCTCTTTGCCCTCGTTGTCCTTGCGCCATGAAACACCAGCCATCATCATCATCAAGGCCAATCATTGAAATATTAAAAAGAGTCGAGCTCAGTACCCCACCCTTAGGGACACCACGGGTCACGTTATGGAGGGATGTCTTACCATCCGCTACAGACATGTAGATGGTCCTATCAGAGAGGTAATCAGACATCCACTCGTAAATTCGTCCCGCGATGCCTACAGACCTCATTGCTGCCCGGACAGCTTCATGGAGAACACAGTCGTGTGCCGATTTAATGTCAATAAGGACTGCAATGGTAATTTTCCGTTCGATCTTTGCGTGCTTCACATGTGTTGCAAGGGCAATTACGTTGTCAATGCTACTCCGGCCCTTGCCGAAGCCCGACATCTGCGACGGATAAACGCTTCTGTCATTCAGATCCCAATCTAGGCGAAGCAGCACCATCTTCTCCGTGAGCTCCCCAATGCAGCTTAGAAGCGCAATAGGCCGATACGAATCAATATCCGTGGTGTCTTTCGCAGGTTTCAGAACTGGCAGGATACGAGCTCGCTTCCACCCAGGCTCAAGGCGGCCGGTCTCCCAGGAGTGGCTGAATATTGACAAAAGCCATCGCTTCGCATTGCCGCCTAGATGACATAAAACCGCATAGTTTATCCTCTCTGGGCCCGGAGAAGAGGCTTTGTTAACTGAGCACAGAGCAGCTTCAAGTTCTGCCATCGATAATGGTTCGTCCGTGTAGGATGTGTTCGGTGATGGGTTCGCAGCCCTGGAAATGGTCGTTGGTGAAGACCCCGGAGCGGCAGTAATTTTAGTGCAGAAGGCTTCAGCGACATCTAAGTCGCTTACCTTCATTCGCAGAGAAATTGAGTTAAAAGGGTGCAACTGAGTTCGCGGTGCAGGGAGACCCATACCTCGGCAAAGTTGGCGCGGCTCACTCAAACTCACTCACAATTTTTTTTTCGAATCACCACTCACTCAAACTCAGACTCAATGCTGAGCAGCACATCTGCGCTCACTCAAACTCAAACTCACATTGAGCTCAAAACTCAGAACTCACTCGCACTCAAAACTCAAAATGTACTCAGAACTCAAAATGTACTCAAAGTCAAAATGTACTCAAACTCAATTTGGACTCAACACTTAAAATGTACTCAAAACTCAAAATGTACTCAAACTCAAAGTGTACTCAAACTCAAAATGGACTCAAAACTCAAAATGTACTCAAACTCAAAATGTACTCAAACTCAAAATGTACTCAAACTCAAAATGAACTCAAAACTCAAAATGGACTCAAAACTCAAAATGTACTCAAACTCAAAGTGAACTCAAACTCAAAATGGACTCAAAACTCAAAATGTACTCAAACTCAAAATGAACTCAAAACTCAAAATGGACTCAAAACTCAAAATGTACTCAAACTCAAAGTGAACTCAATACTCAAAATGTACTCAAACCTCAAAATGTACTCAATACTCAAAATGTACTCAAACTCAAAATGGACTCAAAACTCAAAATGTACTCAAAACTCAAAATGAACTCAGAACTCAAAATGAGCTGAGAACTCAAAATGAATTCAGAACTCACATGGCCTCACAGAGATTGAGACAGTCAGAGAGTGAGAGTGAGAGTTTGAGAGTGTGAGAGTGAGAGTGTGAGAGTGAGAGTGTGAGTGAGAGTGTGACTGAGTGAGAGTGAGAGTGTGAGTGTGAATGAGAGTGAGAGTGAGAGTGAGAGTGTGAGTGTGAGTGTGAGTGAGTGAGAGTGAGAGTGAGAGTGTGAGTGAGAGTGAGAGTGAGAGTGAGAGTGTGAGTGTGAGTGAGAGTGAGAGTGAGAGTGAGAGTGTGAGTGTGAGTGAGAGTGTGAGTGTGAGTGTGAGAGTGTGAGTGTGAGTGAGAGTGTGTACCTTTTGTTGTATACCTTTTGCGATATCCTCATAATTATAACCAGAAAGCATTGTCATATTTGTCCCACGTGACCCCCTCGACGAGACATTTAATTTGATACCCCACACACCCTAGCAGGGTCATATGGAATTCATACCAGTCAAACTAACCATGACTCATGACTGTAACCAGGACGCATTATTTAGGTGTCCGACATGATTCCCCTAACTGGAACCTTCAATTTGACGCCCCACATGCTTCAGCGGCCTCACCTTGAATTTAACCCCATCTATGACTCATAATGACCATCTCATGATTCGAACTACGAAGCCTTTTTTTTATTTGTACCACGTGATTCCCCTCTTCAAGACCGTAAATTTGATACCCTACACTCCCTAGCGGGGTCACTTCGAATTTTACCCCAATATAAGACTCGCCATGACAATCTAATGGTTATAACCAGGAAGCATTTTTGTATTTCTCCCACGTGATTCGGCTCATCAAGACCATTGATTTGATACTCATCACATCCTAGCGGAATCAATTTGAACGTTAAACCAATCAATGACTAACCATGACTATCTCATGATATAGCCCTACCACATTTTTGTCCCACGTGATTTTCCTTATCGGAACCTTCAATTTGATACCCCGGACACCCAGTGTCATCATTGTGAATTTTAACCTAATTTATGACCCATTTTGACTATGTCATGATAATAATCAGGAAGCACGTGATTACCCTCATCGACACCTTTAATTTGATACGCCCTAGCGTCATGAACCTGAATTTTAACCGAATCTTTGATTTACCATGACTACGTCATGATATATCCATATCTCATGTTCGTCCCGAATGATTCCCCACATCGAGACCTTGAATTTGATTCCCCACATGCCCTCGCAGCGTCATTTTGAATTTTAACCCAATCTATGACTCATTATGACTGCCTGATGACTACAATCAGGAAGCATTTTTTTATTTACCCCGCGTGATTCCGTTAATCCGGACCTTTCATTTGATACCTTACACGCCTTAGCCTCATCAGTTTCACTTTTCACCCAATCTAATGTGGTCATTATTCTGTCTTAAGAGGCGCTGCCCAGTCAATTCAGCTAATTCATTTGAAACAGTAGAAAGGACAGCCCCCGCCCCCATTTCCCCCCGGCTCTCACCTCTTCCTTTGTGACCCCTAGTATATCAAGCCGTTAACAGTAGCAGGCGAACAACCAGCACGCCAGCGCCGCCGTGTGCTTTCCCACCACCCTTTCCCACGCTCTTAGTGGATCCGTCAGGAGGAAAAGTTAAGACAACCCTTTTTTATGACCTCACCAGTGAATTATCACTCACGCTCCCAGCCGCGAAAATTAGGTATACAGCAAGTGCTTACGGCCATAAAAATTCAACAAGAAACTAAAAAAAATCAGACACCACCTCCCTCCCAACCGATCATGCAGATCGCGATTGGTGCCATACCGGCAGGTAACTTGAATTCCGAGCCCACAGTGACGCATGAAACTTAACAGCCAACCATAGCTGCCTGCTAGGCTACTCATATGTACTCAAACTCCAAATGGACTTAAAACTCCTATTTACTCAGAACTCAAAATGTACTCAAAACTCAATATGTAATCAAACTCAAAATGTGCTCAAACTCAAAATGTACTCAGAACTCAAAATGGACTCAAACTCAAAATGTACTCAGAACTCAAAATGGACTCAAACTCAAAATGGACTCAAACTTAAAATGTACTCAGAACTCAAAATGAGCTCAAACTCAAATTGTACTCAGAACTCAAAATGAACTCAAACTCAAAATGGACTCAGAACTCAAAATGAACTCAAACTCAAAATGGACTCAAACTCAAAGTGTACTCAGAACTCAAAATGGACTCAAACTCAAAATGTACTCAGAACTCAAAATGGACTCAAACTCAAAATGTACTCAGAACTCAAAATGGACTCAAACTCAAAATGTACTCAGAACTCAAAATGGACTCCAACTCAAAATGTACTCAGAACTCAAAATGGACTCAAACTCAAAATGCACTCAGAACTCAAAATGGACTCAAACTCAATCGGACTCAAACTCAGTCATGATCACTCGGCTCAAACTCACTCAAGCTCAAACTCACCATGCCACACTAGCCTCGCGCTCACTCAAACTCAAACTCACGCGTGAGTTTGAGTCCAAATGAGTCTGAGTGAGTGGACTCATGAGTGAGTTTGCCGACCTCTGGGGAGACCACGCACTAAACTCCATATCCTTGTCAGCGGCTTCCGAAGGTCTAGCTTTGATCAAAAGGACGCCGATTCACGTTTGGCAAGCTTCTTGAGATGTCCCTGAATGACTTTTTGCGTGCGTCTGGCTGCTCGTATATCGTCTACCGCGGAAGTCTCCCGTGCGCGACTTTCAGCCCTTCTACGAATCGCCCTGAGATTTTCATACTCGACGTCAGCCACTGAATACTCCTTTGGCAGGCTCGCGGTTTTGCTGCACAACCTCCGCGTATTTGCGATACTGTTAATAGCGTTGTCGTATGACGAGAAATCACCAGCGCTTGTCTCGACGTCTGTGGTGAAGTTACCCCAGTTGACAAATTGAACGGCAGATTTACGGCGACCAGAAGGCAAACCGTCGACAATAATGTAAGTTGGTACAGTAAGGCTTGTTGTTGGGCTAGTTGGTATGGGTAGTTGTACATGGTTGAAAAAGCGCTTATTTCGTAACACACGGGACAAACGTAGAGAGAAAAAAAACCCGAGAAAGAACGAATGAGGCGCTCTCATTCGTTGTGTCTGGTTTTTTTTCGCTCTACGTTTGTCCCTTGTGTTACAAAATAAGCGCTTTTCCAACCACGTCAGTTGGTACATGGTCGCTTCCATGAGACTCAATGTCTGCATACCAGCTTGTGGTCGTTGACAATGCTGAGAAAACAATCGTGACGTCAATAGCACTTGACATCCGCCCACGATAAAAAGTTGGTTGCCCAGTGTTAATAACACACAAACTGAAGCGGTCTGCAATGTCCAACAGGCGACGTCCTTGGCATTCGTTTTCTTACTTCCCCATGACGGATGATGAGCATTGAAGTCCCCCGTGAGGATGTGTGGAGGTGGTGTACGACGAATTATGTCCTCCAGGCTCTCAGTGTTCAGCGATGCGTGGGGCGGAATATACGCAGCGATGACAGTAAAGGAAACACCTGCGTATCGCACGGTAATAGCTGCTAATTCGTTCAACGCGTTAGGCGGCAGATTGTGTAGCATGATTGTGAGGTCGTTTCTCAGGCATAGCAGGACTCTCGTCTTTGCCACACCAGTTGATGAGCGCAGGACTGCGTACCCGGATAGCTGTATATCTGTGGAAAGGCGGGACTCTGAATAGCAACAATGGGGAACTGGTGTTTTTGCACAAATCTGCGGACGTCTGGAAGCCTCTGACCAAGTCCACATGCGCTCCATTGAAAAACTGTTGCTTTTTGCCGAATTTGCTGCACAGAGTGGGAACGTGTAGTGATATGGGTGCCGCTACAGAGCTTTGGCCACTGGGGATGCAAGAGAGCCGAGAAAGAGGCGCACAGCTTCCACGATGGAGTAGATTGCAGAACCGAGGCCTGCCGAGTTACGTTCGGTCTGCGACTCGCGTTGTCCTTTGAGGGAGGCATGGGAATGAGCTCTAGAAGACCGAGCAGCAGGGATTGGAGTGAGAACTGGTGCTGACGCCGGCGCCCTCGTAGTCGTGGACATTGGTGCTGCTCTCGGAGCTGGTGAAAGGCCCTCTACTGACACCAGAGGGGGTGTAGCTGCAGGAGCAGGTGCCGCCGCGGTAGGTGCAGTTTCAGATTTTGGCGGTGATTTACGTTGTAGGGATGGTAGGGCAGGCAAGTCTTAATCCAAGTCTATAGAGATGGTCTTGTCTCCTTCCCGTGCTTGCCCTCTTGAAGATTTCTTGGGTCCAATGGCACGCTGCCCTTCTACAGCTGCTTTCGCAGACTTATAGTCAGTATTATGGACCATCTTATATTTGTATATCGCGTGCTCGTCGCGGCGAGCCGAGAAGCTTCCAGAAGTCGCTTCATGCTTGTTCCCGTAGTTAGCACAACGGAGACTCTCGGCGTTGCACGTGGTACGATCGTGGTTGCCACCACACCGAGTGCATCGCATTGGAAGCTGGCATACTTCGGACACATGGCCGAACCACAGACATTTAGTACACTGCCTGCTGAGCGTTTCAACATATGCGTAGACGCGGTAGCGCGTGTAGCCCATGATGACGTGTTCTGGGGTTGACTCCATGGCAAATACTATTTGCACACTTTCAGATGTCTTGCCCAATCTTCGGACTGATTTCACTGGGATCCTCTGACGTAGTGCCTCAAGAATCTCAGGTGGTGTGATGTCTTTAGATACACCTCGAATTACGTCGACACCACATTTGCTTGAGCGTGGTTCATAGGCTCTCACAGGGATTTCCGCAATGCTTGATATTGTCAACAAACGCTCAGTAGCATCAGCATTGCATGTGTCGATGGTTCGGTCGCACTTAAAGCACTCCATCGGGAGCTATCGTTTCTAACCCATCCTTATCGGCTAGTGGGTTGAACCTAGTGATGATTTTGAAGGATCCGTAGGCTTTACAATGACCACAAGTTCGTGTCTCAGAGGGTTCTTCGGGGATGCATGTACATCCAGGGCTTTGAATACGCTCTTAGACCCTCGACGGTGCTTTGGAGCTTGAACTGTCTGGAAGGGTTCAGAATCGTCTGCGAGGTTGTTGGCCTCCTCCGCGTGTATTGCGGTGCCAGAAGGAGAGACCTCCGTCATGTCAGAAATATCATCCTCGTTGTCTGGCAAAGGTTGTTTCAATGGAGAGAGATCGTGGCTTAGTTGTCCCGGAGTGATCATGGATCCTGAGGGAGCGCTAGGAGAAGCCGATGATCCAGAAGAAGCCTCCAGCAGCAAAGAAGCAGGCGCAGCCGGCTGAATGACAATGCTGGGCGCGACATCAGGCAGCGGGCAGGGAAGCGACCCAGGCGGCGGCGCACTAGGTGTTCAAAGGTCAAAGTTCATTTATTCAGCATTGTACTCTCATAGAAAGTGGAAATAATAAGGGCAGAAACAAAAAGCTGCTAATAAGCAACTTGACAAGGTTTCTGCCCCGTTTTTGACCGCAAAAGAACAGCAGAAAAATGAATACAAATGGTAGAACGTTTTTGGATAAAAAGAGCATACACAAAAGAATAATTGTCACGTGGATGCATCTGAATACAAATAAAAATGTACATAAGCAATCATATGTACACTGGGATATACATATATAATAAGAAAGTAGATACAAACACACAATACATATACATACACCTAATTAAAATATTAGAAATATTGGTTTAATGTACCTGATGCAGTGGTAGGTACTAATGAGCATCCGTACCAAGTGGAAAAACATACAGCCAGAGAAATAATAGGCCCATGTAACAAACTAAAAGAGAACATTTTCGGTGAACGAACAGGGAAAACAAATTGCATTATAGGAAATGTTTCGCAGAGAAATGCATTCAAAAGAATATAATGGCGGTGTGCGTGGCTGTCACAAATTTATTAGTGTCATAAGCGAATACCCATTTCTATGACGTGCTCTTTCCATTTTCTGGTGGAGATAATCTTTATGTGGATATTTTTGCTTGCTAAATTATTTAAGAGACTGGGCATACAGTACTGTAGCCTGCGAAATCCATGGTTTGTACGTGAGAAAGGAGTCATCCAAGGATTTTTATGCCTGATATTATATGTAACTTCGAAAGGTGGTGTAAGGTTGGATAAAGTGAGGAAACATTTGTTATTGTAATGGACAGCCTGTTTGTATTTCATCCCAAGATTATAATTATGTAAGCTCGGCAGAGGCAACACCTCAAATTCTGAAAAAAGTTCTGCAGTGTGGGCGTCGTATGAAACGTTTGCAATACGGCGAAGCGCTTTCTTTTGCAGTAAAAATAATTTACTTATGTTTGCTTGAGATGTGGGGCCCCATACAAGATGGCAGTAATTTAGAGGGGGGGTGAAAAGTGCGTTGTATAGGAGCAGTTTCGTTTTGGTGGGGATAACATGTCGCAGTCTGGAAAGAATACCGCAAGCCTTAGCGAAGCTTCCTCCTACGCGTTGAACGTGTGTATCCCAAAATAAATGTTCATTGAAAGTTACTCCCAGGGTTTTGACTTCTTTTAGAACCTCTACTTTCTCGGATCCAAGGTGTAGGTCCAAATCCGAAGTAATGTTTTTTTGTGCAGTTGAAAATAGTACAGCTTTCGTTTTTCTTATGTTTATTTCAAGGGCGTTTACCACACACCACTTCAGCAAATTTTTAAGGGTCATATTGGCTGAGTTTGAAAGTTCATTTAGGTCATCAGACTGAAAAAAAAGGCTGGTATCGTCAGCGTAGATAACATAATGGGCACATTCACTAATATTGAATATATCATTTATAAAAATATTAAATGAAATAGGCCCGAGAGTGCTACCTTGCGGAACTCCCGCTGTTACGTTCCTTAGCGAAGATCTAGTTTATTTGATCCTGACACATTGTTTTCTGAAATTCAGAAAAGACTTTATAAGTTCTACAGTAACGCCACGAAAACCGTAGTGTTCTAGCTTGGTTAACATAATTTCGTGATTTATCCTGTCAAAATCTTTCGACAAATCGATAAAAATGCCTAAAGTAATTTTTTTATTTTCGAATCCGGTAAGTATGTGTTCTTTTTGAGTTTGCAGGGCGAGTTCTGTAGACATACCTCTTCGGAAGCCAAATTGTTTCGGTGATATAGTGCAATGTTTCTCACAGAAGGACACAATGCGGTTACAAATTATGTTTTCCAATCCTTTCGACATTACAGGCAATATAGAAATAGGTCGATAATTGCCAAATTCATTTTGGTTTCCTGATTTAAACAACACCGTAACTGAGGCGTGCTGCATATTTTTTGGAAAAGCACGCGTGGATAGAGATAGGCTGAAAATATGGCAAAGCACGGGCACCAACAGGTCAAGTACAAATTTTAGCGGTTTTATTTGAAGGTCATCAATATCGCGCGCTGTGCTATTCTTTAGGGACATAAAGACTGAATAAACCTCAGAAGGAGTAGTTGGCTCGAAAAAGGCCGAGTAACTGTTTGGTGGAACCAAAAACTGTTTTGAACCGCTTGTATTAAGACTTGGCACTAAGGTTGTAAAATATGTATTGAAACTGTTCGCCAGATCGACACCCTGTATCGTTCTATCACCGATTAATAATTCAAGTTTTTCAGCCTGCCTTGACCCACGGTTTAGGAGCTTGTTTATTTCACGCCATATGACGTCATTACGGGAGAGACAAAAAATATTATCAAAGAAAGTTTTCTTCGCCTTACGCAGGAACTTCTACACAAAATTGCGATACTTCTTAAAAGCTTTGAAATCATCCGGCTTCTTTGTTTTGATGAACTTCGAAAAAAGGGAGTTTTTCTTTCTAATAATTTCAAGGCATTCATTTGTTAACCATGCTTTCCTTATTTTTTTAGATTTTCGTACTCTCTTTAGATTAAAGCAGTTATGATAAACTTCCTTCAGACTATGCATAAACGTGTCATAAGCCTCGTCCGCACTGTTTAATTGAAATACTGGGTTACAGTTTGTTCTTTCTATTTCCCTCCGGAACTTTACTAAATTTTTGGCACTGGTGTCTTGCGCACTGTGTAATTGGAGATCAGCTTTTACTTTTCCGAGTGTTTCGTTGCGCTTAAGTTTTATGATACATGTAAATGGGAAAATGATCGCTCAAGTCCGACATAATAGTTCCAGATACTATGCTATCAGACATGTTATTTGTCACAAACAAGTCCAACAGGCTTTCAGAGTGGCAGGTGATACGCGTAGGCTGCGTAATCACATTCTTGCACGAAAAGGAATCGAGTAGCAACGGCAAATCTCGAGATATTTTTGTTCACTGCAAAAGATCAATATTGCGGTCACTACCTATTATATCTAGGTTGTTCAGAGACACAAAAGAAAGCAGCTTTTCCAGAAAAGTGTAAAATTGATCCTTTTTCCCATCGGGTGGGCGGTAAACGACCGACAAAATTAATCTATTGCATTGCAGTGTCAGAACTTCAAAATCTGATGTTATGGTTGAAAAATCTGCTAGCATGCTGCATGCCAGCTCATTTGATACCAGCTGCAGGGTCCATTTCTGGTGTTAAATACAACAGAATATTCAGAATCGAGCACTAAATTTGCCAGAAACTGCAGACCCATATCTGTCCTACCAGTGCTATCAAAGGGTTTCAAAAGATTTATTTTGGCGCGGCGTGAAAGCTTTTTTTTCTAAGCACAACGTTTTGTCCGAACGCGAGCATGGTTTCCGGAAAGGCTGCTCCAACGAGTCTGCACTGCTCTTACAGAAAGATATAATATTAAAAAACATACAAGCCTTCAAACTTACACTTGCAATTTTCATCGACTACAGCAAGGCATTTGATTCTCTGCATCATGAAATTCTTCTGCAAAAGCTTTACAAGTATGGAATCCGTGGTGTCTCGCACGCGCTTATGCAATCCTATATGGCGAATCGGGAGCAACGTGTTGTGCACAATGGCTATCAGTGTTCATTTAGAGAGATATTGTGCGGTGTAGCGCAAGGAAGCGTTCTGGGACCGGTTTTATTCAAGGTTTATGTTAATGATGTAATTTCTGTTGATAAACATGCCAAATGTGTGTTGTACGCAGATGATACTAGTTTATTTGTTAGCAACACTGACGCAACCCACCTGTTTACTGCCGCCAATTCTACCTTAACACAATGAACCCAGAAATCCTGCTCACGCGCCTCCGCGGAGAGCAGCGCCTCTGTCGGCCCGTGGCGGCGCGACGCTCCGTAACTGAAGGGAGCAAAAAATGAAAAATCAATGACTCCTCACCCAAACCAGGGAGCTCGTTGCTCTCCCGGTTATATGGACAACAGCTTTCACTCTCCATTCCTGTGCATCTTCATTCCTGTAACTTGAACGATGCGTGTTACTTGGGCATATAACTTTTTTTCAATGGCGTCTGTGGGCACTCTCCGAGAAATGCACCACTTAGCTCTATTAAATCGAGCATTATGTCGCTGCAAGATCAGTTATCCAATTGCCTATCCAGGGATTTGAGTACTGCGGTAGTTTAACTTCAAGACGCCACAAACTTCATCATGATTGGTTCTGAGAAAAATGTTACTGGGCACTTTTTGTCTGGAGTCTGATGCCAAGTTAAAGAGCAGGGATGTGTGGTGCCCTCTCTCGCAGGGGCCGGCATCCTCTACAGCTCCAATAAATTGAAAGGTGATTTGTAACAAGCAGTATGGCTTGTTATTGAGAATGGCGGTAAACTGAGTCTAGCGGTACTCTTTACAGAAGTGAGACTTCCCATACGCACTGTTTTTCTGAAGATGAATGCAGCTGCGGCGTGGTTTGCCAGATAATTGCATTGATTCATGTCGGAGGGAAAGCTTCTACACACACGTAATTTCAAGCTACATCCAAATCCAAGAATTGTATTTTGTTGTACAAAAAAATAGGCCATATTGTTTAAGTTAGAAACCAAGCCACCATGACTTATGCAAAAAAAATCACATAAAATTAAGGTCTCTCCCCTAAACTCAAACATGCCTTATTTTAGCGCTATAATATCTGTAAAGTTAAGTTTGTGCAGTCATTATAACACAACGCCGGGCGGTTCTTCATAGTGTTTTTTTTTTATTTACAGACGTTTATTGAAGTAAAGCCGAAAATGCCATGGCCACGTGGTCATTGGAAAATATAATCAAATTTGCCGGTTTACCACGGGACTTCGCAGTACGCGACAACAAGCTATTTTTCGTGTTTATTGAACCCTCGCCCACCCCACGAAAATGAGCGAATCTACAGCAGACGCCACCAAAAAATTAACCATAGAATATCTGCGACAGATAATGAAATCAGTTTGGCTTTATAAGAAGCAGTACCGGCTGAAGCATGTACGAAACAAAAACGATATGCTGAAATTCTAAAGGTAAACTTTCGAATATAAAAAAGAGTATCACCTGAAAGAGATATAAAACAAAGAGAAAGTGCTTAAAATATTATGAAGGTAAATTATGAAGAAAAAAAAAACAGAGTAGCGCCGATTGAGGGCAATCGCAACTGTAGTTACCTTCAGGGCACAATATCAAGCGAAATATAAGCGGTCAAGACATTTCGGTATTGTTCAATCGGTGCAGTACAAGGCTATACGCGACCTTTTTGTCTTGGATCGCAAAGCAGAAAAGAAGGCTCTCACTGGCAAAAAGAAGCACGAAGGGGGGAAGTTAGCGGGTAAGAAAAGAGCACTCGTGGATTAATCGCCCATAATAGATTGGTCGCACTGGAACCGAACCGCTACTATTGAGCTGACACGCTTTCGGAGTGAGGGCATGCTGGAGGCAGCGGGGCGAGGCGAATCCCCGCGTGCCACTTGCCCCGATGCCAGTTTCGCAGACCCATTCTCCCGACGGGATATTATGGCGCATCATTTTCTTTTCAGTGTCTATAATTTCATAAATTTGAATAAAGTAAGACTAGACGATCTTCTCAAGAAGATGATTGGGTCTGCCGCTTTCCCAAAGTAGTACTGGAGCATTATTCCTTCTTCCCTTTGCTGCGATAATTTAGGTGTGTTCACAATACCATTGCGGTAAACACTTTCTCCCCCCGCTCCCCCCCCCCCCCCCCAACCCCAGCCCACTCCTCGCTCGGGTCGAGGACATGTCGGTACACGGACAATTCGGTCTACGGACGTTTGGGTGCACCAACGCTTCGGGGCGGAAGCTTTCCGGCAAACGAATTATCTGTGGCTTACTTGTTTTAAACAGCCAGTCACATTTCCGCGTAACTTGGGTTATGGAGCACAACAATCTACTGCAGTGCTTGCACATCTACATTGGAAGCCATTTTTAATTTTTGCCAGTTATTTGTATAAATTGAGCATTTCGGGTTTAGCACGTTTCCCCATGTCGCATTTCCCCCGTCGCAGGTTTCCCGACCCGCTCCCCTCGTGTCTCAAAATCCCACTGTCCATAATCCCTGTCTTTCTTCCCCCGTGTTGCGCCTCCCCCGGCCGCGAAAGCCCTCTCCCTGAGCTGGAGAGGGAAGCGACCCTTTTAGTGGTAACCAGCAGGGGAGCCCCGCCTGGCATTGTGCGAGCTCGGTCCGCCTGGAGGGCAAAGATGGTCGTGCGTCCCTGCCTGCAAGTAAAGAAAAAAGAACTGCAGCAGAAGAATGAAGTGTCTGTCCTTTGTGGCGAAATTTAAATGCTTCAGTCTGGCCGGGTCGTCAGTGTTAGGCCTGGTAAAGAGAAGGGATACTTACGAAGGAAGTAAAGAAGGATGTAGAAGGAAGGCAGGAAAGTTAATGCGGCTAGAGCCTAGTGACTTAGGTTTTCTATAACAGCACGGAGACGCGGTGACTGCTTTTCTGATGGAGGCGAAAAGCAGAATCGCCCGTGTGTACGAGATTTCGGCTCACGCTATAGGTCCCCAGGTGTTCAAAATTAGTCCGGAGCCCTCCACTACGGCGCGCCTCAGCATATGCGTTGCGTCGGCGCATTAAACACTACAGTCGAGCATGGAACCTACACGTTGATGACCCGTACTAAATTCGGGCTCATTGCTAGGTCCTGAAGCACATGTGGCCGCATGGCAGGCCAGTTACTCTCCAACATGCCTAGAAAAAAACTATCCTGAGAGTCATACGCAACTGCATTTCTGTGGATTAACTGAGGAGAACACGGAAGCTGGCAACACAGCAGTTCCGGAAGTAAAACGAACGTCCACCCATCGTGACAAAAATTTCCCCAAGGCGCGCATTCCAGAAGTTGTGGAAAATCTGATTTGCAACAATTTGTAAACACTGTCTGTATGTAGCCCGTCTGCGTGCTCACTTCAGTAAAAAAATTCGAAAAGCCTATTGTGAACTTCGTTAATTTTTACCCTGTCCTTTCCCCCGTTACATGCAAATATGTTTTCAAATATGTTTTCAAAAAGGCCCGTTCTTCCTCCACGACAATATCCTAGACGTGTCCGCAAAAAAAAAAAATAAAAGCTGGAGGGAACAGTGTTCGCTAATTCTTTTTAGCATGACAGCCCACCCTACGTAATACCACAGTCCCCGTAATACTCTCCGTAAAATTTGCTGCATTTTGGGGGGCTACCGTATGTTTTTTATGTTTTGGATATTCAGAGTATGCATGTAATTTATGTAATTTTATTGTATGTAATTTTAAAAAAATACATAAAGAAAGCGTTAGACCGTCGCAAACGCCAGTCAATTGTCTTATCTGATTTGCATACCACAAAAAAGGGCAAATAGAAATTAACAACCTGCCGTAAATAAAAAAAAAACGTGTGCTAAAGAACGAGTTGGCTGCATAACAGGTGTCCCCAGGACGAGATATTAAACAAAAATATATTGTTGCGTCTTAGTAGACGGAGGTGTAGACAGCAGGATGGAGATGTACCTATTTATTAGGCGTAGCGCTACACTGAAGAGTAGATGCAGCACGGCGAGTCTCAGCGAAGAAGGCTGAATCGTTCAGCCCGCGAGCGGTGAACCCACACACTTGCGTCGTCGTCTTCGAACACCCTGGCTGGCAAGGAGAGGGAACGTCACACTCGCTGGGGATTGTACACTAACACTGCACGGCGTTCAGGCATACCGCAAGCAGGGGATCGCTGCTTGATAACTATCCACGTGACAATATAAATATTAAATTCTTAAAAATACCTGGCAAAGATCAACCATGGCATCACTCAAAAAATAAAAGTACTGCTCCAGATTGTTGTCCACACCCACGTTAAGCGGAAATAAAAATATTACGGCTATCTCATACAGGGAAGCACCGGATATATCGGTCGGCTAAACGTTTGCGCAGCAAAATGTCCGTGCACCGAACTGTCCGTGCACCGAAACGAAACGCCCGCTCACCGAAATGTCCTGCACCGAAATGTCCTAGACCCCTCTTCGTCAGCCTTCCTATAATGATTTGAGGCTGTTTAACGAGAACTGCCATTCGAAGTCACCTGTAAAAGTCAGGTTATTCGAGCTTAAATACCTACACTCTCTTCGTCGTATTAAATAGCCTCGGTCTTTGTTGAATGTGTCCACGATCTATTTTAAAATGTGAGGACGTTACGCTCAGAAACAGTTCCTGGCCGAGGTACGCATTAACTTAAAACTCCTATAGTCAGGGAAGTTCATCGAAAGCCGTTTTACAGAAAAAGTTCAAAAGTGTAGCGAACTGGGCCAGTTGGTACAGATTCAAAGTGGCGAAACAGCGCGCAAAAAACAAGGACGAAAGGAAGAGGACAACAACACGAGCGCTGACTATCAACTGAAATATTTATTACACCGTGAAAAAGTACATAAGAGCGTGCGTGATCATAGCAATCTTGACGTATGTCTCACATGTGCACAGAACAGCCACTCATTCAACAACTGTCCAGATAGGCTACTTCGCAAACCAGTAGCGATATGGACGGGCAACTAATACAATCATCTGAATTACTTTTCATACAAAAGGCTTCAGCTATCACCCTCGTTCTCCTATCTTTGTGAGTCATTAAAGCAGTAGTAGCATTAAACAAGGGATAGCATCCGCAAATCTTACAATGCGATGATAAATGTGACGTGGGCGTGCCCTTGAGGGAGTTTCGATGTTCGCGCAAGCGCTCATTGAGGCATCTCCCCGTTCGCCCGATTTACTTTCTTTTGCACTTCAAAGAAACGCAATACACGACCGCGAACATCGAAACTCCCTCAAGGGCACGCCCACGTCACATTTATTATCGCTGTAGCGAAGGGCCGGTGCAGAGTGGTGGCCAATCCGCCCGAACTAGTGGCGTAACGTTTGCGCAAGAGAAAGCGGCATCGAGGCAGGGGAAGAAGACGAGGAAGGAGCTCGGAAGCGGTCGGGCAAGACGACAGCAGGACGGCACCCTCGCGGTGTAGGCCCGAGGTCCAACCGGCACTTCCTTCCAAGTTTCCGTGCGTCGCGGTGTAGGCCCGACGACAGCCCTGGACGCCGCCGGGAGAAGCCGGGGTCCTGCCCAAGAGTGAGCGGTGTGTCGGTGACGTGGAGCGCGGGCAGCGAGGCCTCGCCGTGGCGCAGGCCTGAGCCCTTCCATCCCGCCGCTAGCCATCGGCCACCGTCACATGGTTGTCCAGCGAGACACCTCTAAAACGACTCCAGTAGCCTCCCCGTGGCCAGCCAAGGAACCGCGTCTTGCGAGTCGTCGCATCCACACCATCTCGTCTCGGCGATCGCCGTCTGTGAGCATACGACTCCTTTCATGACTTTGTCCGCCGTCATCTGCACCTTCGTGCTTCCGCGTGTAGTCAATCTGTGTGCTGCAGTGTCTATTCCGGCTTTGTGCATTATCTAGCTAATATATATGTTGTGTGTGTGGGTGCGAGAGCGCAGTAGTCCAGTCTCGTGACTCTCTACGCGGTCCGGCCCAACATTCATTACAATCGCATTGTAAGAGTGGCGGATGCTATCCCTTGTTTAATGCAGTGTTGTACGGAACGGCGTTACAAGGAACGGCGTTCCTGGAACTAGTTCCTTCTTGGAGGAACGGAGGAACGCCAACGTTCCATTAAGGGTCGGTGAAACTGTAACGGTAACTTGTTACGTTTTTGAAGGAACAGCAGGAACGGCGTTCCTGACGTTACATCGCGAGGATTTGGCTGTTTTTGATGCCAAGGCTCGAGTACAAAAATCCACAAGTCTTTACTGCGTTTCTCCTCCTATAAGCTGGTCAATTTCCCCGTCCTTCAGCCGTAAGTGCTTCCTCGAAGGTCAAAGGCAGAAGAATAACCACGCAGCAGGCCGCAGCTTGTGCTTGCTTTCATGCTCGTTGAACTTACACGGCGTTCGACGGGTGAATAGCGCAGCCGCGAGAATGCTTTTCACCTTTCATGGTTTACCTGGGGAGGCCAGGACGCGCGTCTGCCTGATAGAATTAATCCCTGGCGGGGAAAGATTGTCTAATACGGGATTCGGAGATTTCGGTGTCGGACATTTAGGTGCAGGACGTTTCGGTGCGGTCATTTCTGTGCACGCACATTTTGGTGCACGACGTCTTGGCCCAGACATTTTTAGTCACGGATGTCCCAGGAATTCTTTGAACATTTAAGCTTTAATATTGTAATTACGTGACTTGATACGATTTCACGTTCGAGACTTGTGCTTGCGCCGCTGTGCGTGGAAACGAACGCTAAACCCTGGCGGAGCAGTGCCACGTAAAACCCAATTTCTGTAGTAGATGGTAAAAATTAACGTTGTTAATTTACATATGCAAATTAACAACGTTGATTGGTCAAACGGTTGAATGGATATCCGTTCAACCTTTTTTTTTAATCTGTCGGCCTGGGTTTTCGCGCTGTTTCACGCCACGTTGTATACCTACGGGCCCGGTCACAATCCGTATTCAGATCAATTGTTTACATCGTAAGTTTACGTTATCTACTCGCCTTACGAGAAACGTAGACATGATGCAATAAAACGTTTGTCATAGTCAAGTCTCGTTGAAAAAGAAGTGCCAAACGTTACGTACGGCAAAATTTACCTAACGAAAATTAGAATGGTCTTGGGAAAAGTGGTCATTATTTGGTTGACAAATTGCTGGTTTGTGTTGCAAGTACCTAGGCTTGTAGCACCTTTATCCTCGCAAAATTTAGAATCGCCGGTTTTCGAAATTTTGGAAAATTAAGGCCCTATTTACGATTAGCATCATGCGAGTAACATTAAAATTACTTTCTGTCGAAAAGAAAATCAGCATGGAAACAGAGTGCAGTGAAATCGGCATCACGGACATTTTTATTGCATGCAGAAATCAAGTTGCACATTTTAACACTTTTTGGGGAAATTAGTCTGTGTACAATAACTTACACTTTGCACTTTTCTGGGCTGGCTTGTTGTCCAACACTTCCCTTTTTGCTTGCTCCTCCATCAATTTGCTAGTGAAGTTCGTCAGAAACGGCACACTTTTGGGGGAACACAGGCTGTGAACAATTCGAAACTCCACTTTACACTTTGAGTACTTTTCTGAAAACAGGCTTCTTGTCCAGCACCTTTCTTTTCGCTTCCTCCTCCGTCAGCTTGCTGGTGAAGTTGGTACGAAATGGCCTCATAAACTTCCTCAAGAGCAGCTTTAGGAGAATAGTCCTGTGGGGAACGCTGTTGTCTACGGAGCACACAAAAAAGCTATTTTTCAGGAGTGATGGGAGCACCATATCTGAAAACTTCTTCAGCGGCTGTGGCTGCTTCAGCAGTGCTGTGGTCACTTCAGAAGCAGCCTTCTGAAGTTGGCTCACAAATCCAACAAATGTCAGACTCGGGTAAGACATTCCCCCTCTATCTATGCCTGCAACCAAGTCTGTTGTAGAATGGTTACTCGGTGCCTGCAAACTGACACGGCATCCCTCGCAGTCGACGTTGTCTTGCACAGCTCGCACAAGGAAGCCAGCGGTCATAGCTAGCGTGCTCGACCGCAGACTTGGCTGGGGTGTTTGTGCGAAATTCAATGTAGGCAGATTAGGATTAAGGTGTTTTTTCTTTGGGGAAGGAGAAAAAGCCTTAGGTACCGTCTTGTAAAGTGGACTTCATGCAACTTAACCATTTAAAGTCCCTACTATGAGGCAGTTCAACTTGATTGAGCCTTGACACTAATTTCTGACAACTGCCTGTATCCTTTTTATTAGTCTACTGCAAAACCATCCGTCTCCCAAAACCTGCACAACATAAAAGCTCGCGAAAACTGAAACGTCTGCGTAGCATCCCTGGGCATTGTGCCAGTGCACCAAGGTGTGGGCTCAAGAGCTGCTTGAGGGCCTCTCCAGGAGGGGCTGGCATCACAGCAGCAGGGAGTTTTGACACCTCGCCAAGGGAGCCCACCACACTTTCGACGTTGGCGCTGGCTGATGAATGAATAATCCCTCTGATGAGGATCTTTTGGAGGGCTAATAGCACTGCAAATGCATCTGTTTGATCGTTGGACCCATTCAACTGCCTGATTGTCGAAAAAAGTGGCTCGACTTCATCACTGGCAAACTTTGCCGTAAGCACAAAGTGGAAGCCTGAGCTCAGGAGATGCCTAATGCACAGCGCAGTAGACATCGTTGTCACTCGCAGTGCCTCGTAGGTTTTCTCTGTCAGAAATTCCACCTTGTCAGAGGCAGCATCTCTCCATGCCTTGAAATAGTCAAGGAACTCCGTTTCGAGCCATGAGAGCCTGGGGAAAGAAATATATGTGCAGCATAGCAGTCTATATCTGCCATTAGGCTAACTAAAAAGAGAAAGCATACTAAACACTGTACCCTGAATGTATCCATTCTAAATTAAACACAGCAAATATTAAAAAAACTTTAAAGCAAGCCTCAGACAAGCTCACTACTGTATCATGTGAACAAGTCTGAGCCGGCATGATTTAGAGTAGTGAGTACAGTACCATATCAGTTGTTGATGATTATACTTCCACCAATAACAGCTTTGAAAATACTACAAGCCATTTATCATTGAGATACCGCTCATCATCTGCTCTGTAGAACGGCATCCTCATCGGTTCCCTTGAGGTCCAGTGCAGTGTTGTGCTTCGGATGTTATGCAGTACAAACCACTAGTACACCAATTTCATGAACTCTACAGTTGGTAGACAGTTCTGGAATCCAGCTGTCGTAAGAAGACATCCATGCTGTTTCAGGAATCTAAGGACTGATATTACCTAAGGAACAAGGAACTCATCAAAACATTGTAAACTGTTCATTCACGTGCACAACGGTACAAGACTCAAGACATAAATTATCAATAATTATAGCTTCTGGACAAACATTGTACCTGAGGAGAGAAAATGGAAACTGCTCATCCAACATTCATTTTTTCAAAATTTGTTGGCCATAAGTGCTTCTTGGTCAAGCACCTCACCATTTTGAACACCCTGCTTCTCTTGGATCTTGTAGAGAGAGACCTATGATAGACGGAGAATATTAGTTCAATAAAACATAAAGTAGCCAAGTCAAGATTGTGGTTCATTTCACCTCAGGTAGTCAGGGAGGACAAGCTTTCCATCGATTTTGAAAACTCTCCTGGTCTCAAGAAATTGTGGCCTGATGTTTTGATCACATGACAATAGTGACAAGACAAAAACAACTTTCGACTGGGATCAAGAGGGTGGCTGAAAGAAAATTTCGACACTGAAAACTCGTGCTGCAATTTATACCACAGCATAAAAAAAGTGCTGAGTGCGCACAGTTGTACTTACGTCACGGCTGGCTGTATTGAGCCGCCTGAAAGGCTTGAAAAAACTTGCAGTTGGAGGCGTGATTGTCTCCGACAAGCCGCACAACTTGAAATCGAGCTCCCTCCACAGACTCCATAACCTTCATCGCAAGTTGCTGGAGCTGCTCTCCTGTGAGACCTTTGGTGAAGTAGTAGCCTACTGGTAACCTGTAAAGGAATTTTTGTATGTGCCCTCAAACTACGTCAGTTGCAACTAGACACAAGTGAAAGACAAGTACTTAAATACCTGTAATGGGAAGACAGCCCTACAAATACAAAGCAAAGTAGGTGGTTGGCTAACTCGTCTTCAAGGCCATACTCTGCCTCTGCACCACCCAGGTCTACGAGGCCATGTACAGAGTCCGACTGCTTTTGGTACGTCGTTGCTTGTTTAATGGACATTTTGTCCATTACAAGGGAACCACAGCGTACCTGGAAACAGTAATGCCAAAATAGAACTGAACCTTTCTTTATCACGACTGAATATTGCCACGAACCATGTATTGTTTATTTATTGTTTGTTTCTACTGCCGGGCCACGCCCGGCTGTGTTATCTGCGTTCCAAGCTAAGCGCGGCTTCCATTCTTTATTTTTATGCCGCACGGGCTATCACATTCAGATAAGCAGACTGTTTCGCCCTAACGTCGCTAGCCCAGAATAATCTTCTGTGATCTACAATGTTCTGGATGTGAATCGACGGTTCCAGAAACACTTGCGCCGAAAGATAAAAGCCTGCAGAGCAGACGCCGCGGCATTCGAATTGCCGGAGCTCGCCTGCACGCGTCACTTTGTTGACTGCCGCTTCGCCGCATCTGTATTCTTTGAGTTGTTAGGGGAGCACAAGTTCGCTCCAATAAGCGTGTTTTCCTTGAAGACAACTGCGTCGTCTTTGACTTCGTGAGAATATATTTACCTGCTCAGAGTGATGTTTTGCCTCCATGTGGAGTCTCTGTTTGATGAGCGAAGACACCACCTCTTCAGTGTTGACCGACTGGGGAGCGTAAGGAGGCCACTTTTGCGGAGCAAGTTGTAGCCAGATGGGGATCTGGCGTGCGACAGGATACAATTCCGCACGGTCTCCTCACGCCAGCGGCCCTTTTGCAATTCCAAGAAAGACAGTTAAAAAGTGCCTTGGCGTCATCTTCCAGCTTTTCCTGCAGGTTAATTGTGATTGTAATCACAACAATCTTAGGCAACCATTAGTAATTTAGGTTTGAAATCAGCATTATTCCATACCTGTAGAAGTTTCATGTTTGATTTTTGTATCAATGCTTCTACATTTCGTGCCTCATGCCTGAGCTCGGAAACTTGACGCTTAAGCTTCTCATTTTTCTCTGAAGCCGTTGGTTCTTTCTTTTGAGTGTTTTGAGCTCTTTGACAAACTTGGTCATTCGTGGAAGAGAAAGCCTAGTTTGTGTCCCCTGGAATCGTGCTACTTTCATGTTGTTCACAGGTTTCAATGAAATGTGCTCTCATCGACTCGTTGCTTCAGCCTTAAAGGCATGGTATAGGGGAGACTGCTCGAAATGCCCAGTGTGCAAAAATGTGGGTGGTGTAGGCTCCGCGAACACTGGCTCACTCACTGGTTCCCCCAGTGGTGGACACAATGTCAGCGGTGCTGTCTGGCTGACTCGTTGCTCCACCAGTGCAGGCTCCAACAATGCCCCTGACAACGGTGCTTGAGGGCAATGGGTGACGTCGGTTGCTGGCACATCAGCATTGTCGGTTCCGCTCTCCGAATGTTGCGATGGTGTGCCTCCCGCCATGTCCCGCAACCTGTATTGTGAACCCAAAGTATTAAAACAAATACAAACACAACCTTTCATCTCTTCAAGTTCATTGACCCAAGCTGCAGTGGGCGCCAAAAGGTGTGCTCACCTGCTCTTCTTGGCATCCAAACCATGAGGATCGGAACATGAGGCTGACGGCTCATGACGCTTGAGTGGTCGTCGATTGCTTATGGGCTTTGGTTGCAAGTGTACCGGGTAATCCGCAAAAACGAAAGTACGGCGTGCGGCTTCAACCTTAGAGTTTTTAGGTCTCTTCGGTAGTCGTCTTCTTCTCTAAAGTGCAGGCTGCAAACTTTGCTGCGGTCTTTTGGGATCCAGGGATGTTTGCCTGGTCGTGTAATAAATGTTTGCAAAAAGATGCTCACGCATGAACCACAACCGGCGAGCGCTTGTGGCACGGTCACCGTGGTGAGCGATGTTTGGCGGCATACCACACGCACGGTTTGTATCTTACCTTCTGCTTGCCTTCATATTTTCCGCAGCCATACGTGCCGTATATCACTCACTGGAAATTCGTGGAAGGAAATTCCTTTCGCGGAGCGGCTGCTGGACTTGCATAGCGGTACGCAGCAGTACACCATCGTCCACAACACAAGCGCGATGACACGCTGCGGCTAACAGCATGGGGCCTTCCCATGGCGGAAGAAAAATGTTAGGAGGGAGCATGACGTCAGGCGGCCCAGCTTCGGCAAGCCAACCTCCTCTGAAGCCCCTTTCTCCTCTCCTCAGGCTCCTCCTGCGCAATGCATTATGGAAAATCTACCACGCTCAGGCCCGCGGTAGCATTTAGTGGCTCCGGCTGGCTGCCGTAGTGTGGAGGCGAGCGCCGTCGCCGAAGGCGCCGTACAAGATTGTTCGCCAGCGTTGCGCTCCAAGCTTCGTATCGTGGAAGTACTGCCGCTGTCGCTGTTCAAAGCAAGGCGAGACTTCGATCGCATTCTTACGAAGCACCCTCACGAGCTGCAAGCCGAATTTCACTTCTTACGTGGGATCGCTCGAACGCACCGCCGTAAACATTCACAATCATGGAGCGGCCTACAGCTGCGCGGTGTTTGCCAGGTGTGCTGTGACGATTGCTTGGTTAAAGAAATGGTTGAAATGGGTGATCTTTTCAATTTTGCCTGAGCGGCAAAGTTGAAAAGATCATCTCCACTTCTGCACGCGGCGGCGGCACACAACTCTCCGTCTGCGGCGTGAACTTCGACGGGTCCGAAAGCTCAGTAAACAAAGATGTTTTCTGCCTCTCCCGTCCGACCACTTTGGCCGCACGATCAGGCCGCTGTGCGTTTCGGGTTGCAGGCAGAGCTGCGCGCAACGACTCGTCGCCAAAACTCGAATACGCGGACGGCCCGCAACCAAACGGATAGACGCACGCACGCAGTGTCGGCGAAGGGCCACATGAGGCGCAAAGAACTACCGCTTGCCTGCCACCTGAGTGGAACATCTCGCATCAGTCTTTCCTTTTTATTTTTTATGACTAGGGCTCACGATTGTCACGTGACCCTCCCTCCTGAACTTTTCTTTCCTCCATGGGCCTTCCTGTACTTGTGGTTGCGCAAACAGTTGTGTAAAGATATTTCGTGGAAAGTTGTGGAAATAAACACGTGCGAGGACAACGCGATCACACACAACCTATGCGCGTCAATGCGACCATGCCGAGACTTGAGGATCAAAAGCAGCGCCGTGGCGTGCAGTGGCGCGCCAGAGAACTAAAAAGAAGACAAGCAAAAAAAAATGTGCGCGCTGGGGAGCGGCGGCGTGCGCAGGTCGTACAAAAGAGAGTTTTAGCAGTCCGTATGCTCCGTTCGTTACGTTCGTTACGTTGGTTACGTTGTTACCGGGACTCGACTGCGCATGCGCCAGTTGTTCCGTACGCGGCCGGCGTCTCTCCCTGCGCTGTTTCCGTGTTACCGTAAGTTACGTAACATGGTGGCTAGCCGTGCTGCGTAAGCGGCTTTTACGGAGGCGTACAGAGCCGATCCACAGTCACGCGGAAGTGGGATCCCCAACTACATCCGCTATAAACGTCAGTGCCTGCTGAGTTGAAGATTTCATCTAAGTGATGATCGGGCCTAGTAGTTTTTGGGTTCGAACTTAATCGGTGGTGTTCAAGGCCATTCCTCCACGTGTACAGCGCGCGACCATGCCTTCACCTGCGCTCGCTCTCATGCCTTCGCCGCCGCCGCAGCCGCTGCCTCACAATGCGTCCGGCCGAGCGCGATTTTCCGCTCGTGATGACATTGCGATCCTCTTAGAAGTGATCAACTGCAGTCCGTTCACTGAACCTGCCCGGTGGCTCGAGCTGGTCAACCGGGTGAACATTCTGCTGAAGCGGTCCTACACAGTGAGGAGCGTGCGGGAGAGGGTGGACCTCATCAGTGGACATTTTGTGGCCAACGAGAGGAAGACCCTCCAAAAGTAAGTAGACGCGATTTTTGGCCATTATTTTTCACGCTGTGTCTGGAGTGCCGCCCGACGGTACTATAAGCATAGGCTGCGTCTAATCTCACGGCAGCCGCGAGAATGACCTCCGAGAAATTCTAACGGCAGTTTCCTTAAAAAGCTGGATGACCTAAAATTTGCTGAATACCTCCAAACTTAACCCAACGTAACCTCGAAGCTCAATAACCTCCAAACGTTACCTCCAAGCATAACCCAACATAACCTAACCTAACGTAACCTAACCAAACGTATCATAAACTACCCTAATCCAACCCAATTCCAACAAACCTAACCTAACCCAGCCCAACAACACTGAACACAATCAATATAAAACCTCATCCAACCCATTCCAGAAGTCGTCTGTGGGGATGTCTTGATATAGTAATAACCAGAATTAAAAAAGAAAAAAGCATAAACAAAATCACGAGTGAAAACTTCAGAACTTCTGAAAGCTAAAAAAAAAGTTCCCCTTACTGGAGTTGAACCTGGGCCTTCTGGTTAAAAAAGCAAAAAAGCAAATGCGACACCACAGCGCAATGGGAGCAGCTGTCGAACGAGTTATTACGAAATATTTGTCCCACTGAATCTGTGGGTGGCGTGCTTAGCCAATCATAGGCAACTGCCATGAGAAATTACTGTCGGCAATTCTCATGGTTGCCGTGATAATAGGCATATATATGGACAACCTGCGTTTTGTAAAACAAATGCCACATTTGGAACTACATCGCTCATACTAACGGAAACCTAAGTAACCTACTCTAAACTAACGTAAAACGACCTAACGAAGAGAAAGCAGTCATTTAAAACTGCGGCCTAAGCCATGAAAACTGTAGTTCAATTTCAAGGCGAAACAAGCAAAACAAAAGAGGCAGGAGCTCATTTTGAGTCACCGTCCTTGGAATGAAGGAGCTAAAACGGAACACCAGACCACACCAACAGATAGTTCTGAGAAACAGAAGGGGGGGGGGGGCGGGGCGGGGGAGTAGCATAGTGCTAAATATTCTAATGTCGTCGGATAGCGCTCTAGCCCTGCCTGCAGTAAGGCCCTTGGCCTGCAGTGCTGAGCTAAAGGACTGCGACAAAAGCTCTACTGTCTTTCCTGCGAAGCACAGGACTTGATCAGACTTTTTAAACAGGACTCTCTTAATGAGCGCGTCATCTTCATCACAGTCATTATCATCATCTCTTCATCGATTTCATTTTTTTTTATACATCTGGTGTAGCAAGCTAGGCGCCTTAGCCAGGCTAACCTCACCAGTATCATTAAAGACTATTCTCTCTCTCTCTAAAGGACTGCACTCTAGACACTGCGTATTTTTTATCCCCAATGTTGCATTGTAATTGGCAATACTCTATTGTAAATGCAGATCGGGCACGGAGGAAGAATATTTCGAACGCGACCGCCTCCTGCAACAAGTGGTTGACCTCATGAAAGAATCCGGCCACAAAATTAAGAAGCCGATAAAGCGAACGAGAAAGCCACTGCAAACTCTCCAGGCGCAAGACTACGAGTCAAGTTGCGTCATGGCGACCGGCTTGCAGACGACGCACTTTCAGAGAGTCGACGCTGTCGCCTACCGCGACTCGCAGAGCATGGGTGTGAGGACGTTGGGGTTAAGCAGACGGGTGTGTGACTCGCGGAGGAAGATCACAAGAAAGTTGACGCCATGGTCTTGAACAGATAACTCAACACTGAATATATTGGAAACGGAACGCGCACACAAGCGAAATAAAAAAATACAAACAGGTCCGACCCTCTAGAGTTCGGGAGAGAAGCGGGAAAAAAAACAATGCCACGCTCACGGCTCTGTCCCACAGTGATGGCGCTCAGTCGCCACGGCGTTGACGCGCTCGCCGCAGGGTTTCGGAAGACGGCGGACCAGTCGCGGTTCCGCTGAGTCACGCGCCGCTGGCTCCGCTCGCTAGGCCTTGCCTCGGAACTGCGGCTCCCAGGGTCGTCGCGGCGATCTGACAGCTTCGCGAATGGCGACGTCGGTCTTCCGCGTCACAGGCCCGTGGACATCACCCCGCTGGAGCGACCACGACCCTCAAACCTTGAAAGCCACGAAAGCCTCGGCCGCCTGCCTGTCGTTTTGGTTCCAGCTGCCCTCCGGAACCTCCGCCGCTCGCTATGCTTCCCAGGCCAGCCCTCCATGATGATGCTACTCCCCTCCTGGCACACACCCTCTAAGGGAAATTGGCCCGGTCACCATCTTCTTCTTCTCGAGGTGCCTGCTCTGCGACGTCGTCCGGGTTTTTCCCCACTCGTGGGACGCCAGTCATCACAATGGGCTTCGAGGAGGACGCACCGGAGGAGCAGGAAGGCGAGATACTCTTAAAAATAAGTGGGAATACGTTGCCTACGATGATGATGAAACAGACGTTTCAAACGGCGGCAATCATCGTCCTGGCATCTTGCTACGGCCTGTAAATCTAGGGAGTTCAGGGTATGAAACACTGCCCAGTAACTCCTGATAGCCATTACTCATTACTCTAAGTTAATAATGCAATCGTTTACAGATTATCCCGAGAGAAAAGGTAGGTGGTCCCAGCTACCATTTTCTCTGGGCGTACTGCCTGAATTGATGCATTGGGTTTACATGTTTGTGTTACACTTGCACAGAGTATGAATGCAGTATAAATTCAAGGATGCTTATTAATTCCAAACATAGCCAAAATGTCCAGGCGTTGCCAAAGCAGCAGGAATGATAGCGCCTGTTTCGTAATATTTTTGTGGATATGAAATTGTACTCTGAGAATTTTCTGGGCAGAATGTCGATACAATCCCGGCATGAGACAATCTGACCATGTAGCTAGACAGATTTAGATTAAAACTTCTCAAACGTGGTGCATTGCCCCTATCTGCAGATGTATCAAAAGGTATTTTGGTGTTATTATAGCCAATGACTGTAAGGCAAGCCAGTGTAAGTATGTCATGCTTGCAGTGAGGGTGAAGTGTTCCTACCTCCTTTTGAGCACCCCTTTATTCGTGTTCTTGCATGGTTTATGCATCGCCACAATCTGCCAGTTACTGTTCTGTATGGTCTGTGTTTTATGCCACTTTGTGCTGCTTGGTATTGTCACCACTTGCAACCCTCAAATTTTATTACTGTTAAGGACGTGTAGGTGCAGTTAACCTAAACCAGTATGAGAAATGAACCCCTTGGAAGAGTGCAGTGAGCATATGTTTTTTATTCAAAAATATTTAACGTGAAAGCAATAATTTCTCACGAAATGTAGCAGGCGGTAACTCAGCGGATGTACAGTCGCAGGTGAATAAAACAGCCACTCAAAAATATGCAACAGAATGCAATTTTTTCTATGCAAATTGACTTATTGCACGGTTCAATTACAATAATCAAGGGTGATAATAGTGCATTGGAGTCCATGTTTCAATCTTTGCGTTCTATTTGACCGTGACTGCAAATATGGGTTCCTTTTTATTTGGAGAATAGTAGCTCTACCGCTGTTATCTATTACATTTTACTGCTCCAAGGTTTTGTGTCAGCGCTTGCAGCAAACGTTTTGTGTGCACATTTCGATCCATGTTCAAGGCCGCAGGGGGTTCTGAATGCATCTGTATCCCTGAACTATGGCATGCACCCTAATGTAGCTTCGAGTGAAACCTGAAATTCATCGTTGAGGTAACAAAGAAAGTAATGCAAAAGAAAGAGGGCCTGCCTGGGTGTTACTTCACGATAACACCCAGTTTGAAACTGCTGGCATCTGAGCATGCATTATCACATTAGCATAACCACCTGTTTTTTGTTTTGCCGTTTTGGGCACTGGTGCTTCAATGGTTACTAGCTCTACCACGCATGCTGTTGGCAGTACTGGGCGTGGGATGAATAGGATGTTGCTTGGTTTGTGCAGTTGCTGAGCCATTATTCGGTTGCTACATCATCGCTCAGAATAGAATGTGTAATGTCATTCTGTAAACCATCTATGTACGTATCTCGTTTCCCGCTATTTAGATTTGGGTTGGGTGCGGATGGTGATGTGTGCATTCCTTAGAGCTGCTTTTAGCGTTCAAGTGGTCATGCTTTGAGTTCAATGAACACGCTGAACGGCATGTGAGCGTGTGACTGAGCGCAGTTGTTAGTTTTCCTGCGTATGGGAAAAGCAGTCGCTTGAACATGTAGTAACTAGCATCACATTTTTCAAAGTCTTCATATGTATAAATATATATTTATAAAGTCTTCGACATGCTGGAAATGAGAAGTTCAGTAATAGAAAGGCGATTTGGACAAAACTGCTTTTGCTTTTTTTGGACTAAATGCAAACCATCGTATGTATGCATGTGTACAATTGGAGAAAAAAGAGTTTCGGGCATAAGTAATCAGGGCATTGGTTCAAAAGATTAACACATTTTTCCAAGGAACCTGTCGGTGCAGGCCTGGAGATGTTTCAATGGGGAACAGGCCCACTCGTCTCAGCCAACTCGTCATAGGAAAACTGGTCCTAGGTTAACTCGTCAAAGCGGGCATGTGGTTCTAGGTCATCCCGTACTAAGGAAAGTGGTAGCACTGACCTTCTTGTTCTTGGGAATTTTGCCTCCCAGTTCCATTTTCGGCCGATGTCGAGAAGGGAGGGAGGGTGGGGCTGAGTTGGGTGGCTTCAACCTGATAATTGTTTCCAGGTTGACCTCTTTGTTGTTCATGGGTTGGCCTCTCCTTTTGTTGGTTTGCAGGTAATGGTTGCAATTGCCTCCTCAGTTTTAACGCGTTTCTCTTTCGCTTTCTTGTTTTTCTTCCCCTTGCAAAAAATACTCGTCACACGTTGGGGGAGGGGGGTCAACTATTTGGTTCAATCTTCACTTTTGCTCCTTTTTTATTGCACCATTTTTGCCCGGACAACCATTTTCTTAATTTTTATATTATCTGTTGCAGGTTCTTCAGACAGTATGGCCTGGTGTAGCAAAAATGCACCTTCAGCGTTTGAAGCACTGGTTTGTCGAGCTTCAGGAAGTGATAAAAAAAAATTTCCGGAGTTTTTGCAGCCGCCCCTTTCCATAAGGGCGATTTCCCGTGCAAGCCAGGTGAACTTCCCAAGCGTTGTAGTCCCACACAAGGGCCGAGCGCCAAGCCGGGGAATCGCTTGTACCTATTTTACCGGTAGGTGCCCGGCGCCACCAAGGCACACGAACGCACATGGTGCCTTCCACAGCCACGGTGGACGCTGAACTCGCAACCGCCTGTGGCAGGACATGCCGCCAGACTTTTTCACCCCCGGCAATGGCGCAACGCAGCATAATGGCCGGGGGCCCGCCAGAAGGACAAGGGTCAGGGGCCCCTCGATAGGGTAAAAGCAGCTTTCCAGACGTGAAATCCCCTTTCAAGGGTCCGCACTCGACCAGGGACGCCTGTACCTAATACAGAAACCGGTTACGACCCCTTCCACCGGGGCATTTCCCGACAAAGCCGGGTAACTTCCCAAGCCCAAGATCCCCTGAGGAGGGGGTGCTTGTACCAATTTTTACTGGTTGGTGCCCAGAGGGTACCGAAGTAACTCCCACATTCTCGTACCCCATGGTACAAACCGACTTGGTGGAACGGTTTCCAATCAATCAATCAATCAATCAATCAATCAATCAATCAATCAATCAATCAATCAATCAATCAATCAATCAATCAATCAATCTTTTTATTTCAACAACGTCTGTGTTGGGGACCGTGAACAAAAAGCCACCAAACGGGCTTGACAGGGTCCACGGCCCTGTGTACAAGGCAAAACAGCAGCAGCGGCTTGCTGCCAACATAAGCATGCACATACTTTAACACATGCAAAGGGAGAACACATGGATAATAAAAACACAAATCCCATCGCAAGAAGATATGCGTACGAGGCCCTCACAGGGCAGAGAAATTCACTTCCTAAAGTTTTACTGCCAGCTGCATATAACACAGCACAGAAGCAGAGCCATCTGCATTTTTTATTTTCTTGTACTAAGGTCCCACAGTGGGCTGCTGAAGAACATTGGGGCCATTTTTGTAGCCTTTGTAAGCAGTAGACCAAGAGCCTGGGTGCCACGGTGCGTATACAAGGTTGAAAATACAGGAAAGCCAAATAATGTAATCGACTAAAACATGATGGCCGTTTCTTGGCATGTGTTAAGTAATCAGAGCAAGAGCAGGATGAAAAATGAGCGTAGATGGGATAAAAGCTATTTTTTTGTCTTTTCCATGCGCTATGTATGCTAATATGACTCAACCAAATTGCTTCACAATTTCTTATAGCTCGTTTTTGTAGATAGCCCCTCCGTCATAGTCCTCAGTCCCAAAAACTAGAGTCGTCTTCCACTGACCTTACAATGATTGTTACATTTTGTTTGTGTGATGTAGTATAGCGGTTTTTTTTTCAGTTTTATATAATATTCTGCTTGCTTGTAGTAGGCTTGTAACAGAAAATGAAAATACTTTTTTGAGAACTATTACTTTAAGAACGGGAAGAATAATTGGCAGCACTACCATAAAGGCAGCCCCATTATATAACCACTGACTAAAGTGCAGTGTATTCCTGAAATGATGCTACTGCCACTTGTGCATTAATGCAAAAGCAAAAGATCACAAACTGCTACACAACAAACTCGCTTATTGTCTCTCCATTGCAGGGAATGGCGCCCAAGTTACAGTGTTTGACCTCATCAACCAGATGTGCACAGGGCAGCGAGATGTTGAGGAGGATGGCCCATCACAAAGGGCAACCGAAAGTCCCCCTGCTGAAGAACCCCCCACTCCACCTGAAACCAGAGCTGCCACAGGCCCTCCTCCTGCACAACCCCCATCTCCAGCTGAAACCAGACCTCCCATCACGCCCCCGCCTACAATGCAGACTCCATCGGTTGTGCGGACGGCACCAATGCGTGGTACGAAAACAGTTGTCTGAAGTGAAGCATGTTGCAGCTATAGGTACCGGACAGCACCCAGAGGGCGACACGATCGAATACGAAGTGTTCAGGACTTCGGTAGCTGTTGGTTTCACTGGCACTTCCTCAGGCTCTTGTTTGGAACACTTTTATTTTCCTTGGAGTGCTTATGCTGCTTACAAGACTCACCTAATGATGCACGAACAAAATATTAACGTGGTTATCAGCGAGCACAACCTAGAGCAGCGGCACCGTGACCAAGGAAGCGCAGAAGAAAAAAACTTGAAGTAGGCCTCGGCAGCCTAAGCATAGAGCGGGCTGGCTCTGATGGAGACGTCAAAATGGTGGACACACTATTAAACCGTCCGTGACCGCTAGCGGTTTGAGCAGCTTCTTTCATTACTTTTAAATGTTGTCAACTGTAGCTTTCACCCTTCTTCTTTCATTTTATCCTTTTAAGAGTTCATGCGAGTACTGAATGTTTTCATGTAGGCTCTGAAAGGCAAAATAGAACGTGCCTCGACCGGAATTTCGTTCCTGCTTTCTTGCCGTGACTTCGTTAAATCGAAAGCGCTGCACGAAATTACTTCGTAAAATCGAGATAAAAATACATGCATTTTGCAAAATTTTGATAGAAGACTTGAAAAAATTCATTATATTGTGAATTTCATTAAACGGAGGTTCGTCATACCGAGGTGCAACTGTATAACATAAAATATTACAAGGGTGTATCCGGTTCGACGTGTTATCTGCTTTTCATGTATTGTCGTTCGGTTCCGCAGGAGCATGTTCCCCCAGCCTCACGGGTGGGGGAACATGGATAGCTTGCAGTCTATCTTGCACACTCCGCCAAGAAACTGTATGCACTTCTAGGTGTAGCCCATCACGCCAGTGGTCTACAGCACGCCCCGAAAAAAGAAACTTTCAGGTGAAGGCTATCACAACAACTTCCGGTTTTCTCATGTTCGCTTCACAATTTTCGATGTTTAAGTGGTGTTGTGAGTGGATATGGCCGCTGAAACGACGTTTAGGTAGTTGTGTCATGTTCTTGGCTGTTCGTGAAAATAGTTTTTCTAGAATAAAGAGCCAAGCCGGATAATGACCTATATTGAGTCATAAGAAGTTCTCGCACTTTTTTGAAATTAAATTTAATTTGAAAAAAAAAACTTAATCAAATTCAATTTGCAGCATGTACTTGCATCCACACCTCTCGCTATCTTATTAATGTTGGCGTCGATGGACGTCTGCCACCTGCATGTCGTATCTGCATGTCGTAATTAACAGTTGGAGAGCCTCTTAAGGGGTCGCTGGTGTTCACATGTCGGAGAAGAAGGGGGGGGGGGGGCATGTCATCAACCCATGTGAAGAAAGCGCGCAACGGACGCGAAGCTGCACCCAAAACAAGCGTTGCTGAAGCAGACGACATAGCTGGCGGAATGGGTGCCGCTGTTGCTCCCTCCCGCCTGGCTGAGCAGGCTCCGGCGCGCGGGGAACGCTGGCATCGACGCGGTTGAGGCACCCTAAATAACGCCCATTCGCCGCGCCATCTACACTGTGCTTCGCGAGTGAGGGACATTAAGGGCCCGTCGGAAAGAGCGAAGTTGGCGCTCCTCTTTATCTTACTCCGTGGTCCACACCAACTTTGCCGGACCACTTTGATGCAGAAAGTTCCTCGATGTGCCAAACTGCATGCAGGCAACAATATGGCTAGAATACTTGCTTTGTGTACTACAACGGCTACACAAAGGAGTGAACTTGCACTGTCAGCTTGACATTGTAGCTTGGCACATTCAGTATCGTTTGTGGTTTAATTTCCTTAATATGGGCATAAATCATACATTCAGTGATCTGGCAAAGTCATTGTGGTTATTTATGCTTTGCAGGCCGCACCACAGAACGACGGCTAGAGCCATGCAAAAGTATGCCGTGCAGACTGCCAATGGCGTTCCACTGACGAGTCTTTCGTCACGAGTGGCACTCTTCGCTGAAGCGACAATGGCAGTCTTTATGCCATAAGCAACATGTTAAACACTTTCCACTGGGTAGTAGCACAAGTTAACCATTCTCACAGGATGTACGAAAAATTTTTGCTACCCTAATAAAAGTCAGTAGGAACACCACCAGAAAATTTAAAGGTGGAATTAAATGAGTCAAACGCTGTTGGTGAGCCCTTAGCAACATTTTTAATCAGCATCAAATGGTTCACACACCGCCTAGAACTCGTGAGGCACTTGTTTTAATGCTTACACTGTGTTTTCCATGTTGATGGCTGCCATCACATTGTACGCTCTGACAGGGTACTTTTGAATAGTCATGCTGTAACAATAAGATTTTTTTAATGCTGCACTGAAGCTGTGCTGCCTACAGAATATTGATTTCAGGAGCGTGAGGCTCTTACATGACACATTAGTATGACTTTGTTGTTGTTTAATTGCACTTTTAGTGTTTCCTAACTCGTTGCTAATATTTTATGCAGCTGGGCCAAGGCAGAATATGGTGGTGATGGAGTACTTGCAGAGGCGTGGATGCCGGGATGCAGATCCGGCTACTAGGCGTAATGCCTACGACGAAAGGCTCCTTGCCTTTAAGGCGATGGAGACACGACGATGAAATGCGGGATAGAATGGAGGAGCGAAGAATGTGGGCGGACGCTCAAGCAGAAGAGCGCCGCATCAGGGCGGAAGAGTGGCGCGAAGAACAGCGCATCAGGGCCGAGGGGCGGGCAGAGGAGCAGCGTGCCCGGGCCGAGGTCCTGCAGATCCTGGCTGAAGAACGTCGGTTTTTTGCTGCTCAGCAAGAAACGCACCTGAAGCTCATACAGACTCTAGTCGAGAGCATCAAAAAGTGAGGGATCATGCAAACTGTGCTGGTGGCTTTCCCCGCTGCCCCCTCATTTTTTTATATCCTTTCCATTGAATACTCACTGCTGAACAGTTGTTGTATTTATTTTAAGTACCCAAGGCATGTTATGTGGTTTTTAATACATACAGTGGAACCCCGCAGATACGTCCCCCGCACTTATGACAGATCACCTCAATCCCAGCAAACTCTCCATAGAAACAATGCATTAAAAACCCCGATGATATGACGCTCGGGTGCACGCGGTCCGCTTCATACGACGGAGCCTGGAGACGAAGGGTGGAGACACGTATACGATGACACCGCCATTTTGGGTCGCTCGCTGGCCACCGCAGCAAGTCACAGTAGCAAGACCGCGCTATAATTTTCGCCGCCATACGGTTTACTCACGAAGTTTGAATTATCTTATCTATTTCACCTTGCTTGGTCGTGTGTGAAACGAAAACAGCTATGCGTTGCGCACGTTCACCGAACAGCGGCGGTGCGGGACCATTCAAAGGGTGTCATGTTTTTTTTTTCACTTGAGAATCAGCTAAAGCTTCGCAAATCACGCGAGAACGCGCTAAATATAGTAGTTTAAATAAGTTCTTAGCCCACCTGTCGCGTGAGACCGTCTACTAGGCCAGCATTTACCCACACCCTGGTCGTACCCTGGTCATACGACGCTTTCTCACGATCCTTTGAAAGTCGTCCAATCGGGGTCCCACTATGTAACGTTTTTTCATAGCACCACAGACTATTCTGTTCTGAGAGAAGGGAGGCATTTACTTGGCAGGGGTGCTAGTCAACTATCGTCTTTTGTCGACATTTGCAACAAAAGGAGCAGATTTTCTCCCTGCCGGGTCTATAATGAATAGGTTTCCTAGTACTAATGGCTGTGCTGGCTGTGTTTTTTCACAGCTTGTCACCCAAATAAGCTCAAACCAGGTCCTTGCGTGGCAGTACAGAGGATACTAGCTTGTGTAAATAATTTTAAACATGCCCTTTAGTGGCCGCTCTTACCCACCTCTCCTATTTTTTTCATTGGTTAGGTTGGGCAAGCAGCCAGATTTGTTCTCCCACAAGATAAAAAGAGTTTTATTCTTTTTTTTAATGAGTCAAATCCACCTAAAGTGAACTTGAGAAAAAATTGCAATATTGTTACCAGAAATAAATGCAACGCTGTCAAAGCCATGTATGTTTCACATGTGAACTAGGGGAAGTGTAAGGCCACAAGTAATTAAAAATAGTGCGGTGAATTTGAGCAATAGGTTTGCATTTGGCTCACATTGAATTGAAACATTCAAGTTGGTGCGGCATTCCCATGGGAACTTTTTAAATTGACTTTCAAGTATGGTACGATGGACTTTTGGAGGGCAAAGGCATCAAAGGTATGCAACAGGGCTTCAGGAACAGTAGAACTATACTTGAATAGCAGGAGAGTCTTCTTGGCTGCATTAGCAGCTCCTTTCAAATTCTTCCATAGGATCATTTTTTTTCACCTTTATGATGTGGCTCGGAGCCTCAGAGGCCATCTGAATTCATAAGCCAACTCCAAAAAGCAAAAAAAAAGCCTCCTTAAAACACTTAAAAAACAGGCTGAACATTCACACCAAAGAAAACTCCCACTGGGAAAATGAGTTTCGCTCATTTTGATATCCGCCACAGCAGAATCTGGCTTATTTTCAATAGAAACACAGTCTGTGTATACGTTTGCAGGGAATTATTTCACCTCTTTACTTGCCTACTATTTTTTTAGGGGAAAATTGCAGAGCTTCTGTAGTCTCTGTAGTTTTATCTGACTTAGTTGTGGTTTGAAAATTTGGCTCTTTTTCAAAAAAAAAGTGTTCAGCTGGTGTGTAACAATCAGTAGTGTCAGTATTTGCAGCACAAGAACAGTCTCCCTTATCAAAGAACCAGTAGTGAACACAGAACTCTCTGTGGTCGTTCTGCATAACTGCATTTGCAAAGGTGTGTTCAAATGGGAAACGCTGTTGAACAGGAGCCCTTTTTTTACCATTACAACTCATATTGTCTTTCATGGTTAGTGATGCATCAATGCATTTATTTTTCCCCTTTGCAATGATTGTAATCTACATTGTAGCTCAACCATTTTGCTTTGTAGTGATGCATTCTGTTCTAGTCAATGTTTTCATTTTGTTTTCTGTCACACTTTACAATTATTGTTGATTTCAGCAATGTGTGTATTCCTATGCATTCGTCTCAAATTTTTTGGGTGGTGTGTTATGCTTAATTAAGTATGTACTCTCTTCAGAGCTTTCATCTGATTATTTGATGTGATGGTTCAATAACGCTGGCCAGAAATGACACTGTGTAATGGAGTTGTGCCAGCAAGATGCCCATTGTCACCACAGAACATTGGCAAGGTCCTAAGGATGTGATCTTGCGCTTGTTATGCCGCTGTCATCGTTGCACATAAGTCTTTTGATTTGATTGTGGAGTTCAACGCACCGACGCAACGCAGGCGATGAGGTGCGCCGTAGTGGAGGGCTCCGGATTAATTTTCACCACCTGGGGATCTTTAACGTCTGCCGAAATCTCGCAAACGCGTGCGTTTTTGCTTTTCGCCTCCATCAGAAAAGCGGCCGCTGCGGCCGGGAATCAAACCCACGTCCATAAGTCATTTAACCTTTTGCAATATAGTCGCCATATTGTAGTAGGCAGTTTTGTGCAATTTCGTCTTATGTTCAGTATACGTTGGCATACATTGCAGGCATACCACCTTAGCATGTGTTCAGCCTGTCAAAACTTGCTTGTGACCAAAACAAAGTTTGCTGGTAAGTCGGGCAAATGTGTCTGGTGCCCATCTCATGGTTTAGACAGGCAAGCAAAATCTGCAGAACCATTGGCACTGTTACGATGAGTGGAAAGACCCCCTTTTTTGTTCTGCTTGCAGAGTAAATTCCTTTAGAGGCTTTCAGATGAAATACTTGTTGTGGCTGTTACAGATATGGTAGCATAATTGCGGTTCTTAGTGCCTTGTGTGCTTTAAATTGCATGTATTACACTTTGTGGTTATACTTTTTATCAGGCTTTCAAGTGTGTTCTTGCCAGTAGCTCATGTTCATTATTCTGTATGTGCGCCACCACCAGACCAAAATAAGATTTTGTGGGATGATACAAGCTGTCCCACAGAGGTTGCACACACAGGACTGTTCATTTCTTTTGTGTGCCTCTTTTACAGAAATTAACACCCAGTAAAACCAAGAGGTTGTCAGCATTTTAAAATGAACTAAATTTAGAATGAGACTCATATCCAAAGAAATAAGTAGAGGCTTGTAAATATGACAACATTTGAACAATGTGCAAATAGTTTACTTTTCCACCACACACCAGTGGCTTTGCCATAGGGCCCATGCTTTTGTGTTAGCTTTGTCGCATGACGTTGCAGCACTGCAAGAAAGCCTCTTTGATGAGGAAACTGAGAACAAAGCTTTTTTAATTTCAAGATTAGAAGCATGTGAAGATAAGCAAATCTCACGAATTTAGTTTAGCACTCATAAACTGAACAATTTGTTTTCCATGTGACTTTTTCTTGGCGCAACTCGAAGGAGCATTAAGAAATTTGGGCTAGCTTTTAGTGCTGGCTTCTATTGTGTCACTTATACAATTTCAGTCACTGTGATGTCAAATTTGGGTTCCTGAATATTTGGCATTTTTTGTTTAAAAATATTTGGAGGCTGAAATGGAGCTGAGTTAGGAAAATGCAGGATTTTTATTTTCGAGAGAAACACCCTCTTAAGCTTTAAACAGCATAAGTTTGCTGCAGTATAATTGCACTATCTCAATAAATTGTGTTCTCTTCGAAATGGCTTCTACTTTTCATTTACCATTGCTACATGACCACGACTACAGCGTAAAAAAGAGATGCAGAAACAAGAAAGGACATACACAGTGCTGACTCCCAACTGAATGTTTAATGTAGTGGAAACATTTATACCAGTAAAAAACACTGAAATAACAAAACGATATAAACCTACACCACGAGGACAACTGTTGTATTGCAATTGTGAAAGTGCCACACTGATGTTGAAGTTACAATATGCTGATAGGGTCTCCGTCCCTGATGTAGCCCGATGTCACATTCCCATTTGGCAGCATGTCCAAGTACACACTGGCAAGCCACAGATCTCTTCAAGACCCCCACCCCTAAAGAAAATGCGTATCTTCTTGCATTACATTCATGGACACTCCCTTCGACGGCACGCAGCAGCCAAAGCCTGCTTTATAAAGGTAAAAGAGCTTCTGTTCTTGCCCAAAGTATTGCACATGTTTGATCCAGCACTCCCACTTGTTGGTACTCATGCTTCTGTGTATGGGGTAGGTGCAGATTTGCAATAGAGAGACGGGCAGCGCATTCACAGTCTCATTTGCGTCAAGAACATTGGCAGACCGAAAGGAGGTAGCTACTGCCGAGCGTGAAGCATTAGCATATGTCTGGGCACGTGAAAAATGGCATGTGTACTTATTATGGGGCCAACGTTTCACGCTACCGATGGATGGATCACTGTGCGTTACTGGCATTGCTGTCTACTCAGAGCACCAGGTAACAACCTTTTCGGATTGCAAGGTGGTCAGAACGACTCCTTCGATAGACCTGCAAGGTGGAGTACAAGAAAGGGTTGGAAAACAAGGTCCCAGATGTTTTCTCGCGCCTTCCAGTTTCTGCAGTCATCGATCGATCAGCCAATTCCGTTGCCACAGCAAGACACTTCCGCTGATGAAAAGGTTGTACTCCTTGTTGAGCCGCTTTGCAGAGCCAGAGGAATTTGAGCAGGCCACCCGTGATGACGCTACATTGGAAGGCATCAAAGGCTACGTGGTGTCTTCTTGGCCCACGCGCAAGTTCCATTTCAAAGGAAGTACAGCCGTACTTGAATCTTTCAGGCAGAATTTTCTGTCCTCAATGGCTTATTCCTGCACGGAGAACGACTTGTTCCACGGTCTACCTCGCATCAGGTAGTCCCGATAACACATAAAACGCATCCTAGAATAGTTCGAATGAAGGCATGCTTGCGACAACGCTTTTGGTGACCAGGAATGGATCAGCAAGTAGAAAGTGCCACATAGAACTGCAGTGTATGCCAAAGGGCCGATAAAAGCGGCAAGACCACTGTTGCGCCCGTCCAACCAGTCCCGCTACCCGACCGCTTGTGGCAGAAGCTGGCCATTGACATTACTGGTCCAATCGAGAAAGCTCTGCAGGAATGCAGATACACCATCTCGCTAGTTGATTACTTCTCGAATTGGCTCGACGTGAGGTTCAGCAGAGAGGTCACGAGAAGGACAATCCCCAACATTTTTGCGTCAAGTATTTTCCCAGGAGGGATACCCAGATGAAGTGGTCACCAACAATGGACCTCAGTTTTCTTCTCGAGAGGTTGCCCGGTTTCTCAAAGAGTGTGGAATTCACCGGACACACTCTTCAATATGTTACCTTGAGGCTAATGGACAGGTGCAACCCTTCAACCATGTATTTAGGAATTTACCCAGTTGGCTCTGTTGAAGCAACCTGCTTAGACATTGTTGGTAACCCGTCTCCGTCATTCTTCACTGCCCCAACCGAAGAACTTCATCAGCTGAGGAACAGCAAAAAGCAGAAGCAAGCATACAGCAAAATGTACACTGACGAGCATTGGGCAGCCAAGGAGGCTAGCATAGCTGTGGGCGACAGGGTCTGCGTCAGGCGACGAAATGTTGGGTTCAAGGGGCGCCTCTCCTTTAGCCTTCCTCGAAAGGTTATGGAACAGAAGGGACAATCCACTTTCAGTCTTAATGACAGGACGACATGTAACTCATCAAAGATGGCCAAGATGCCGCCGCAAGCCATCCATGCTGAGAAACCCCCTTCAGCTCATAGTGATATTGGGCATTCGGCATCGCCGCCTAGCATACCGGCGCAAGCATCAGCCATCACGGCTCCGAAACAACTACTCCAGGAGTGGCAGCTGTACAACACCCGTGAGAAGTGAGAACATTCAACAAGTGCCAGGTCAGGAGAGGCAGCGCAACCTACCTCTGCTTCGCCTTACGCCACTTACGCCTTACGCCTTCGCCTTCGCCTTCGCCACCAGCACGTCAGATACAGCCACCTAGAGCAAGAAGGCCGCCCAACAGATACTTGGGCTATTGAATAGCCAGACTTTTCTTCTGCGCTTAATAACCTTTTGAAAATCATTTTGTTGTATTGTTGAGTGCAAAGTTTAGGGGACTTTGTTTGAAATTTGTACTTAACTCTCACAGCTGTTTGACAACAGTACTAAATGGACTGAAATACACCTGAAATAAGGAGGGGAATACGGTGCATTGTGATTACATTGTGCTATGATAGATGACGCTGTGATCTGTATATATACATGCACACATCATCAATAAAGGTTGTTGTTGGATAGCCTGCAGCTTTGATTGCAGCCATCAGCAACGATACTACACACCCCAAAATATAATGCATTTCTTGTTGCATTAGTTCCAGGTAATGGTCATCTTCCCCATCAATCACACCAACAACTCACAAATCGGCACCTACAATTTGCGATCACTCAGTCAATTTGCACCTACGTTGCACCACCCAGTGGCTTTTCATCATTGCCAACATTAGGCAGACCATTCTCGATGCTAATTTCCTAGCTTTCTACAACACTGCCATAGACATGCACTTTTGACACCTCATGAACATGACGTCAAGCCCTGACGTTTCACATGGCCAATGTACTGACAACCTGTAAACACCTAATCTTTTGAATAAAATAAACCTGTACAGTTTAACCTCATTATAACGTACACCGATATAGCGAATTATCGGCTATAGCGAACTGACTACAATCTTTGGTTGGTCACACTTTATTTCAATGGCACTTTTTCTTTTATAACGAAACTGAAACCATGAGCAGCGCGCGATATCGGATATAACAAATATTTGACCAGGAGGCTGAGAAGCTACTTGTAAAAACCCTTCGGCATCTGAAACTGGGGAAGTATAAAGGCCCTTTTGTTCGTGGACACTGGGACAAACTCCATACTGCTCAGTGCTGTGAATAGCCACCAGATGATCACATCCTTCATCAAACAAATATAGACGCAGGCCTGTTTTGCCAAGTGAACCTTGTTTTGTTGTACTTTCACGTACTCATGTTCTGGCTTATTCAGCTTGAAATGCAACAAGTACAAAGGTAGGGATGACCTTGTTACAGTGAGTTGGAAGCCTAAAAGTGCATTTTTTATATCAAGTATTTTTGTGCGAGCCACAATGTTTATTTGTTACAGCCGGTTTTTACCCCTACTGTTATCACAAATATCGGTTATAACGAACTAATTTTCTGTCCCGGTACTACTTCGTTCTAACAAGGTTCGACTGTATTTTGTCATCATGGCCCCTTGTAAACCCTCCATATGCTGGGAATGTGTCGCTACCGTATTATCTCTTGGGCTGTTTGTCCCTAAACTTCAACAAGTGCCCAGCTTACACCCACCGCATTCAACGAATGTGCTCTCGCGGTCATAGACTGAAGGAAGTAGATAACTGTTGTATCCTACAAGCACTGCTTACCAGATGCAGAAATTATAGGGCACCCTACCTATCTAACCACAAAAACAATGCAAGTCTGGCATTGTAACATGCACATTTTACAAGACTTCACTTATCTTCCCTTCTACCAACCACATAATGAAACAGTCTACTCAACAATCTCATGGAACTAATCGAACAAAGCCCATCCTCACCATTTTCAGGTACCTGTGCAGGAGACACGAGGGGTGAGAAATGAAGCGCGCACACAGACACACACACGAACAAAATCAAGGCCATTCTGCTCTGAAAATGTTGTATGGCCCTTATACTAGCTATGGGTTATGGAAGCAGCTAAAAGTAACGGACATCCTGACAATATGCCCACAACTAGTTTGTTTATTGAACTTCTGACAATAAAATTGCCAACGTGCTGAGGCAAAAGGCGATTGAGGCATTGCAGTCGCCCCAGGTGCAGCAGCTGCCGCGAAAGACGACTGCAATACTCGCCTGACTAGGCCCCTAGCACCTGACAGCACAAGCGACAGCAGAAGCAGCTATGCATGCCAAAATACATACAACAAGCATGCACACTTCCGGTGTAACAACAGCAACACATGCCAAAATAAAGCATACTAAGAAGACATAACTGAAGAGAATTACACGCTTTTCTTGCGTAACAAAGTGTAACAGAAATAAAATTACCGTGCCCACTCTTCGTTTTTGCGCAGAAAAAGTAATATAGCGTAAAAAATCACAGTCAACAGATCTACAAGAAAAATATTACACATCATGGAAAAAATACATTTTGGTTTTCCGTTTAAAAGCGTATACCGAGGAAGTGTGTTCAACCATGTCAAATAGTACAGGGTGATTGTTCAAAAGATTAGGAATTTGCTATTTAAGTGTTTGAGTGCCATAATTAGTTCTAGTTCGTGCTTTTATAAAGTTTTTATGCCGGAAATTATATGCCACTTCAGTGTTACTGAAATTAAAAAGAAAAAGCTCTGGGTTAGTATTGAACTCTAGAAAAATCGTTTCAGCCAGTCGTTGATTATACAATGACTGAACATCAAGTATGCAATCTTGTTGAAAATATGTATATGTATTGGTATAGTTTGGGAGATTATGAATGAACCGCAGAGCCTTCTTTTGCATGCGATGCAAGCCAACCATGAGTGATTGTGACGCAACTCCCCATACAAGTAAGCAATAATGTAACCGTGCGTGCACATAGGCAAAATAAAGTTGCTTTTTTATTGTCGTAGGCAAAAGGGCTCTAAATTTACTTAACATGCCAATGTGTTGCGTAATGTTACGTTTTATAGAACTTATATGACATCCCCAAACGAAGATGTTCATGAAATACTACACCTAGAAACTTAAGGTCAGAGACTCGTTCCAAAGACTTAGATTCAAAAGTAATTACATTAGTAAGAGTAACAGTTCTGTTAATAGAACAAAATACTGTGTACTTCGTTTTATTAATGTTCAGGTGAAGCTGATTGGAACGGAGCCACTGGGATAGGCTTTCGAGCCATGAATTTGTTAAGGAAACAAGAGATGATATGTTCCGGGATGAAAAGAAGACATTTGTGTCATCTGCGTAAAGCACAATTTCTGGTGAGTGGGGGATATTAACTATTTCATTTATGTATAGAATAAATAATATCGGTCCTAATATTGACCCCTGTGGGACGCCAAATTTTATATATTCAGTATCTGAAGACATGTTATGAAGTAATACATACTGTTTCCGATAAGATAAATAACTCCGTATCAACACGAGTGCAAGACCTCTTATGCCGTAATATGGTAACTTAGCGTATAGGATTTCATGTTTAATCGAATCAAACGCTTTACTAAAGTCTAAAAAAATACCTAGAGTGTACAACTGTTTCTCTATGTTGTCTACAAGTTTTTCCCTAATATTTAACAGAGTCATCTCCGTTGATTTGTTTTTCTGAAACCCATACTGATTAGCTGATATTAGATTATATTTATTTAAGTGACTTGTAATACGGGAATTAATAACTTTTTCTACTATTTTCGAAAAAAGAGGGAGTACAGATATCGGCCTACAATTGCTAATGCAATCAACGGCACCTGACTTATGTAAAACAGAGACTCTCGCCACTTTCAATTTATCCGGGAAAATTCCAGTGGATAAAATAACGTTTGTTACATGACAGACTACATCAGCTATAATGTTCGCTACAGCTTTTATGGGTGCAGCCTTAATACCATCAAATCCACAGGAACAATTATTTTTAAGCTTACTTATAATGCCAACGATTTCCGTTGGTGTTGCGGGGTGAAGAAAAATAGAATTAACGAGGTTACTGTTGATATATTCCTCAGGCTGTTTAGCAGTAACTGAGTCAGTTACTCCAAAAGACAAAAAGTGTCGGTTAAATTCATTAGAAAGTGCCTTTCCAGTGACAACTTGTTCACCAACTTTCATTTTAACAGGGATATTGGTGTGTGTTTTCCTTAGTAAATCTTTTACAATACGCCAACTTCTCCGAGGATCGTGGGATACGTCTGCAAATCGGTCCGTATAATACCGGATTCGTGATTTCTTAAAGGGACACTGAAGTGATATGTAAACATTGCGGGATTACTAGCGCAAATTCTAGTCCGGAGTCCCCAGGCCATGTTTAGACCACTCTAGGCGCGTTTACGCGATTTTATTTAGTAGAAAAACTAATTCGAAAATGCTGTCCTCCTCTCTTTACGCTCGCCCATTTTCTGTAGCGTTTTCGTGTGACGTCAGGAGGGGATGAGCTGGCAATTGGCTGCGCTACTGCACGGCTCCCCGGCCTTCAGACAGAGTCAGTCGGCCCAGCGTTTCGTCCGCCGGCCGCCGGCGGGTCGTCGCAATCAAGGAGGTTAAAAAAAATTGCTTGGTCGCAATCCGTTCGCTTAGTTGAAACGAAGCCAGGACACGTTTGTGAATGGAAGAATGTGCCTTTCTTTACTTGATTTGTTTGTACACTGTATCTAGCTCCAAGTCAAGGTCGCTTCACACAAGCGCTGCACAAGCGCACATGCGACGCTTCGCTGACTGGTACGCCAGTAGGAAAATATCAGGCATCTTGAAGGCGGGAGAAGAGTCAGCGAAGTCAATATAGGTACTAAGGAAATAAAATCAACTGATATTTTTTACCGTACAGCGTAAAACTAGGGCGCGGGAAGCACTTTTTTGCCCTGGGCGAACAAGCACAGCGGTCAGCAGCACGACTACGCATCTGCGAACGCTTTTAGGTCTACGAAATGCAATTGCTAGACGTGAGCTGCTGTGGAAACTCGGGTGACGCTTACTGCACGAGCGTAGTACAACAAATAGTCACCTAAGCTGCTTGAAATGCCAAAACTAAATAAAAGTGTAAACCAGTTGTACAATATATACCCTATATTAGCAAGGCCTTCGCGTCCCGCTACGTGGTTCAGTGGTCTGGGGCGCTAGCTATGTCACCGCAAGTGTTTTGCAAGTCACGAGTTGGAATCCCCGCAGGTACGTGCTTTTTTTTTGTAAGTTAACTTTTTTGTTTTCCGCCGATGTTTTCTATATTGAGTTCACCTTTTTTTGGGCAGCAACGTTCATGGCTACACGAACTAGTTCACAAAACGCGCGCAGGCTGGCACTGGCGCGCTAGCGAGTTCTCGTTGGTGTGCTGTTGCGATAAGCACCGACTGCTTGCAGGCAGTGGGCACAGGCCAGAATGAACAGGCCCTTGGCCTGGTGCGAACACGCTTTTTACGATACAGGCATGAGGGAGGCAAGCTCCAAATATGGGGGAAAAGCGCATGACATTTGGGCGTCTGCGGGTACGCGGAGGGCGTTCATGCACTGCGTAGATCTCGGCTAGTGAATGCTACGACTACAAGCCGTCCGGGGAGGCTTATCTTGTGCATTTTACAGCCGACAACATGGCAGAAGCGCGGTACGATGATTACTGAGATATTGAGAATGCCCATCCAACAACGCCATTGGTTATGTTTTACAGAACTGAAACCGAAACCGAAACTTGTTTGATTGAACCTTGGGCATCGTCCAATCACGGCGCCCCTCCTCCCAACGTGACAGCCTTAGTTGGTGCGGCCGCCGCAAACCGCGCATGGTAGTTTTTCTTCTTTCGCGCTTTGTAAAATAATGACCGATTTGTCAACCGGATAAACGATGAAAAGTGTGCTAATTTGAGCCAGTCTACGCAGTGGAAGCAAAAATGGGAGCTTGAGAAATTCACTTCAGTGTCCCTTTAATATCAGCATTTATTTATTTCTAACTTTTTTAAATTCCTTTAAAATACACAGGTCCCTGCTCACAATAATCTTGTTAAAAAGCGCATTTTGAGCTTTTATTCTTTGTAAAAGCTCACGGGTTATCCATGGTTTTCTCGCCTTCTTGCATTTCTTTATTGTAGCCGTTGGGAATGCGCAATCGTAAATTTCCGTTATTTTGCTCAAAAAGGAATCGTATAGTAAATTACAATTTTCTAGTTCGGAAAACCCACCCCAATCAACCGTGGGCACCATTTCTCGGAAAGTCTTAATTGTGTCGTTCGTAATCACTCTAAAAGTAACAGGCGTTTCATTTGTATTACAAGCGTACGAGTTCAGTTTTGGAATAAGACAAAAAATGGATAGATGATCACTAATATCACTCGTAGGAACACCTGACTTCAATTCATCTGTATTGATATTTGTTAGGCATAAGTCAATAAGTGTTTCACTCGTGCCTGTGATACGAGTAGGTGCGTCAATTAGGTTTGAGAAACCGTTAGATGTCACAATATCAAAGAACTCATTAACAGATTCACACGGATGCAAGAAGTCAATATTAAAGTCACCCAAAATCACCACATGACTATTTACGGATGCCAGATAATCTAATAAGGACTCAATGAATTCAAGAACTCTGGGAGGGACCCAGACGGAGGTCGGTAGATGACGCCTGCCACAAACGCACTAGATTTAACAAAAAGGCATTCAAAACTTCTATTCATTATAGTGTACTGTGGGATAACCTGGTAAGAAAAATTATTACTAATATAAAGTGCTACACCGCCACCTTTCCGCGTGTCGAGTGATATCGACTTACATTTATAACCTGCAAATGTCACTGCATCTTGACTACCGGAAAACCATGTCTCACTACAAGCCAATACGTCAAATTTGTGATTTAGACACGAAAAAAAAACACACATTTCGTCTTCTTTATCCCTTAGACTATGCACGTTTAAGTGATAGAAGCTCAAGAAGTTTGCGGGATTCTTATTGGCAAAAGCGGTAGAGCGAAATGAAGTGGCATTGTGATAGTACCGTGATAGCGGCATTGTATCAAATTGGGCAAATGTACTGCGAAACACCGACAAATCACTCCGCACTCATTTTGTCAAGGTCCACCTTGCTGTGAATAACAACCGCCGGTAAGCCCTGTTCTTGCCTGAGAAGAACCTTGTTATTAGAATGCCAGGCAAAGCGGAATCCATTTTCACTTGCCCAGTCACGCGTGTACCGAAGGAGCTCTCTGTCGTATTTGGTTGGGTTCTCAGTAATTGATACTGTCGATTTCGCAGCCCTTAGGTCCTGTCGTTTGTCAAACCAAGAGTCTCGAAGCTATTGGCGCGAAAAGCGCACATGATGCCTGGCACTCTCTAATGTCTCGAGGGAAGTCTGTGTACATCAATTACATCATCAACAAAAAGTGCAGGCAAGCTAATAGTCCGAGCTATATCGTCAAGTTTCGAGATCAAGTTTTCATTTTCAGAAGGTGGAATGCCATAGATTTCCAAATTTTGCTTTCTGCTGCGCCACTCCAAGTCGTTCACAGCTGCCTGGAGGGACGGAACATCCTGTTTCGCGCACTTGCATTCCAGTTTTCCGATGCGTTGCTTCAAGCCACGCATCTCCGCCTCATGCTCCGCCTGCTTTTTCACAACTTCGTCGTACTTTTGGGACATCAATTCGGTAGATTGCTGTACTTCGATAACCTGAGCTGGCAAGCCAGCTAGTGCATCGAGTTTTTGCACAATGTCTGCAAGAGTGCGAGCGATATCAGAATCACTGCCCAACCTACCGCCCCCTTTGCTCTTTGTAGCACGGCAGCTGACACATAGCCACGATTTGCGAGCTGCCTCGTTATTGCCTTTAAATTTGGCCTCAGACCACCCCGACCAGTCCTCAAGATGGTAGACGTACTGACATTCGCAGCACTTTAAAGCACGGCCATCGGGCGGCAGGCTTTCGTGGCAGGTACGACAGGTGTCTTCCGGTGTGGACATTTTCACAACAAAAACATAGGAAAACGCAAGCAACACATACAGCGCAGAATACAGCAATGGGGCAGCGGCGGTGGTCGGAATGAATAAAGATTTGCAGGGAATTAGATAAAGTCACCAACCTCGGAATACGAAGAAAACGTGTAAGGGGCGTGCTTCCACCGCCGCCGCTGCCGCCAAAATGCGTGGCTCAGAGCAGGCTCGCCAGGAGTAGTACAGCGATAGAAAGCTTCATGACGTCACGATGCGCACAAAGCAAATGTGGTCCACAGTCTGGGAATACGAAGAAAACGTGCAAGGGGCGTGCTTCCACCGCCGCCGCTGCCGCCAAAAATCATTGTCATTAATTCATTAAGTCATTAACTACATTACGTGAATGGCACCAAGTACTCATGAAGTGCTGGAGCACTTACTCCAAAAAACTCTGTGACTTGGCTGCCATATAAGCAGGTGTGGCAGTTGGAAAGAAGGGTGGCGACTTTGTACATGCGTCCCACGTGCTGCAGCGAGAACTTATGATTCTTGTGAAAGTCTACAAAAGAAAACTCGCCAGCCACCTTCCTGAAGCCCCACTCCACTGCTTGCCGCACGGTGATCATGCGGCGGTTGAAGCGGGCTTCATGGGGCTGCAGGGATGCTCCTTCATAAGGCTAAATAAGAAGCGGCTTCAGCGGATAGGCCGGGTCCCCATAGATGACCAACCTCTGGCCCAGCGCCACCTTCTCGAGGTTCTCGTAGAGCCTGGACTCCTTCAGGATACCTGAAGGAACGGAAACAAATTTTCAGCGCAGTAGTTTGTTTGAAAATTGCACTAGGCTGTGCTAAACTTTTCCTTGAAGCAGGAATATTTAAATTGGCTAACCCTGTTTTAGCAATTTGCTTTCCCAGAAGCAAACAATCACATCTTTTTTTGTGTGCATACTCTGCAGTTACTGTGAACCCTCAATAACTTAAACCGCTGAAAGCTTGGGGAAAATTTCAGTGACTCGGAGTTCTGAGTTGTACTTTTCCATGCACAGACGCTTCCTTGAAGACTTTTCTGAAACACAAATGGCAATCCCACTTGTGTTGCCGCCATCCACTGAGAACCTTTTCATAACACCCTGCTTTATATGATAGCGCTGGTAAATGTGGGAGAAGAAACACATCCTGCCCTGTGTTATGTGTTGCTTGGTCTGTCTGGGTTACGCTATGAAGACAAAGCTTGTCGACGTTCCTGGAACAAAATTATTCATTCAGTTAGAGGAACCCACCGCATGTTGATGAAGGCGGTCGTGCCCGTGTAACGGCGAAGCTGCACGAAAAGCCTCACGTGGATACACATGTGGTCTGAATTTAAGCGTTATATTTTGTCGTCTGTTGTTTTTGTGATGGTACAAAGTGTAATAACATGACAGAGCATGTCAGCGGATTTTGTTCAGTGAACTGTGAATATTTGACATGTGTATTTGACTACCGACATTGCCTTTCACTGACTAGTGCAGTTCAATAAAATCTGCTGCATGACAAGCACTGCTTAGTGTCCATCGTGTATTGCCTCCATATGAGCAAAACTACAATTCTATTTTTTGCGAAGCTGAGCCTTTTTTGACATTACTTCCTTGATTCCTTGGCCACCCTCAAGGTTCGAATCAGCATTCCGTGTTTGCGTAACTGCAATCTTACAGAAACCATGTCTGTTCGACAAAACTAGAGATAGAACGGAACTTAGGAACTGTAAAACAAGGCCAACACTCAACAGCAGTGCAATAATGCACTCCTCTGAGAGTACTTCGTGACATTACGAGCAAATAAAAATAACAAGGTGGCTATTACTTCAGGAAGAATGCACACATCCCCATGCATCAGCGCCATGTTATACGAATGTGCCACAACCACAGTCGAGCATGGTTTGAAGGTTATCGTGGGGGCGCCGAGCATGAACAGAAGCAGTGCTATGGCCCAGAATCTTTTTTCGCGGAGAGGGACGCGTCGAACCTGTTCCTCTCACTCTTTATGTTGTTCCTTAAGCGGTCGCTCCCCCTTCATGTGGGACGTTTATATGTTATGCAACTGGATACTGCTGCCATACTACCGGGAATGTTTTTGATTTCTTTCCATTTCACTTTTGTTTGCTAGCACAGCACAATAGCTGGTCTATTCAATATTACAACCTCTCCACAACACACTCCAGGCCCCTTCCACATATGCACATTGCATGAAAACGTTAAGCCGAGTAATAGTCGCAATTATCTCACCAGCATCATGGCGCCTTCCTTTGTACGGCCCATCTAGCTGGCAGATGATGCCGTTGGCGCACATGACGGCTTGGTACTTTACCACATGGCAGCGTTTGTGGCCCGAAAAGTATTCTTGCTGGTCCACTGTGGGTCGGCAAATACGGCGCGCCGTTCCGTCAATAAAACCCCAGCAACTCCTGAGTGGGGCACCCCTCGCATGGACGGCCTGAAGCAGACGACCGCTAATTAGAAGTCCGCTCCGTGCACAACCGCAATGAATTCTCACCTCGGCAAACTCTTTCAGTCGCGACGGATTCATCCACTGGTGACGTCATTTCAGAAAGTAAGTGAGAGAAGTAGTATTCTATGTGCGCGAGCACCTTGTTCACGACACTTGATATAACTGTGCCGTGGCGCCCAAACTGCATTTCAAGTTCGCACAGCCTATTCGGGTACGCGAGGCGCCGCAGAGTCATGCAGAGAGCCTCTATGCCGGTCACCGTCACGCGTTGGGCGCTCACGACTTCATCCGGCACTCTCAGCAAAGTGCGAAACTCGTCGATGTCGTCCCGGCCAAAGCGGAAGAGTTCGACTAACTTCATCCGCCGTATACTCGCAATGTCCAGCAGGCCGTACTGCGAAGTGTAGCATGGCGGCTCGGGCTGCTCGAGCTCCGAGGCGAGGAAATAGATGTCTTCGATTTCGCGCTACGTGAGAGCATCGAGCAGCACCGGGTCTTGCAGCACACTGTAAGGCATGGCTGCGGTTAAGTGAGCCCCCCCCCCACGAAAGCACGAAAGGCAAAACACAAGATGTTTGGCGAACCAAAACACAGTTAGCTTGCGAGCAACGCGGAAGTCTTGGCTAATTGCAAAGAGAAGGCACCGAAATCGAACGGACAGCCACTGAGACCGCACTGACCCACGCACGAAGCAGCGTGCAGTCTAGTGCAGGTAACAGGCCCCCGCAAAACGTCGCTAGCAGTCTGCTAAATTATAAATGTAACCGCAAATTGTCTTACATTGATTAGAACAACGATTGTTTACTTTGTGTAAGTAAATTTTAGATTTGCAATGCTTTAGGGGAAACTGCGTTGTTTATTTACGTATTTTTAGCGTGTGGATTTTTGCAACAACTCGGCTAATCAGCCGTCACACGGAACGAACGGTACGACGCTACGGAGTGCTAAAACACGTTTTCCGTCTCACTGGTCTCACTCCACGGAAAGAACCCGGTACCTACGCGCGCATGCGCAGTCGGGTCCCGGTAAACCCGGTAGCAACGTAACGAACGGAACGGCCGGAGCATACGGACTGCTAAAACTCTCTATCAGGGTTGCCAGATGTGGCTACTTTACGCCAAACTGGCTAGTTTTAACAGGCCCCGGCGACAAAAAAAAAAAGCCCTGGCTACTTGGCTAGTTTGTGGCTATTTTTCTGGCGCTATTGTCAACAGCTACCGTATACGCTAAAATACGTGAAAACATTCACAAAATAAGTGGCGCCTATTTATTCTGCAAGCAACGGCTTCATCGGAGTACTGATGACTGTGCTCTCTTGATTCCGAAAGCATTTGCCTGCACCGGAAACACAACATGAGCGGCATCACAGCAACGTTCGGCAACATTGTAACACAGCTTGTGCAGTTTCTTTCTGACCTCGTTTTGTGTTGCCGGTTGCGCCGTGCACGTGCAGCTGGAAGGTATACCCTGGCATGCACGGCTTCGCCATGGGCAAAAATGCCACTGCACGGAGGATGTTTCGGCAGCAGTCATTGCAGACAGCGCAGTGAAGCTCCTAGTTCTACCTATATTGAATGCAGAAGCAGAAAGGGTATTTTCAGCCATCGATCTCACAAAACGTAACTTGCGGAATAGAATGTCCCACGACCTACTACTCGCTATCCTCAGAATCAAGTTTAGAATGCAGCTGAAAGGAGTCATAAGCTCTACATTTTTGGTGTCGTGGGAAATGCTGGAGAAAGCCAACTCGAGTCGGTACACCTGAGTTTTCTGGTCTAGTCGACTCTCTATAGTCTAATGTAATGTGACAAAAGTGGAGATTATGATTTTTAGTGTTTTTTTGATGTGACGAAAGTCAAGCTGATGTGTTTATTGTTTTTTTTTTCTGTGGCGATGCGCAAACAAGCTTAAATTACACATGGCTACTTTTCTGGCTCCGAAATAATTCGACCGCGCCCAGTTGGCTCCTTTTCTGGCTACATTGGTCAATTTTCTGGCTCCTTCTTTCTTCGAGGATCTGGCAACCCTGCTCTCTATTATAGCCTGTCGTGTTGCGGACGCCGTGACTTCGCCCCGTGTAGCGCAGTCCGACGAACACTCGGCGCTGCGCCGCGGCGGATATTCCGCCGGGCGAACTTCGTGGTGAACGTTCGCTCCATGTATTCAGGCCTTAACGCTGGCGGGTTCCCTTGGTTAGCCACACGGGCGTAGCGGTTGGGTTCCGAGTGCGCTACTGCTCCCTGACCGTCGCGCTGCGCGTTCGGTCCCCTCGAGCTTTCCACACGGGTGTAGTTGTTGGGTTCCTCATGCGGGGTTTGTCCCCGGCCGTAGCCGTGCTGCGGCATGCCTTGCTGGGTGTCCGAACGCGCCCGCATGGTGAACGAGTACGCGTCGAGCGCGCTCTCCGACGCATGCCGCGGCTCTATCGTACGCTGCTGTTTCCGCGGCGCCCGGCATGGGCGGTGGGGACGCACCCTGCCATGCGCACCTTGGCTCCAGCGTGGCGTGGGCTGGGGGAGGCGGGCGACAGCTGCGAGCAGCAAGAATATCCGCTTGGATGCGTTTTGCGTCGCTTATCGAGGTTGGCGAACTGACTGCCTCGAAGGTACGCTGTTGTCTCAACCTTTTTCGCCTCAGACGCCATGGGCTTTGCATGTGCATTGCCCTGACGTATTCGAGCAGAGACTCGTCTCGGTGTTGAGTTTGCATCTCTAGCTCGTTCAACATGCGGCGTCGTAATCTGGGGGCAGGAATTCGCTACGAAAGAGCGCTTCAAATTCTCCCATCGTACGAGCGTCGCGTCCCGCCAGCCGGCACCACCGTGCAACGGCCTATAATCACGCTGTCGTCCATACCCTACACCTCCTGATAGCGGTGCAGCGCCTCCAGGTACTCCGTAGCACTCATGCGGGCAGAGTAACCGCCGTACTCGGGCATTCTGATGTCACCGAGCGAGCTGTTAGGCCTCACGCTCGGTTGTGCGCGCACCGCGTTGATAGGGGCTTGTACGAGATCGACTGCTGCCGAATGCAGGGGTGGTTCGTCGCGAGACAACGCTGGCGTAATGCAGGCGACGTGCGCCCTAGCCGTAACGGCTTTCGAGGTCTGCGTGGTGGGGTAGGCTCGCGGCGCAAGCGCTCCGGCGAACGAGGCGACCGCACCGGTAGAGCCGTGAGGCTCGCACACGGCGGGTTTGGGTGCGCTAGAACTGCGGCACATCTCATCCTTTGCAAACATATCCGCTGGGTTGCTACGACAAAGGCCCGAAGGGCATGATCGCGTTTAAGACCGTGGTGACGGCAGGGGGTCGCAAGAAGCGTTCCGCCCGCCCACACCGTGCGGCACGCCGGCAGGAGTGGGATGATAGCTCCCGTGACTCTCCCGCGCGGCGCTTTGGTTGCCTGCCAGGATAGCGCCGCCTGGGCCCCAGAGGGGCCTGGGCGTAGTGGTGGCGGCCGACAGGCGCGGGACTGGGTAATCATCCCTCGGGCTGTCGGAGTGCCTCACGCCGGCAGAAGTGGGATGGCTCCCGTAAAGGGTGGTTTCTTCTTAGTCCGACTGAGCCCGACAAGGTCCGACTGGGCCTGTCGTGCCCTGTCGGGGAGGCCCTGTCGGGCCAAGTTGGACGCCAAGGCCCAATTCGCTCGGCGAGCGAATTCATCCGGCTGAGCCGTCCGGCTCGGCCATCCGACTCGAGTTGGCTCCCGGCCTTCGCCAACATGGCGGCGGCGAGCTGCAGGGACGGTGTGCGTCGCACAACTTGATTGTGATATCAAAACGACTAGCACTTGCAGAAGTTACGACAGACCACCGCAGTCCTGAGTCGATACTGCGATACGCGTTTATCGTTGGTCTATTTCAAATGTTCGCGCTTTGTGTGGAGCCGAGGCAGAAAAGGCACCAGTACCAGCGTCTGCAGAGTGGTGCGACGTGTTTTCGTTCTCTATCAAGTGTGTAGAGATACGCTCGTCGCGCTCATCGCTAGCGCGAGACGACCGATAAGTCCAAATTCATCGTGGCCCCGCTCTCGCGCGCTCCGAGCTGTCCAGGTCTGTCTGTCTCCGCGCTTGGATCATCGATAACGTTCAAAATACGGCCACTGTGAGTGAAAGCAACGCGCAGTGGCGGTCAGCGCTTGTGTACAGTGCAAGTTTTTCATATCAAGTGTGTACGCCGTGCTGTTATCTGTTTGATGTGTCGAAGTTCGGCTCCCGCGATCAGCCGTGTGTGGTACGTCGCAGTTTTCCTGGAGTTGAATGTGTGTCTGTGAAGCTGCGGCGCCGCTAGCTCCGATACTGCAAAAAACACATCGCATCCGAGGGGTGCACCTTTTACATAACTTTCCCGTTGTATATCTGCGCAGTTGGTAGCGATGTGTGGCGGTGTTTTCTGCGTTTTGAATTGTGAGGGTGTTCCCAGTGCTTTAGTGCCGCTGGTGGACTGCAGCGTTCCCAAACCAGCGCCGTGAGTGCTCCGCTAGTTCGCCTATTCTAGTGGCCGCGTGATGTGGTGGCAAGTGTGCTTTGTGCAGCAACTGCAGTGTGTGTCCAGGCTGTGCTTTTTTTTTCATGTTCAGCGCTGCCTGGTTACGTGACGTGTGCTTCATGCGAGATGCTGTTTCCGTTTGGGACTAGTTTTCGTGGTCATTCACTTGCAGCTGTTGCTTGTTTACGCATGCCGCGTATAGGCGCTAGGTAAAGCTTCCATGCACCACTATCCGAAAAAGTACCTTTACTAATGAAGAACATGGTTATTGTAATGTAATCATGCAGCCATGACATATTCCTGTGAGTAGTGTTTACACACCAGGTTCACAAAATGGTTTCTATCATAAACCTTTTCAAATGCCCATTTACGCTTTTGTTCTAGTTGTTTGCTTTAAGCTACACCAAAGTTGGCTATGTTGTGGTCTTCCCTGAACTCTTAAAATGCCAGCACTGTCAATCATCAGTGAACATTCTTAAAGCTGAGTTGGGGTAATTCGTGTTCCGTGGGCAGCACACGTGACTTCTTTGGAGATACATATTACCAGCGAAAAAGCAGACAGGGACGACGAAAGAAGCAGACGGGACACTCGCTAGACTTCAACTGAAAAGTTTACACAAGAAACGCGTAATATATGAAAATACCAACAGACAAGGATGATAGACCTTGCAAGTGATAAAAACAAACACAAGAGATAAAACCGTCCACAATCTTAAATGTGTACGACCCACACGACCAAATTACATCCCGCGCATGCGGCCTTGCAAAAAATTCAGCTCTTTTGCCGTCAGAGCGATGGAAGGCTTACAGATACAGTTATCTGCCTCCTTTTGAATACAGAAAGCCTCAGAAATTTCGCGCTTTACTTGGTCGCGCCCGCTATCTAAGACACGTGTAGCGCCAAATGCTGGAACACAATAAGGACACCGCTTACAATGGTCGGCCAAGTGCCCCCCCCCCAGCAAGCGATGAAACTGCAGCCCGATGCTCCCTCAGACGGTCATTTATACATCGCCCCGTCTGCCCTACATAGCATTTGCCGCAGGGCAAGGGAATGCTGTAAACAACGCCAGTTCTGCAGGGAACAAACCTGGTGGCATGCTTTATTGTGCAGCCTTGCCTCTTATCCTCATTGACAGCTGGGCACATCCGCAACAGCTTCCCAGGGGCAGTAGCCAGTACATTTACACTGCATTTTTTGCCCACTTTTTTCCAGCGGTGTGTGAGCTGATGAACATATGGTACTGCTACCCTCCGCAACCTAGGCTGGCTGTCGGCGTCTCCTTTTGGAGAACTAGTACCCGCCTTAACCTTCTTGATGAGGCTTTCAGCCACAGAGGCAACCAGTTCACGGGGGAACCCAGAACATGTCAGGCGGGCCACCTGCGCGTCAATACTTTCAGCAACCCTGTGGCGGCATGACTTGTCCAGGGAGCCGCGCAGACAGTTCATCGCTATACCGCGTTTGACCACCTTTGAATGCGCCGAACCGTAATTTAAAATCTGCTTTTTAGATCGAGGTTGGTATGCCCAGCAAATGTGCTTATCACGCAACTGTAGGTTCACATCTAAAAACTGTATACTGCCATTCACTGGCACCTCATGAGTGAACCTTAAGCCCTTTGAGCTATTCATAAAAATTTTTAACACTCGTTCTACCACAAGCTGTCTGTCCCGACTACTGTCCCCTTTTACAAAAACAATGAAGTCGTCAACGTATCTAAAACATTTCACAATATCACGGTCAAAGCACGCTTCAATACGTTTGTCACGGGAGGCTAAAAATATTTCGCAAAGCAAAGGGGCAATGCACGAACCTATGCACACACCCTCCTTCTGCACAAAGTACCTGTCCTTAAAGGAGACAAATGTGGAATCGAGGTAGAAGGTTAAAATGATCATAAAATCATCAATGGACAACCCGCTAGCATTCTGAAAGGCGATTGGTCCACTTTCTTCAATTAAAGCCCTCACTGTGTCAACCATTTCCCTTTGAGGCACACTGTAAAACAAATCCTCAACGTCTATAGAAAAGGCAAAATCGGCTCCAGTGCTGTCCGATTGTGTTAAAAAATCCACTAACTCCAGCGAATTCCGGATACGAAACGGATCTTCGAAGGAGAGCCTGTTTAGATGCTTTTGAAGAAATTTAGACAAAACACCCTGCCACGACCCTTTCTCAGAAACCCCCGCACGGGGCACCTTGAGTAATCTTGGTGACGGTACTGGCGATACCGCGGACCCCGAGCCCCCCAACATAAGCTTTGTCCTACCGTGGTGATGTGTTTTGAAGGTGAAGGGTAGAAACCTCTAACGGTGGCCGTCGGAGCCCAGGTCAAGCTCCGGCGGATGGGCTCCCTGTCTGTTTACCAGGCAGGGAGCTCCGGGACCTCCTCAGCTATCAGGGTAAGGTTGTGGAAGAAAGTACCCCCGTCTCCCTGCTTTTCAATGTATCATATGGCATTTTCTAAACCCCCCCCAGACGTGATCGGCCCCCGAAAAGGGGCCGCACCGAAGTTTCTTTTCCTCCTTTGCAATCGATCTCTCCCCCAAAGCCTGATAATTTCTCGCGGTTTCTGATCATGGAATCTGTTGACAAGACAAACCCCATCACTTCCCAATCTGTGTTTCTAATCTCCAAGTTTCTTGAAAGCCTTATCGGAAAGTCGTATAACGCTAAGAAACTCACAACGGGAGAAGTTTTGATAGAAGCAGAAAGCAAGCAACAATCCTCTAACCTCCTCAAGCAAACGCGCATGGTATATGTTGACATCAAGATCACGCCCCATCGCAGCCTCAATAGCTGCCAGGGCGTCATCTCTGATCGGGATCTAATGAATGAGACTGAAGCAGACCTGCTCGAGGGCCTCCGAGAGCAGGGCGTGACAGCAGTGAGGCGAATCACCATACGCCGAAATGATGAAATAATTCCAACCAAGCACATAATCTTGACACTTGACCGCTCTAACCTTCCTGAGTCGGTCAACGCAGGCTTCTTGAGATGTCCAATCCGACCCTACGTGCCGAACCCGCGCCGCTGTTTCAAGTGCCAGCGGTTTGGGCACGGCACAACGTCTTGTCGTGGTAAATTGACGTGCGCAAAATGTGCAGCACATGATCATGAAACTGACAATTGTAAATCCGAGAACTTCACCTGTGCCAACTGCCAGGGACCACACGCTGCCTATTCTAGGAGCTGTGGAAAGTTCAAAGAAAAACAGATCATTGCCTTGAAAGTCAACGAAAACATCACCTTCCCAGAGGCACGGAAGAGGTTCGCCTCCTTCCCTCTGGGCAGGTACGCCGACGCAGCTCGCCGGGGGGCGGAGCGGCGTCTTGTTTCGGCGGGGACCCAGTACCTAGAGTCGGACTTGGTCCCGCCCCCGCCCCCCCCTGGGTTGCCTCTGGTAGCCCAACCCGCCACCACGCCGCTTGCTCAGGCAGCAGCGGTTGTGGTGGCAACCTCTTCTGTCGGGGCCGGTGCCGCTCCCGTCCGTGCCTCCCCATCGTCCAGTGGGTTGGAGTGTGCCATGGACACCACGAGCCCCGCATCGGCTCCCACCGCCACCGCACCGCCCGTGCCACTTCTGGTGCCTCCGACACCACCGGCGGTGGCGGGTCAAACGAAGGGCCCCCGAAGGGGGGCCAAGTCCGGGGGGCCCGGTTCCACGGGCACACCCAGGACATCGGACGACGAGATGGACGTCGTGCCGTTCTTGCCTGCAACGCAGCGCAAGGAGCGGCCTCCGACGTCCAAGCCTACAGATAGGCCGCCCAAAAAGCCCAATCCAAGAGTCACAGCCCCGAAAGACGACACATAAACATACACACTCCAGTAGCTCTCACACTAAATAATGGGAAGAGAAAATATTGTTCAATGGAACTGCAGAGGCCTTCTGAATAATCTTGACGACGTGTATGAGATTCTGCATACCAATCAGCCAAGTGTAATGTGTGTTCAGGAAACACATTTGAATTCTAAACAATCAAATTTCTTGAATAGTTACCTGGTATACAGGAAAGACAGGGATGGCTGCACACACTCTTCTGGCGGTGTGGCCATAATCGTCCGGAAATCCTTAGCATGCCACCCTGTCACCTTGAACACTATCCTTGAGGCTGTAGCAATACGCTTAATAATATTTAATAGGTTGATAACGGTATGCTAAGTATACATTCCTCCTGATGTTACACTTTTGAGTTCTGACTTCGAGGCGCTGGTTGACCAGCTGCCCGGACCATACATTCTAATAGGCCACCTTAATGCTCACAATTCTCTTTGGGGCTCTTCTCGTACGGATGCCCGAGGTCGCCTGATAGAGAGGTTTCTTACATCCTCTGGAGCATGCCTTTTCAACAATAAACAGCCTACATACCATAACATAGGTCACAACACATACTCATGTCTTGACTTGGCTATTGGCTCCGCAGTTCTCTTTCCTCTTCTCGAGTGGGGTGTGGGCACGGACCCATATGGCAGTGACCATTTCCCCACTTCATTAACGTATATAGGTAAAGGCCCGAGCAGTCCATCTTCCCATAATAGGTTCAATGAAGCACGAGCTAACTGGAACACATTTACAGAGACATCCAAACTACACCACACATCCATAGGACACCTACACGTTGAAGAAGCTACCCAACTCCTCACGGCGCACACCCTCGACGCCGCCGAAAAGTCCATTCCCCACGCCTCTGTTGCCCCGCGCAACCAGCGGAGGCCGTGGTGGAATGAGGACTGTAGGCGGGCGCGAGAGGCCCAGAACAAGGCGTGGGGTATCCTTCGCCGGTACCCCACGTCGAGTAACCTCCTCTTGTTCAAACGGGCCAAGGCGTTAGGGAAACGTGTGCGCCGTGAGGCAAAACGAGAGAGTTGGCGTACATTCATAACATCAATTAACTCCTACACAGACACACGGAAAGTATGGACACGAATACGGAAACTCAAGGGACATCAAACACACAGCCTGCCTCTGGTCAGTACAACAGGGGACACACTCGAAGACCAGGCTGACACACTCGCACAACACTTCCAACACGTTTCTAGTTCAGCACACTACACAAACACCTTCATGAAACACAAACTCGTGGCCGAAAAGAAACCTTTACATGACAATAACAGGTCAGCCACCTCTTATAACTGCGAATTCAAGCTTCATGAGCTGAGGGGTGCTCTGAGCACGTGTAAACCCTCAGCTCCAGGCCCAGACAACATTACATATACAATGATACAGAACTTACACACAGACACTCTTGTAACACTTCTTCACCTTTTCAACAAGATATGGCTTTCGGGGCACATTCCAAAGTCTTGGAGGGATGCCATAGTTGTAGCATTCTTGAAAGAAGGGAAGGACCCTTCTTCTCCCGCTAGCTATCGACCCATTGCCCTGACCAGCTGCCTGTGCAAGCTTCTCGAGAAGATGATAAACCGGAGGCTCGTGTACTTTTTGGAGTATAACGGCCTTCTCGAGAGCTGCCAGGCAGGCTTCAGGGCGGGGCGATCCACGAATGATCAACTTGTGGCACTAGAGTCGTATATTAAGGATGCCTTCGTGCATAAACAGTTCTGTTTAACTGTCTTCTTAGACCTTGAAAAGGCATACGACACCGCTTGGCGTTATGGGATCCTTAGGGACTTCAAGTCATTCGGTCTATCGGGTAACATGTTAAACACTCTTGTTAGTTACTTGTCAGACAGAACGTTTCGAGTAAGAGTTGGATGTGCACTCTCAAACGTTTACGTGCAAGAAAATGGCATGCCACAGGGTGGCGTGTTGAGCTGCACTCTCTTCATAGTAAAAATGAACTCTCTTGGTAAGGCACTGCCACCTACAATCTCTTATTCCATGTATGTAGATGACGTGCAGATATCCTATAAATCATGCAATATGTCAATCTGCGAACGTCAAGTCCAGCTTGGTGTAAAGAAACTTGCCGGCTGGGCAGACAAGAATGGTTTTAAATTAAATCCTGTAAAAAGCTCCTGCGTTGTGTTCTCCAGGAAGCGCGGGGTCCATATGGACCCATACATTACTCTTAATGGCGTGTCGCTTCCTGTGAACAAGGAGCACAAGTTCTTAGGTGTTGTGTTTGACCATAAACTCACATTCATTCCACACATCAAGGAACTTAAACATAAATGTCTTAAAACAATGAATATACTTAAGGTTCTCTCCCATCAATCTTATGGTTCCGACAAAGAACTCCTACGACGGCTCTATACTGCTTTGGTTGGGTCTCGTTTAGACTATGGCAGTGTGGTATATGGGTCGGCGACTAAAACAGCGTTGCGAATGCTTGACCCAGTGCTACACTTGGGGCTTCGTCTCGCCTCGGGTGCTTTTCGCACTAGCCCTGTCGAGAGTCTGTATGTCGAGTGTGATAAGTGGAGCCTTGAGAACCAACGAACGTACATGGACTTGCTATATGCTTTTAAAATTTCATCACTGAATAATCATCCTTTTTATCCTGTCTTTAACGATACATCAACATCTCTGCTCTTTGCAAATCGCCCATCCGTTCCTCTGCCCTTTTCACTTAGAGTGAGAGAGCGAGCCTCGGATCTCAGTGCTTCGTTTTTAGATGTGTACAGGTCATCCTTTTCTAACAGTTTACCGCCTTGGCAAGTTCGCCTTGTGTCGTGCGACCTTTCTTTTATGAGACTTGACAAAAATCGTGTACCACGAGCTGCAATACTGCAGCACTTTCTGTCTTTGCAGTTTAAATACACATGTGCAGAATTTTATAGTGACGCTTCTAAAACCTCCAGTTTGGTGTCGTGCGCTGCTCATGGTCCTAATTTCAATGCAGCCAGAACCATGAGCATGCACACATCAATTTTTTCAGCAGAAGCGTATGGAATTTTACTGATTGTACGACACATCCTTGAAAATCACATTCCCAATTCCATCATATACACAGATTCTTTGAGTGTTGTTCGCGCACTGTCATCGCATACACACCTCAGAAACCACATAGTTAATCTTGTATTCTGCACTATCATGTCCGTGTATGCACAAAAGCATGAGCTGGTCCTCTGCTGGGTCCCAGGAGACGCAGGGATCTCTGGGAACGAGTTGGCAGACGAGAGGGCCGGTGCGGCTGCACTCAGGAACACTGTGGACATTACAACGGTACCCTACACAGACCTCAAGCCACACATAAGACAACACCTGCGCAGAACATGGCAAACACACTGGGACGAACAGACAGACAACAAACTACATGTAATAAAGCCACACTTGGGACGGTACACAACTAACTCACACAACAGACACACGGAAGTCGCCTTGGGTAGGCTGCGGATAGGGCACACCCATACGACGCACTCGTATCTGGTGACGGGATCATCTAGACCCCAGTGCAGCAGGTGCGGAGAGGCCTTATCCGTGATGCACATTCTCATACAATGTAAGGCACTCGACACTACACGACGCAAACACTTCCCTCAACTACACACACGACATATTCCACCACACCCGTCATACTTCTTAGGAGACGATGCCATGTTTTCTGTTCAACGCACCTTTCAGTTCCTATCAGAAGTTCACTTTTTACAGCTCATCTCATACCACCCATAGCTTTTACCCCCTGGTCCTATACACCAGCCACCTTATTTATTCTTAACCACTCTTGTTCTTCACCCTGGCCATTTACACCAGCCGTGCTCATAGCTTTTAACTGATTTTATTTGTTGTTCTCTCCTCATCAAATCACTTTGTGTTTGGCGCTCTTTGCCCATGTCGGCCTTGCGCCAATAAAATCAAACCATCATCATCATCACCTTTCTCAGAAACAATGGCCCTTAGGGGCAAGCCTTCTTTGTGGGTTTTAACGGAAAAGAATATTTTTAAACAGTCCAACATAGCATTCACTATGCCTTTTTGTAGAGGAGGCAGGTTCAATTGTTCGCACAGGTAGGCTGCGTCTTTTTTAACATGGGTCTTTCGCCGGCTGAAAACGACAAAGTTCATATCCAAAGCTTGACTAGCTTTTTCTTCGTACACTGAAAGAGGCATAACAACAAAACCACCTTCTTTATCAGCTGTGAGCAAGGCTAGTTGTTCATCTCGCAAGAAGTCAATTGCCCTTTTGACACACAACGGTTTACTTTTGGTTCCAAGTTTCTTAGCAGAAACGCAATCAACGCCTTCAGAGATACACCGTTCTTTTTCTTCGTGCACCGCTTCATGGGCGACTTTCCTGACCATTGCGACATGACCAACTGCACCTTCTTTGGAGAATCCATTTTTGCTCCCAACATATCCAGTATCGTTCAGCTTGATTAAGCTCGTCGGATATGAGGGGTCCCAATTTGCTGCTTTGTTGTTTGGTTCTAGCGATGAACTGAAAAACCCGAGCTGTGACTATAATTACATTTAAGATTTTGCCGTAGTGTTCCAGGTCGATCACGCCCGACTCAGTAGGTGGCGATGTTGCCGCTGGCAATGATCTTGTTTTCTTCCTTTCCCCTAGTTCGATTTCATCGTATATCGCTTTCGGAACCACTCATTCCCAATATGCATGCGGGACAAATCCACAGTGCTTTGCTCCGCTACAGTGCGTTTTTGGCCAGCTGCATGGCTGGGATCTCCCGTGCTGGATTTTCTCTTCCCGGATAATGTCTACATACGCACTTGACCGCGAGGCGTTGAATTTTAGTGACTCGGTTGCGTGCGAACTGCTTCCAGCGGCCAACATCTTCATGAATCCAATAGAGTGCTGTTGTTGAATCTGTCCGTAGATGTTTGAAGGCTGTTGCTTGTGGGCTTCCAAAATATAGCCACAGAATCGACCAGCGAGCAGGCATGCCATCAGTTCCAGTCTCGCCAGTGTAATTTTCTTGCCTGGTGCAACCCTTTGTTTGCTTACTAGAGTTGTCGATCTTGTACCGTTTTCACCCTCCAGGGTGAGGTAGGCAACTGCCTCGTATGCCATTGGACGGGTATCAGCAGAAATGTGAAAGCAGTCCGCCCTCCCTCCATTTGTTTGTGACCTGTAGTACCGGGTACTTGTACCTGAGGGAGATAGGAATTCCGTCTAGCTACACCTTCCAGGCCGCTGTGCTGTTGTTAGGTAGCGTGTTGAGGTCGATGTTTTTACGCCGCACTTCGTGGAACAGGACCTTGGCATGGACCATGAAGTGAGAAAGCCCCGCACCCCCACCTTCCCTTCCCAGTGGTTCATGTTGAACCTCAGTGCAAACGACAAGACACCCGCCACGGTGGCTCAGTGGCTAAGGCGTTGCGCTGCTGAGCACAAGGTCGGGGGTTCGATTCCCGGCCCCGGCGGCCGCTTTTCTGATGGAGGCGAAAAGCAAAAACGCCCGTGTGTACGAGATTTCGGCGCACATTAAAGATCCCCAGGAGGTCAAAATTAATCCGGAGCCCTCCACTACGGCGCGCCTCATCGCCTGCGTTGCGTCGGCGCGTTAAACCCTACAATCAATCAATCAAACGACAAGACGCAATACGATAGCAACAGGACACACGAAGCGCTGCTTTGTCCTGTCGTTTACGCTATGGTTCAACATGCTTACCAACACTTCCAAGTTTTCATGTTGCACCCTAGTGGGTCACATATCCACGCCGTTGTTTGTAGCATGTGCCAATTTGTGAATGGTTCTATGCCATGAATACAACCCATACATGGAGAGAATGTTAAGTGGTCGGCACACGGGTCCCACGTACGTCGCAAAACCTTCAGCACCCCCGACCAATAGCCGAGATGCATGGTAGCCCGGGAGTCACGTTGAAATCACTGGCGTAGCATTTTACTGCTTCAAACATTTCAGTTGCATTTTTGTACAGCTTCACGGCAGCTTCCTCGCTTCCAGCTCCTGTGAGCACGTCATGCGTGTATGTCTCACAGTTTGAGGGTACTGCTCTTAGTTTAAGGGGTGTTGAAGCATTTCGGAAAGTAGAAATGGGTTAGCCATCACTCTGAAAGGGATGCGGGTCATACAGCAAGTCAAAACTGGTGAAAGTGGTACACCCGGTTTTGGTATTGCTTGAAACCATAGGAAATGCCATGCATCTTTGTCCACCGGTTTTATGCCAGCCTTTAAAACAGTTTGTTTGATATCCGACCCTTGCGCCACTTGGTGTCTTCGGAAGTTGAGCAATAGGGTGTATGCACTGGGCATTTGACCATGCAACAATGCTACCTAGACGACGGCCCCGACACCATATCCACGGTTGCATTCTCCCCGCACGGGGCACCTTGAGTATTCATGGTGACGGTGAGCAGCGACACCGCGGACCCCGAGCTCCCAACATAAGCCGTGTCGAACCGTGGCGAGGTGTTTAAAGGTGAAGAGTAGAAGCCGTAAACGGTGGCCGTCGGAGCCTTGGTCAAGCTCCGGCCGATGGGCTCCCTGCCTGTCTAGCAGGCAGGGAGCTCCGGGACCTCTTTGACTACCAGGGTAAGGTCAAAGAAGAAAGTACCCCAGTCTCCCTGCTTTTATATTATGCCCTATGGTATTATCAACCCCCCCCCCCCCCCAAACGTGATCGGTCCCTGAAAAGGGGCCGCACCGAAGTATCTTTTCCTTCATTGCCATCTTTAACATTTCCTGAACCGGATACTTTTTCTCGATTTCTTGTGATGGAATCGCTCAATGCAACCCAACCTCTTGTATCACAGTCAGTCGCAAAATATCTTGAAGCCATAATAGGAAAATCATATTAGTGCAAAAAACAAAGGTCGGGTGAACTCCTAATCGAAATAAATGACAAGCAGCAGTCTGCAAAGCTTGTAGCTCAGACTAGACTGGCTGATCTCGACATCCGGGTCACACCCCATCGGAGCCTCAACAGCTCGCAGGGTGTGATATCTGAGACAGATCTCCTGAACAAAACGGATTCGGATCTCCTTGCCGGCTTGAAGGATCAGGGCGTCACTGCCGTGAGACGCATCACTATCTGCAGAGACGACTAGGAGATTCCCACCGAGCACATTATCTTGACTTTTGACCGCGCAGTTGTCCCACAACACATAAATGCAGGTTTTATCCGTTGCTCCATCCGTCCGTACATCCCGAACCCGCGGCGCTGTTTTAAGTGCCAGCGGTTCGGGCATGGTACGAACTCTTGCCGTGGCCGAACTACGTGTGCAAAATGCGCGGCGCACGATCATCCGAGCGAGAACTGCCCATCCGAAACCCTCACTTGTGTAAACTGCGGGGGGCCGCATGCGGCGTACTCCCGCAAGTGCGGCGAAAAATTCCAACTAGAAAAAAGATCATAAACATTAGGGTCACTGAGAACATCACCTTTCTAGAGGCGAGAAAGAGGTTCGCCTCTTTCCGTTCTTGGTAGGTACGCCGACGCAGCTCGCCGGGGGGCGGAGCGGCGTCTGGTTTCCACAGGGACCCACTTCAGCGAGTCTGACCTGGTCCCTCCGCCGCCACCCCCCCCTGGGTTGCCTCTGGCAGCCCAACCCGCCACCACGCCGCTTGCTGAGGCAGCAGCGGTTGTGGTGGCAACGTCTTCCCTCGGGACCGGTGCCGCTCCCGCCTCTGTCTTCCCATCCTCCAGTGCGTTGGAGGGTACCGAGGTGATGGACACCACGGGCCCCACCCCGGCTCCCACCGCCACCGCACCGCCCGTGCAACCTCTGGCGCCCCGGACGCCCTCGGCGGTGGCGGCTCAAAAGAAGGGCTCCCGAGGGGGGGCCAGTTCCGGGAGGCCCGGTCCGTCGGGCACCCCTCGGACATCCGACGACGAGATGGATGTCGGGCCGTTCCTGCCTGCAACGCAGCGCAAGGAGCGGCAACCGACTTCCAAGCCTTCAGACAGGCCCAAAAAGCCTAATCCCAGAGTACCAGCCCCGAAAGACGACACATGAACACACACACACACACACTCCAGTCATTCTTAAATGTAAGTAATGGGAACAGACCACATCATTCAATGGAACTGTAGAGGCCTTATCAACAATCTAGATGATGTGTACGAGGCACTTCATTCACATCAGCCAAGTCTCATGTGTCTTCAGGAAACACACCTAAATAGTAAACATACTAACTTCTTGAATAGCTACTTGGTTTTTACAAAAGACAGGCACACTTGCACTTGTTCATCAGGTGGTGTGGCCATAGTAGCCCGAAAATCCTAAGCGTGTCACACCATCCACCTAAACACCATGCTTGAAGCTGTCGCGATTCGAACAATTATTTATGATAGGTTAATAACGGTATGCTCCCTCTACATCCCTCCGGATTACCAACTATCGAACACTGATTTTGAGGCCCTGATAGATCAACTACCTGAACCGTACTTAGTCTTAGGCGACCTCTATGCACATAATTCAATCTGGGGTCTTTCCGCACAGATGCCCGAGGTCGCCTAATTGAAAAATTTCTAACATCATCGGGAGCATGCCTTTTTAACAAAAACCAAGCTACATATTATAACATAGGACAAAACAGTTATTCACATCTTGACTTGGCTCTTGTCTCTGCAGTTCTTTTCCCATTTCTTGAGTGGCATGAGGACACAAACCTATATAGTAGTGACCACTTCCCCACCAAATTGACATACATAGGCATAGGCACAAACACTTCCCCCTCTCATAAAAGGTTCAGTGAGGGAAGATCAAACTGGAGTACATTCACAGAAACATCTTAACTGCACTACACATCCATAAAACACCTACACGTAGAAGAGGCGACCCAACTGCTCACGGCGCACATCCTCGACGCTGCCGCAAAGTCCATTCCCCAGGCCTCCGGTGCCCCACGCAACCCAAGGAGGCCCTGGTGGAACGAGGACTGCAGGCGAGCGCGAGTGGCCCAGAACAAGGCGTGGGGTGTCCTTTGCCGGGACCCCACGTCGGCTAACTTAATTTCTTTTAAAAGAGCAAAGGCCTTGGGAAAGCGCGTGTGCCGTGAGGCAAAACGCGAGAGTTGGCGCTCCTTCATAACATCCGTAAATTCATACACAGACACACGCAAGGTATGGACACGAAGACGTAAACTTAAAGGACAACATACACATAGCCTGCCCTTGGTCAGCATGACTGGGGACACACTAGAAACACTTTCAACACGTGTCAAGCTCTGCACACTACAGAAACACTTTCGTGAACCATAAAGCGTCTTGTGAGAAGAAGTCCCTACGTGACAACAACAAATCACAGACTTCTTACAACTCCCTGTTTTCACTACATGAGCTGAGGGCTGCTCTAAGCATGTGTAAACCCTCCGCTCCAGGCCCAGACAAAATTACATATACAATGATAAAGCACTTACACACAGACACTCTTCTAACACTCCTTCACCTTTACAACAAGATATTTCTTTCGGGGTACATTCCAAAGTCTTGGAGGGAGGCCATAGTTGTAGCATTCTTGAAAGAAGGGAAGGACCCTTCCTCTCCTGCTAGCTATCGACCCATTGCCCTGACCAGCTGCCTGTGCAAGCTTCTCGAGAAGATGATAAATCGCAGGCTCGTGTACTTCCTTGAGTACAACGGTCTCCTCGAGAGCTGCCAGGCAGGCTTCAGGGCGGGGCGATCAACGAACGATCAACTCGTAGCTCTTGAAACATATATAAAGGATGCCTTTGTGCATAAACAATTTTGTCTTACGGTGTTTTTCGACATAGAGAAAGCCTATGACACCGCTTGGCGGTACGGTATCCTCAGTGACCTAAGGTCAATCGGTGTTGCGGGCATAATTAACTGTAAACAAATGTACTTGAAACATGCAGCAAAGCGTTAAATGTGCCTAGCTGTGTTTTCTGTGGAAGTTATTTACTAAGTAAAACTGTTGACCTGGATGGGAGCCTTCGTACAGTGTCCAGAAAAGGTAATCTCGTTGTAGAACACAAAGATCAAAGCCGGCATCGCCAATAAAAAAAGAAGAAAAGAAAACACCGCGGCGCCGGTCGGTGGAACTATTCCGGTTTTTGCGAGTTACTAACTACGATCGCTGGCTGCCGTAGTTCCACGGGCGCGTAATCGCAAAATGAGTACGTAAATATGTGTTTAAGAGATGCGGACTTGACGTTAAGGTAACAACTATGCTGCCGATGTTCCCATATCAAAATTTTGTACCCTGCGCCGCAGAATTTAAAATACCAGCGCTCATTGCAGTTGACGAAAGAAGCGCTAACATTTTCCGCAACGACGCAAATAGACGGCCCGTGCGCACCGTATCAGAATGCGATGCGCTGAACGATCGCGAGCTTGTTTCTGCGTAATAATAGAGCGCTGCTACGTACGTGGACGCATGTTACATCGCTGGGAGAGCGGGTATGCTTCAAAGAACAGTCTTGCCGCATGAGATTCGGAAAAGCGGGAAGAATATATTTTGCGCCGTCGTGGCTTCATAACCCGAGCCAGAGTGACCCTGCCCGAGCCAAGCTGCAGCATCGCCGGGCATGCACCGGTTTATGGGAAGCTCTCCAACGCGCTTGCGTCTACATAAACGTTACGGCTGCTGGCTGAGAAGTCTAGCGAGATCAACATTCGCGCCATGCTGAGGGAAATAAACTCAAATTTTCTCAAATTACCACAATAGCTGTTTGAGCATAAACAAAAAAGTACTATAAGGTCGGACGAACCAATCACAATATTCGATTCAAGTGACGTGTTTGGCCCGACACTGCTGTCGGGCAAAAGAAAACGGCCACCCGAACGCAAAAGAAAACGGCCGCCCGACACAAACCCACGTGTCAGACCGACAAGTCGGACCCGACATGTCGGGTCCGACTTGCCGGACGAGGAAGAAACCACCCTTAACTCTCCTGCGCGGCGCGTCGGTTATCGGGGAGATCGGCGCCGCCTCGACAAAGCTCTGGCGTAAGCGCGGTGGCGGGCAGGAGCGGGTCGGCAGTGGCGTCCCGCAAGCTGTTACCACGAGCAATCTCGTCCGACAACCAGCCCTCAACTTCGGAATCAAGCAACGAGAAGCGGGGATGCCGCCCTGTCGTCGCAGCAAACCTTGGTTGGGCGCCAATGTGGGCTAACGTACGGGATAGCAGAGGACCCCGGCTAGCTTCGCTAGAGAACGCTACGCCCCGCACACTAGCCCCGCGGAATCCGAAGACTGACGCACGTGTTCGGGTACTCACATGCGGTTGACAGGCTCGGGCAATCCAAAGTGAGGCATTAGTGCCTGGCAGATACAGGGCATATACCAGACAACACGACTATCGCTTGCGAGGAGACAGTGGCTCGTGTCGCTCGCTGAAGCCGCGGGACTCAGACCTCGATATCCGTCATCACGGCCGCGGGAGGAGGGGAGGCATCCCGTGCGACCGATCAGGGCAGAATCTCTCGGCAGAGCCCGTGGAGCCAACTGGGTTCACCGTCATCGGGGCATTCGAAGTAGGCACCGCCAAGCCAACCGATTCCGACCAAATCGCCTAGTCGACTCCCTGGCGGAATCCCCGTGCGTCCCGCAGGTCAGCTCGGGGGGGGGGGAGGGGGAGAGGAAGTCTTCCCCTGGTCGGGGAGAAGTTAGCGCGAGGAAGGCGGCAAACTGGTCCTCCCTCACCCGCGCCATCGCGCACACTTTCGCGGCGAGCCGGTTCGGCGCGAAAAAAAAATGAATAAAAGAAGAGGCTTTGAAAAATTTGGGTTTTTCTGGCATACCAACTTTTACAGCCGCTTCAGCGCTGTTAGCTGGCCCGCAGCAACACATCCATCTACACTTCTCTTAAAAGAGTGTGTCATGCGCAAATTCAGCATACAGCAGACAAATTGCAAAGCGTGGGTGTCAGCAAGTTTGTCACAGAACTTTTGATGTGATGACTATTGAATTCGGATGACCAGTTTCCAAAATATGCTTCCGGAAGTGAGCATTTTTAAGCAATTCTGCTCTCACCATGTGAACTGCACGACGGGTGAAAACAATGGCTACCGTGACTGTAGCTACAGTGGCTGTAGCCAAAGAAAACGGGGGGCCAAATTTGATTTCAGCACCGGACAGCAACGAAAGCACACACGAAAGGCCACAATGAAGACATGAGGAAATGTAGAGTGCTAAAGTTTACAAGACGAGCACAGAATAAAGGGACAAACGAAACGGTTGGTGTGCTTCGTTTGTTCCTTTATTCTCTGGTCGTCTTGTAAACTTCGGCTCTCTGCGTTTCCTCATGTCTTCATGCCAACTAGCCCAACAGCTTTACTGAATAACACAATTAAACGTCATCCTGCCTGATGGACGCAACGCATCTGAGCAATGGTAAACCACTGAAGGACTCTGGCCAGTTATCATTCGGCCTGGCGAAACTTTAGGGAGTTCCAATTGCCGTCTCGTCAGTGCGGAACGCCGAAAAAAACATGTCTGAAGCAACACGGCTGTCTGCACTATCGCAGAATCAATTAGGGCACAAAATGCAATTTTCGGGCCAAAGGTATATCGATGTAGAGTAAACGGTGTAGATCCACGTTTGACAAACAGCCGTTCCAACATGGCGATTTGAGAACGGCTTCGGCACTTCGAAATCCACAGCGGTGGGCAACACCTGACCATTAAAGGTTGACTTCATAACTTTTACAGCGGCGGTCGATAACAGGGGCGGTCGATAACAGGGTGAACGCTGTAGATACGTACACGCTCTAGAAACAGCCGGTTCATGTACGCGGCGATTGGTGAACGGTTGAGGCACTTCGAAATCTACAGCAGCGGGCAACGCCTGAGAACGCAAAATCACGCACTGAGGCACGGTTGTAGCACTTCACGTAAGAGCATGAGGAGCGGATACGGTCTCGCACACTATGTATCCAAACTACGACCATCTTGATCCAAACACTTGCTGCTTCACGTAAGTGCATAAGCGGCGGGCAACACCTGTTGAGAACGCGAAATAAAACACAGGCACGGTTAAAGCACTCGTAACTTCGTTAGAATATGAATGATTAGGCGTTCAATCCACAGTGCGGCCGTCGCAGAAAGCGAAATACAACATGCCGATTGATACACTTCACACATGAGCACAGGCTAGCGCTGCTCCGGCAGGTCCCAAAGCGTAGGTAGTGTGCACAACAGCGCAAAAGCCAAGCGCCCTTCGCCTTTACCACTCGCACTCCTCCTTTTCTCCCTTTCACGTGCGAGCGTCCGGGCAATTCATTTCACGGTTCCCGGCACGTGCACAGGCCGCGCGGGATTCTCGCCGCTGGTGCCGTGCGCTCCTCCGCCGCTGCAGCTGCTTAGGAGGGACCGAATAAACGCCACAAACATGAAAACAGGGATCTATGGGAGAGGGAGATCTATGGGCTCTAGAGACCTTTGCCCTTCATTGGGCTTAAACAGGCTGATGATGACGACAATGATTTCTTTTTACCGTCGCAATAGTATTTCATTTGTCGTCACAGCAGTCAAGCACCCGCGCAATTTTCCGTACAGTAACAATTAAAATATCACTTATGTATTGCTTTTATGCGTCAGATTTGCGGAATGTTTGGATTTTGCTCACCGAAGTCGGCAAGTATGAACATTGCAACCAGATTTATATGTTTAGAAATGAATGCGGCTGCATAAACGTCTTTTTCAATGTCTGCCTCAACTTCGGCTGGGCAGCTGAATCGAGGCACAGACAGACAAAATTTCTGCATTCAAGTATTCCGAAAAACACTTTCGTCTTTAAATGCACAGATTACTGCTTTCGTGCATTGCCAGGCAGGCTGCTTGGCCTGACTATCCTGTCTGCCATCATGCTTGCAGTTTTGTTTTGGAAAAACATTGGTGCGCAGGTTTCGACGTCAATAACCTACGAAGGTTGAACGCCTGAGCTTCTGCAAGCAATATCCTCGGCAGGAAGCGGCTAAACTTCCTTCATTAGAAGAAGTAAAATGAACAAGGTGCAAAGCAGGTAGTTAAGCGACAAATTTGAGTTTCCAATCTGCCGTTTTCGGCGCATGGTTGTTGCTATTGGTAAAGCCCGGTTCGTACTTTACCACCCGTGATTTCGGCGGAGCCGAGGCCGGAGCAGTCGGAGGTGCTCGGAGTTGAGGACGGCGCTCCGAGGGGACCAACTGAACTTACGTCGAACGCTCGATTTCGACCAACCGAACAGAGTCGCTTTCCGGCGTGCTCCAGAGCGTTCTAAAACGACCACCCCAATACAGCATCACTCACTCACTCACTCACTCACTCACTCACTCACTCACTCACTCACTCACTCACTCACTCACTCACTCACTTGCTTACTCACAAACTCTCTCGCTCACTCACTTACTCACTCAGTTGCTCACTCACTCACTCATAGAGTCACTCAACAACGTTCGGACAATCTTAAGGTACATTGCGGCTTTAAGTGACAACGTGTTTTACTGTCCGTGGATACATTAGGTTTGGCGTGCAATAAATAACACAAATCCCGGCCGTCCTGATTGTATCGTGCATTCTTTGACAAGCGAGAAATCCAAGCCCATCCCGTTGAACGTCGCGTGGCGCCCGCGTCTTGTTTTGAGGCAAGTTGGTCGCCGTGGCAACCGTTTTCAGAGCACGCTGTTGTGCAAGGAAGGCGGCCGCTCCTCGCGGGGATAACAAAGGTAAGCGGGCTCTGCTGTTTTCCTGGCTTCGTTCGAAAGCCGGCCTGGAACGCAGTGCGTACGTCTTTTAAGCGCTTTCACTGTGCACTGCGTGACAACGAAGAACGCCGCCCCGCCGGCTAAAGAGCAGCTGGCGACGCGGTTGGCGCCGCTCTCGTCGGCTTCGTGGGGGGCTGTCCCAGGTGCTTTATCGATGGCCACTCCTCCGGTACAATTTTGTGTTGTCACGCGGCACTTAGGCAGAAACGGGACGGGCACTGCGGGGTCTTTGCCAAGTTTAACGGGCGTAAATTTTTTTTCATGTGTCCGCTGGTCCGCTGTTAACCCCCTCCGCTTGATGCTTTTATTTACGCGCCTGTTGCCAAAGTGTTGGAAGTGGCGACCTTTTCCGGAGTCGAAACAGTTTCGAAGCTACGGTTCCCCGTGCTGTCAGCGGAGGCAGAATTCGATAGCAGGGGGGAGGGGGGCAGTGGCCATGCGCGTTCGGCCACAGAAGAAGCAGAAAACATGTATGTGCGAGTCTGAACATCCAAGTTGCACAATTTTGTCCCCCACCCCCCCTCGAAGCTCAAGTGGAGGACAAAATTCCTGAAGTATAGAAGAAGGAGGAGGAGAACGAGGCAAAACGTTTATTGAGTATAGAAGGGAAAAAGGTGGAATAAATGCCAGGAATTTTAACCAGGGTGTGGGCTCGTTTGCTATCCTACACGTGGGAAGGGGGAAGTGGGAAGTGTTGCGATGCTTTGCATGCGCTGTGGTCATACCTAGAACTTCTTTTGGCTGGGGATATCGAAAGTAACCCCGGCCCCTCAATTGAAGAAATGCTTGAGCAAATCTTGCAGAAACAAACGCTACTGGAAGCTCGACTGACGCAGATTGAAGGGAAACTCGACATATTTGCCGAGCAAGGTGCAAAGTTGGCCAGTCTTGAAGCTTCTGTTAGAGATCTCGAATCTACTGTCCAGCGTCAGCAGCAAAAAATAAGCGATATGGAAGACGGAGCCCGGCGTAACAATCTTATCGTGTTTGGTGTAAAGGAAAGTGTTAAAGAAACCCGAGAAGACTTAGAAAATAAAGTTATCACGAACATATTCCATAAACTGCTTGGTACTAAACCGTCGTCGGTCGAAAGAATTCAGACTTGGTAAAATAAGGGATGACCGTGAACGACCCATTATTTTACGCCTGTATGATTATGATGAAAAAATAGCTATCTTCAAAAAGTGCGAGAAACTGAAAGGCACAAAGATAAGTATCCCTGACGATTACTCGTACGACACGCTTCAAAAAAGAAAGTTGCTGTGGCAATCGGCTCAAAGCGATAAAAATGCAGGATCGACAAGCACGACAAGCTTTTTATAAACGACATTCCCTACACATGGGACGCGCAGTCTAACTGCAGGGTAAGGATTCGCAACAATGGTGTAGCCAGCCCCGGCGGCCAAGACTGACTAGGAAAGGCGCATGAGCTCAGACTGATAAATGTAAATGCAGGAAGCATTGTTAAAAGGCGGAAGAACTTGAATGCCTATCGCTACAACATGACCCCCATATAATAGCAATAACTGAATCTTGGCTGCACGCGGATATTACGGATGATGAAGTTTTCCCAGGCGCATACAACGTGCTCCGTACAGATAGGGCATCGAGGGGCGGCGGTGTTGCACTGTTAGTTAAGAAATCACTTAGACACGAAGTATTGCCGTCAATTGATACCCATGAAAGCGTATGGTGTAAGTTATTTTTCCACCACTTCGCGTTGATAATCGGCGTAATTTATAGACCACCGGGAAGCCTTCTTAAGTTTTTCGAGGACATTGACAACCCTTTAGCACAAATAACTAAAGACAGAAGTAAAGTTATTTTGGTAGGGGATTTTAATTTACCGGTAGTAAATTGGGACGCACGAATTCCTGGATCGTTGACAGGCCACATGCTGAATTTATGTTAGAAATGATGGTAAAATATTGTTGCGAAGACAAGGACGATGCAGTTGTCTTGAATGAGAAACAAGTTTATTGGAGCGAACTTGTGCTCCCCTAACAACTCAAAAGAATACAGAGGCGGCGAAGCAGCGATCAACAAAGTGACTTGCACAGGCGAGTGTCGTCGAATCGAATGCCGCGGCGTCTGCTCTGCAGGCTTTTTATCTTTCGGCGCGCGTGGTTCTGGACCCGTCGATTCGCATCGAGAACATTGTAGATGCAAGAAGATAATTCCGGGATGTTCACGTTAGATCGGAATGCTCTCCCTATCAGAACAGATAACACATGCGGCACAGAAAGAAAGAATGGAACACGCGCTTCCCTTGGCGCAGAGATAACACAGACCGGCGCAGCCGGGCGGTAAAAGCAAAACACAAATAAACAAACCCAATGTATGGTTCGCGGCAATACCCCCCCTCTAAGGTTGCATCGACCCGATGCTAACATAAGCGACAGTCCAAAAATAAAAATAAAATTCGTTATCGACCGTAGAAAGGTTTTAAGCGAACCACGTGGACGACTTCGGGCCGCGTGCGTCGTCGTGATGTTCCGGAATCACCATCGGGGATCACCTCGTAGGTAAGTTGGCCGACACGTCGTAGAATCTGGTAGGGTCCGAAATACCGTCGCAGGAGCTTCTCACTGAGTCCGCGTCGTCGGATGGGAGTCCAAACCCACACACCATCCCCTGGTTGGTACTCGGCGTCTCGGCGTCGGAGGTTGTAGCGGCCCGCATCCACCAGCTGCTGGTCCGTTATACGAACTCGAGCGAGCTGGCGGGCCTCCTCCGCACGTTGAAGATATCCGTGGACCTCGGCGTTGAGGTCGTCGTCTTCTACATGCGGAAGCATGGCGTCGAGCATCGTAGTCGGCCTTCTACCGTAGACAAGCTCGAACGGCGTCAGCTGCGTCGTCTCCTGGATAGCCGTGTTGTACGCAAACGTGACATACGCGAGCACTTCGTCCCAAGTCTTATGTTCAACGTCAACGTACATTGACAGCATATCTGCGATTGTCTTGTTCAGACGTTCTGTTAGTCCGTTCGTTTGGGGGTGGTACGCCGTCGTTCTTCGGTGATCCGTGTTGCTGTAGCGTAATACTCCTTGCATCAGCTCCGCAGTAAATGCCGTTCCGCGGTCGGTGATTAGGACTTCCGGGGCTCCATGTCGCAGCACAACTTGGCTTATAAAGAATTTTGCCACTTCTTGTGCAGTCCCCCTCGGAAGAGCGGCGGTCTCTGCGTAGCGCGTCATGTAGTCTGTCGCTACGACAATCCACTTGTTCTGTGATCGTGACGTAGGGAACGGGTCTAAAAGGTCCATTCCAATCTGTTGAAATGGTCTCGAAGGGACGGCGATCGGTTGCAGAAGTCCGGCGGGTCTTGGCGGCGGCGTTTTTCGTCGCTGGCAGTCACGGCAGCTCCGGACGTAGTGGGTGACGTCAGAGGTAAGGCCGGGCCAGTAGTACCTCGCCTTGATTTTTCCAATAGTGCGGGCTGTGCCAAGATGTCCAGAAGACGGGTCGTCGTGGCACGATTCCAAAATTTCGTCACGAAGGTCCGCGGGGATGACGAGAAGGTAATTCACTCTTGCTCCGGGGCTGAAATTCTTCTTCACGAGGACTGAGTTTCTGAGGCTGAATGCTGGTAAGCTGCGTTTGAAGGTCCTCGGAACGGAAACGTTGCATCCCTCGAGGTACTCGATTATGACGCGTAAGTCGGGGTCGGCACGCTGCTGGGAGGCTAGGTCGCTCTCCGTCACGATCCCGAAGAACGCGCTGTCTTCATCAGCGTCTTGTGGTGGTGGTTCGACGGGGGCGCGGGACAGGCAGTCGGCGTCGGAGTGTTTCCTGCCAGATTTATAAACGACTGTAACGTCGAACTCCTGCAGGCGCAAGCTCCACCGCCCAAGACGGCCAGAGGGGTCCTTCAAATTGGCGAGCCAACACAGCGCATGGTGGTCTGTTACAACCTTGAATGGCCTTCCATACACGTATGGGTGAAATTTTGAAATCGCCCATATAATAGCCAGGCACTCTTTCTCAGAGGCAGAATAGTTTTTCTCCTCCTTCGACAGACCACGGCTAGCATAGGCGATTACCCTTTCGCAGCCGCTTTGCTTTTGGACAAGGACGGCACCCAAGCCTATATCACTGGCATCCGTATGCAATTCCCAGCTGAAAGCGGTGCTATCTTTCGTCAAGCGCGTGAGCGGCACTGCAATGCGTGCGAAGTTTGCGACGAAGCGCCGGTAGTATGCGCAAAGTTCAAGAAATCTGCGCACGCCCTTCTTATCTTTCGGCCTTGGGAAGTTCGCTATGGCTGAAGTTTTCGCAGGGTCAGGCAGGACTCCCGCGGCGTTGACGACGTGGCCCAAGAACTTGAGTTCCCCGTATGCGAAACGGCACTTTTCAGGCTTCAGCGTCAACCCCGACGTACGAATGGCCTCGAGTACAGACTCCAACCTTGCAAGGTGTTCGTCGAAAGTCCGGGCGAATACCACTACGTCGTCGAGGTATACGAGGCAGGTGTGCCACTTAAGGCCAGCTAGCACAGTGTCCATGACTCTTTGAAACGTCGCTGGTGCTGTGCACAGCCCAAACGGCATCACATTGAACTCGTATAGGCCGTCTGGGGTTATAAATGCAGTCTTCTCTCGGTCTCTTCTGTCCACTTCAATTTGCCAGTAGCCGGTCTTCAGGTCCATCGATGAGAAGTACTTCGCGTGGCAGAGGTGGTCGAGGGCGTCGTCGATTCGGGGGAGGGGGTACACGTCCTTTTTCGTGATTTTGTTCAGTCGCCGGTAGTCAACACAAAATCTTAATGTGCCGTCTTTTTTCTTTACGAGTACGACGGGCGCAGCCCAGGGGCTTTTCGATGGCTGTATAATGTCGTCGCTGAGCATGTCGTCGACTTGAGTCCGGATGGCTTGCCGTTCGTGTGAAGAGACGCGGTACGGTGACTGTCGGGTAGGTCGGGGTCCATCTTCGGTTATTATTCGGTGCTTCGCTAGAGGGGTCTGACGTAGTTTTGCGCTCGACGAAAAACATTCGCTATAGCGACGCAGCAAAGCCAATAATTTGTTCCGTTGTTCTTGCGGTAGCGTCGGATTCACGTCGAAGGGCTGCGGGAGCTTGAAGGTTTCTCCGGGTGTGCGTTCAAAGTCGGCGACTGCGATCACGTCACTTGCTTCTTGCGCTTCTTCGAGGAATGCAATTGCCGCGCCCTTGTTTAAATGCTGGTACTCCTCGGTTAAATTAGTAACCAGAATGTGGGATTGGTGTTCCTTGAAGCGCGCAATGCCTCTTGCGACCGACACACCACGGTCGAGAAGCACCCTTTGATCAGTGTCTACGATAGCGTCGACGTCAGGAGCAGCATCTTCACAGTAGACTGCGACCATCAAGCTTGCGCGGGGTGGCAGGGTGACATGATCATCGGCAATCCTTACAGCAGCCCGTCGTTCGGGGTTCGGTTCCGGCGTCATGGAGTGATTGGAGGGAAAAAATCGCGCCAATCCACACCGTGAATGTGGTTGGAAAGCAAAGCTGTAAACGGCACCCATAACGATTACTCATGCGACGTCACTTAAAATCACTCCCATCGCTCTACAAATAGTAAAACCAGAGAGAAGTGAAATGCACTTAACCACACCATTTATTACTTCAAAGAGATATTCTTGGAAAGGTTAAATCAATGCATGATGCATGAACGGTGTATGGTTGAGTTGTATTGGTGTAGCAAGAGTGTAAACTTTTTTTTATAAAATCAAAGTAAGCTCCTACCTGGTGTTAGACGATCTGACTTCTCCGTGTCTGCGCCGCGGACGGAGGCGACGAGACTTGCGGCTGAGAAGGAGGAGGAAGAAATACTTCTGTTCAGATTTCTGAACGGCCCAGAGTGCAGCCTTGGGGAGTGGTTCCTTTTCTGTGGGGCCCAAATGCAGTCCGCGCGGCCTGTGTTCTGTCCACCCGCTGAAGCTGGGTAGGTAGAGAGGGCCTGGACAGCAGCATCTCCCATTGCTCTTGTTGGGTAGTTGACGGAAAGAGAGGAGGGTGCTCAGGGCTAAAGTCGCACACCCCGATTACGGGGCGGAGTATTCCTACTTCTGAGAAAAAATTACATTCAGCGTCGTAGCGATTCGGATGCATTACGTGAAAACGCGTAGGATGTGGGAAGGAGCCCGGATTGTATGAGCCGTAGGGTAGTTTGTTGTTCTCTGGAAAGGTCCGGGTAAGGCGAAGGTACGGTCTGTCTCAGAAGGCGATAATGCTGGATTATCTCTCTGGACGTGACAAGCGGGTGGCTGTCCTCGTGCAGCTCCATAGCGCGGGAGGTAAAAGCGCAGGCTTGTTGGGTGGGCGTATTTGTTCCCTTCCATTGAAGCGTGAGGCGGTGTCCAGATGAGCTGAATGGAACCGTTTGGGGAGTGGTTTTTCAGCACGCACAGTCCAGGTCAGGACACCCAACCCGACAGGTAATTCCGGTAGGCTTGCTGGGAATCGGTGACTACCCTCCGAACCCCTGGTTGAGTGAGAGCCAAGGTGATGGCTGCCTCTTCTGCTGCCGTCATTTGTTGGGTCCTAAGCGAAGTACACGCAAGGAGGTTGGTTCTGGAGGTAGCCACGATGATGGCGTGTTGCTGCCCTCGGTGTTAGGAGAAGTCTGTGTAGATAACTGCACGAGCCCCACCGAGAGTGGTGTTTAGCGCTTGAGCCCGTGCTTTTCCTTGACCCTCGTCATGTGAGGGGTTCATATTTCTAAGCAAAGGGAGCATCTTTAGTTTTAGTCGCCAAGAGTCTGGGTGTACGTCAAGCGGAGTGACATTCTGGGCTGCCCAGCCAATCTGGTGAAGCATACGGTTACCCACCGCAGTTCTGCCTCGGACCTTCTGGTTAGAAAGATGGCCTTCTATCAGCTCTTACACCGTGTTGTGGAGCCCGTGCTAAGCAGCCTCAGTGTGGACGCACTCATGAGAAGACCAATGGCCTGCTAAACCGCCTTTCTAATCATTATATAAAGCATCTCTATGTCTTCCTCCTCGAGAAGAAGATGGGGGTTTGTCGTAAGTAACTCTCGAGAGGACAAAAGCTTCAATTAATCGAAAGGTACCGGATTCTTTTAGGCCTCGCTTCTTGGTGGCAACTCGCCTGATCATGTGTATGATTTGATTAATGCTGTTATTGAGGCGCTGCAAGGAGACGTCACTCTTGGTGTTGGCCTGGAAATGTAGGCCCAGTATCTTGATGCTGGGGTTTGGAGTGATGGCCTGGTTATCAAGGAGTATTTTAATGTATTCCTTGATTTGGCGTGAGGGCGGACGACAAGGAGCTGTGATTTTTTGCGTGAACACTGGAGGCCACAGGCTTTAGCACATTGGCGTGCTAAAAGTGAGATGCCATGGATTGGTGTGAGCTTCCTTTAATTTTTGTAACTCTTAGCACATGAGCAAGGTGCGCACAGGGCCGCTAGACGGGCGTGAGTGGTCGTGTGACGCTGTCACGTGGCATTCAGCGAGAAGGCAGGGGGTAAACCCGTAGATGTGCTTGGTCAGTACACCATTTGTCTTCCCGTGGACGCGTGGGCTCGTAGCTGAATCGGTAAGACAACGGGCTCTCGCTTTGTTAGTCTATTGGTTCCAGGTTCGATTCCCCGCGGTGCAAGTAAATTCTTTTATTTGTTCGCTGGAGTTTTCTGGTGACACCAACGGTCGCGAAAGAACCCTTGGGGGGTAGAGGTAGAAAGCTTTGCTTTAAAAAGTTATTGACTTGGTCTGCAGATCGATTATTGCACCGTTGTCCATCAAAAAGTCCATTCCAAGGATTACGTCGCGGGAGCAGTTAGGCAGAATGACGAACGCCGCAGGGTACGTTGTGCCGTCTATGGTGACGCGCGATGTGCACGTTCCACTTGGCGTCACGAGGTGGCCTCCTGCTGTGCGTATGTGCGGACCGTCCCATCTGGTCATAACTTTCTTCAGTTTAGACGCAAATGGTCCGCTCATTACCGAATAGTCAGCTCCCGTGCCGTGTCTACGAGGGCGACTACGTCAAAGCCGTCGATGGACACCTTGACGTCAGATGCAGTCTTCCTCGAGTTCCGGGTTCGTCGGGGCGTCGTATCTCTGCTTGTACGTGTTTACGGTCGGGCAGTGTGCATCGTCGTTGTCGTCGTCTTCTCAACGGACGTCTCGGTCAGGTCGGGTACGCGTCGCGCCGTGTAGCTGTCGTCGTGTTCAGGAGTCTTGTTAGGGCTAGGTCGGGTCGTCGGGATGAGGGCATGTCGTGAATGATGGTCTTCAGCGAGTCGCTGCGTCGTTGGAGGGTTTTCATTTTTCCGCCGTTGTGCAACTTTACCTCCCGAAGTTGCTGCTTTTAGTTTCCCCCGCGTGGGCTGGGGGACCTTCCACGTGAGAAGCCACCAGTGCTGCGGCGGTTCGGTGACTGAGACGGGTAGGGCGACGGTGAACGGTTGAACCGGGCTGGTCCTCGGTTGGTGTTGGAGAGGTATTCTTCGATCTCAGCAGGGCGCTGGCCGTATCGGGGGCGTGGGGCGTCGACGGAGAACCCTCGCAAACCGAGCCTCTTGTAGGGACAGCGACGGTTGATGTGGTCGGCCTCTCCGCAGTGGTAGCACAGCGGGCGATTATCGGCCGTTCGCCACACGTCGGTCTTCCTTGGCGTCTGGTATTGGTCTACAGGGCGTCGGGCGGGCGGCATTGGACGGCGGTATGGCTCGGCCTCTTGACGACGGGTTGGAGCAGGGCGGGGTTGACGAACAGCCGAGGAGTAGGTCATGGCTTGTGGTTCCCGGGGTGCTTCCGACGGCGTAGAAGTTCCCAGTGCGTTTTGGACTTCTTCTCGGATTACGTCGGTCAGGGAAGCCACTTGAGGTTGCGGCGTCGTTGAAAAAAGCTTTCGAAGCTCCTCCCTGACCACTGCTCGGATGGTCTCTCGCAATGTATCGGAGCTTCCATTTGCGGCACCGATGGTCTCCGAGAACAGCGCGTTGACAGGGCGGTCGTACTGCCTCGTTCGAATTTCTAGCGTCTTCTCCATCGCGGCCGCCTCAGACGCGAATTCGGCCACTGTCTTCGGAGGGTTACGGACTAGACAAGCAAAAAGCTCTTGCTTCACTCCTCGCATTAGAAACCTGAGCTTCTTTTCCTCGGTCATTTCAGGGTCCGCACGACGAAAAAGTCGCTTCATCTCCTCAACAAAAATTACGACTCCTTCGTTGGGGTGCTGCGTTCGAGTTTCAAGCAAAAGCGCAGCTCGCTCTTTTCTCACCACGGTAGTGAAGGTCTTAAGGAACTCCCTCTTGAATTGAGCCCAGTCGGTCAAAGAGCTCTCATGGTTCTCGAACCAAGTTCGAGCAGCATCTTCTAAGTAAAAGAAGACATGCCGGAAAGTTTCTTCGTCGTCCCACCTGTTGAAGATGCGGACGCGCTCCAACGTCTCCAACCATTCTTCGGGGTCTTCAGCGGGGGCTCCCCGGAACGATGTCGGTTCTCGGGGCTGCTGCAGGATGATTGGCGACGTTGTTTCTTGCACCATGGTGTTGGTTGCAGCGTTCCTTCTCTTGGGCCCTTCTGGCAGAAGACCGAACTCGGGTAGCAATCCTTGCAGTCGGGGGCTTTCTCTGGTTGGACTGGCTTGGCGGCTTCGAGATGTCGTAGAGGGCATAAAGGCTTAGTACCCAGCACCTCTACCAGATGTCGCGAAGACACGGACGATGCAGTTGTCTTGAATGAGAAACACGTTTATTGGAGCGAACTTGTGCTCCCCTAACAACTCAAAAGAATACAGAGGCGGCGAAGCAGCGGTCAACAAAGTGACTTGCACAGGCGAGTGTCGTCGAATCGAATGCCCCGGCGTCTGCTCTGCAGGCTTTTTATCTTTCGGCGCGCGTGGTTCTGGAACCGTCGATTCGCATCGAGAACATTGTAGATGCAAGAAGATTATTCCGGGATGTTCACGTTAGATCGGAATGCTCTCCCTATCAGAACAGATAACACATGCGGCACAGAAAGAAAGAATGGAACACGCGCTTCCCTTGGCGCAGAGATAACACAGAACGGCGCAGCCGGGCGGTAAAAGCAAAACACAAATAAACAAACCCAATGTATGGTTCGCGGCAATATGGTTTGGTTCAGGTGGTAGATAAACCTACGCGAATTCAAGGAAATTCCAGCGCCCTTCTAGACCTTCTATTCCTCTCTGAGAGTACCTTTGAACATGGTATAGAAGTGAATGACGGAATCTCGGATCATAAGATTGTTGTCGCCACTCTCAAAATTAGCAAACCTTTAGCTAAGAACCGGATAGTTCACGTTTATAATTTTAACCGAGCCGACGATACGTCTGTCCTATACTATTTAGAATTGGCTTTAGACCGTATGCCAAGCGATAATGACGTAGACAAACTATGGCATTATTTTACCGATGTAGTACATATTTCACTATCTAGGTTTCTGCCAGAAAGAGCCAAGCGTATACATAAAGATAATCCTTGGGTATCCCGTGAAATAATACATTTAAAGTGTCAGCTACGTCGTGCGCGGAAACGGAAGCCTAAAAATTCTCGAATAGCGGTACTTAGCACTCAAGTTCGACAGGCATTAAGAGCGTCCAAAACACGCTTTTTCACTACAACACTGACTGAATACCTTAAAACATCACCTAAAACATTTTGGCAATACCTTGCCCGATCAAAGCCTTCAATAAATGGAGTAGTTGTAAACAATGCCGTGTGCAACAATTCCTCCGAGATTGCCCAATAATTTAACAATTTTTTTGCCTCTGTATTCAGCCAAAAAGATGAGAGTACTGCAGTAGATTTTGAATTTCAAAACCATAGCCATGTAAGCACTTTTTTCTCAAAAGAAGGTATAGTCGACATGCTGCTAAAACTTGGCGTAAAAAAGTCTCAAGGCCCTGACAAAATACCAAACGAATATTTAAGGCGATACTGTGAATGGATTGCATGCTTCCTGGTTAAGATTTTTTTCGTATGGCTAATAAGTGGTGCATTACCAGATCAATGGCTATTAGCGAGGATTGTACCTGTTTTTAAGGCAGGAGAAAGGTTCACATTGGAAACTACCGTCCTATATCAATAACTTGTACAGCCTGTAAAAGTATGGAGCATATTATTTGTAAGCAACTAGTAGAGTACATTGAAAACAACAATAGTTTTTACAGCAAGCAACATGGTTTTCGGAGGCGCCTATCAACGGTCACGCAATTATTTGAAACAATACACAGTTTTGCAGAGGCACTTAATTGTCGTGAACAAGTTGATGCCATCGCTCTTGATTTATCAAATGTGTTTGACAGGGTCAGCCATACGAAGCTTGTCAAAAAACTTTATGGGTACAATATTAACTTACCAATTATAAAATGGATTCAGGCCTATTTGCGCAATAGACAACAGTTTGTAGAAATAGATGGTGAGTGCTCCTCTTTCCTTCCTGTTTCATCAGGTGTACCTCAGGGGTCGGTTTTGGGTCCAATTTTGTTCTTATTATATATCAATGACATTGCAACTGATGTACATCCTAATGTTGAAGTGCGGTTGTTTGCCGACGATTGTCTTCTGTTTTGTCGCGTTAAAGGTACTTCCGATCAAAATCAACTAAATGATTCTTTATGTCGAATTTATAACTGGTGCGAAAAATGGAATATGCAAATAAATTGAGAAATCTGTATGTATGACGGTCACGAATAAGAAATCTCCATTGATGTTTTCATACGCTGTTAATAATAATGTAATTAAGCGTTCCACGAAACTGATATATCTTGGCGTAACGATCTCCAGTAACCTTAATTGGAATGAACATGTCGAAAATATTTGTGGATCTGCCCAGCACAGGCTTGGTTTGTTACGACGTAAACAAAGGGATGCTACTCCAGATATTAAACTTAAAGCATACACCACTTTTGTTCGTCCAAATTTAGAGTACGCTAGTATAATTTGGGACCCACATCAGCAATACATAATAGATAGATTAGAAGAATTCAGCGAATGGCGGTCAGGTTTATTTTTTCTGACTACGATAAAACACACTCGGTAACCACTATGATTGGGAGGGCTGGTCTTACCACATTGGCTGTGCGTAGGAAAATTGACGCCTTAAATTTTTATATTAACTTTATAACAATAAGCTAAACTTCAGCCCCAGTTTGTACTTAAAGCCTCCTGGAAGAGTTTTGCCGCGAACTAGTCATGCTTATGCCATTATGCCTTACGTGCCTAGAGTGGATGTCTTTAAACACTCCTTCATCGTCAAAACAATTGTTGAGTGGAACAACTTAAACCCATGTGTATTTCCTATCAACAATACGGTTGACGCTTTTGTGCAAACTTTTAATGCATTGTTTGTGTGAACATTGCATTGTATTCCCACCCTGTAACAGCCCGGAAGAGCTCACAGTATTGAAAATAAATAAATAAAATAAATAAATGAATAAGAAAAAGGTAACGGCAGAGCGTGAAGGGTTGTGCCCAGCATTGGGACACCAAGGATGATAGAGATAAGCGATTCCATAGAGTACTGCGTATGTTCTTTTTTCTATAGTATTTTTTGCTGCAGACTAGTACAGATTCGTCATTTTTAGGAAGCTCAGGACCACTTTTGTCGCCTTGTATGTATATGACGGAGAAGGCCAGTCGCCTAGGATTTTCTCCTCCGAGAAAATTTCGATATTCGTTTGTTCACAAAGATTGGTCTAGAGGAAGGGTGAGGCCACTAACTCGATGTAGGGGTGAAATAAAGAAATTAGTGGGTAAAGTGTGGACTCGAGCGGCGCAAGCCAGGACCGGTTGGATGCCTACGGGACAGGCTATAGTAGACCCGAGTAGGCTGATGATGATTTGAGTATTTCAGTATTTCAGCAGTTGATTTTTATTTCTTTGCAAAATCAAGGGGAGGCTGAGACTAAAGGCGAACGTGGCCTTACAGAGGCCTCAGCCACCCGATTTACAGCGTGCATAATAACACGTCTGTCCACAAATTAAGGCATAATAGCACAATCGTAATAGAGAAATAGCACAAAGCAAAGTCATTACTATATTTCCTATGTATTATTCAAAACATAGGTCTAAAATTTACAGAAGGGTCACATGTACACATAAACGCAGTAATTCGTACGCATGAACTTTCATCAGTTACACTACTATGTCAGAATTACGAATTAATGTATTTTTGTTTCTATTGTTTTTAATTTTTACCTATAGGGGATAATGTAGATATATGCTTCAAACTTCAAATATATAAATAAATATATCAGTATTGCAAGCGTGTTGCTTAAGTAACACTTCTTTGACCTGTTTTTTTAAACGTAAGTTCACTGGCGTCGAAGTTTAATTTTTCACCCAATTTATTTAATATTTTAGTTGACTGGTACAGGACAGATTGCTCACTATAGTTCGTTCTTACTTTTGGAGTGTGCCGTATTGTACGCCTGAGATGGTAGCCAGAAGATGTATTGTTAACTTGATTGTGGGTCTTTTGCTTATAAATGGTGTGCAGAACCTTCATGTAATAAATTTTGTCAGCTCGAAGCATTGAATATACAGTAAATGAAGGACTTGTCCTCAAACCTGCTTAACAGCCATGATAATCTAAATATATGTGCAAAATTCTTTTTTGCAATAGAATGAGCCTCTTATACTTAGTTTCAGTTTTGGTCCCCCACACCAAAATCCCATTGCATAGTTTCGAATAAATGAGAGCATTGTATAAGTTTTGTTTCAACCATAGTGGTATCAAATGGCCAATTCTATATATGAGAGGAGGAGGAGGTAGCCTTTATTGTGGCAGGAAGACTCTACGTAAAGTGGGGGAAGGGGAAATAGAAGGGGGGGGGTTGTAACTTGGGACATCTTAAATGCGTACAGTTCGACCCAAAACAGGTGGGCTCCTTAAGAATGCTGAAGAGGCCGCGTGGGGTGAGGAGAGCAGGCTCAGGACTCTAGACTGCTCGCGCTAGACCGCTTTTTAGGGAAAAGTGTGCAATTAAAGCCAGCATGGAGGGTTCCAGTGTACGAGGGTCGATGTAAAGAGAGGCTGTATTTGGAGGAGGCTTGAAGGTTCTGTAGCGCACGAACTTCGGGCAGTGCCAAATTAGGTGCTGGAGATTGGCGGGAGTGGGGGAGTCGCAGAAGGGACATCGAGGCGGTAGAGACGGGGTGTACCATTTCCGGAAGGTCTCAGGGGTAAGGCTAGCATTAGCAAAATATTTGTTTATGAAACTTTCGGCTGATCTTGGGAGCGGGGGCAGGGCGGATAAAAAGCCGGTTGGAGTCAGGGCCTTGAGGCGGTCTTTTTTTTCCTTTTTGTAACGTAGAAGCTGTATCGCTGGTGGTAATGTCTCAGTAGGTGCAGGAGCCAAGTCGGGTAGCAGCGGAGGACTAGAGGTTATACACTCCAGCGCAGCCGAGTGGGCTGCCTGGTTCCCCGGTGATGACCCCTCATGTCCAGGTGACCAGTCGATGCGAACATGAATGCGTCCACCAATACCATCGCCAACAAAATCATTCATCAGATCTCCATCCTGAAATCTATATATGAGACCTATACTCTTAGAGTGTTCGGTGGACAGGTGAGTAATATGCGTATTCCACGAAAGTTGTTCTTCAAACCAAACACCTAAGAACTTCTGTTCTGTCACTCGGTTTAACTTGGTTCCGTTGAATATAATCGGGATTTCTTTCTCGACATTTTTATTGTACGGCCTAAATATCATGTAAGTTGTCTTTGTAGCTTCAACTTGCAATTTATTATCTAATAACTATATTGATAATTGTTCCGAGTAAACATTTACCATTGAGTGAAGTTTAATTATATTATCAGATGTGAAGAATACGTTAGTGTCATCCGCATTCATTACAAGTTCTCAAGACCTTCTATATTTATTATGTCATTTACTAAACTATAAACAGTAACGGGTCTAACTTGGAGCCTTGCGGGACACCTTGTTTTAGCTCTCTGATGCAATGGAGTTTAGTTGAACAAACTGCTTTCTTTGAGTCAAATAGCTTTTTTAAAGGTTACCTGACACGCCACGTATTGCATATCTCTCCAATTTATTTAGTTTTTATTTATTTAGAACTGCCTGTTTTCAGTGTTTGCAATTATTTTATTTGTAAGGTACAGTAATGCTTGCTCTGTTGATTTAGATTTTTGGAAACCATATTGATACTTGGAAATTACATTGTGTTTAAGAAAAAAAGTCAATAGTCTATTATAGATTACTCCCTCAGATACCTTGGAAAAAACTGTCAGGACAGAAATTGGCCTGTAATTTGATACATTGTCGTGTGCTTCCCCTTTATGAGTCGGCGTCACTCTAGCACTTTAAGTTCCTTAGGAAAAACACCAGTGGACAGACAGACTAATAATGTACGCTAACACGTCACTTATTTCTGGTGCCACGTTTTTAATCACACTCCATAAAAACACCTCAACTCCTGCCGCTGCATAATTATTTGTTTTTCCGATAAGGTCCCGTGCTTCGGTATCGTTCGTAGGTTCGAAAAAGATAGAGCTAGACAACCGTGGAATGCCAGTCGCGCCGCGGCCGCCGTTATCAGTGTGTGTTGGGTGCGCACCAGCATCAATAAAATGAGTATTCATACAGTTGGCTATACTCGGTGACAACTTAAGAACGGCACCGGAAGTTGTCGCTGTGCCTTACCACCGTAGCCGGAAGTTTCTCTGTGCGGCGCAAGTAGGGCATTACTGGGAATATCTTGAACATGGCGTGAGCCGTTCCCGTGGATTTTTGGACTTAATATGCTCACAACCGACTCCTGTGACGACAAACAAACTGCGTGAGACAAGGCAGACGATATCACGCATTCATAGCAAATTCCTTTCAAAACGCGCGGGCACTGACATCACGGGTCCGGCGCTTTGGAGTAGTGATACACTACATGAGGTGGTGCCGTTCTTGAGTTGTAACCGAGTATAGCTGAATGCTTTCTACCGGTTCTGCATCTAAATGCATGAATTACGGCTGTGCTATTGTTTTTCTACTTGTTATTTTGTTAACAGTGTCATATCTTTTAAGGCTGGCCTACTAGGTGAAAAAATAGCCGTTCGTAATATTTTCTTTTCGCTCTCTTTAAATCGCACTGTAGCTGGTTTCTAAACTTTTTGTACCCCTTGCGTATTTCGAGATCCTTCGTTTTTATAAAATTGTGTGACAGAATGTTTATTTTTTATGCGTTTATACAGATCTGGATCCACCCAGGGTTTCCGCAACTTTTTGGTTCCTTTACTTGCAGGTTGTAGAGGAAAGGCTGCATCGTATCATTCTCCTATGGATTGCAGGAAAACATTACAAGCGATATTCACATCGCTGTCCCGATATACGATTTCCCAATTCAGCGATTCCACTAGTTCTCGGAAATGTTCGATTGTGCGGTTGTTGACCTTACAAAAGAGGCGCGGTTGAGGGGTGGATCATCTATAACAGAATGAGTCTCGATAAAAAAGGAAAACTGGAAAATGACCACTGATATCCACAGTCAGAACTCCTGTCGATATATCACAATCACAAAATTTCGATATACAGACATCCAAAAAGGTGGCCCTGTTAGTGTCAATTCTAGTTGGTAGCATTATGGGATTAACACAACCATGATTAACACAAACAGGATTTTCAGTTCAAGAGACGCCCCTTCCTCCAAGGTCATATCGATGTTCAAATAACCCATTATAGTGCACGATTCATTGCGCGAACAAGCATATGCCAATAATCGCTCCAAGAAGGTGTAAAATGTTCTTTTGTTACCCGTAGGAGGTTTATAGATTACACACAGTTCCTTTCGTACGGGAAAAGCTAAGCATTCGAAATCATCGGTAATTTCCGAAAATTCTTCAATATTCATGAAAATAATGGCGTCTTTTATGTATACACTGACGTCTCCGCCTCTTTTCTTTTCCCTTCTCAGATGCATTGAACGGTACCCGTCATTTGGTCACTCCCAGTCAACCCAGTGTCAGTAAGAAATAAGATGTCTAATTCACATGTAATTGAGTGGAATAACATACCCAGTTCATCTATCTTATTTCTAAGTCTTCTCATATTGATGTGCATACCAGAAAACGAGTTATGGTTGGAAAATCCTGCGTTGAAACTCTTAAAGGGGTCCTGAAATACCTTCCGCCGATGCATGGATCTGCATCTACCCAAATAAAGCAATGTATTTGCAATCTCCTCCCGCAAGGATTTTGTTAAAGCGATGAGTATTAGCTGAGAAATCGTAAATCAAAAACCGCGCATTATCGTCTTTCCGCGTTTCCTCCTCCTTTCGACTTACTCTCCGCTGTTGACGGCGCGCAAGCCTTGCCTCCCATGATGCTGCGCTCCGCAGCGGTGACGTACTTCCGCTATTGCGCTGCTCAGACTGTCGTCTGCTACGGGCAAGCTTTGTTGACACCATGAATCCCTCAAGGCTGGAAAAGCGAACGAAAAGTCTGGCCGCAAGTATGCGGCGGCCTGGCCTTGCCCTTTCGCGGTGTACGTTGCTGGCGGCACATGACTTTTTATCGGCGGCGAACTCGCAGCCGCACGGGGATGGTCGTGCGCTCGCTCCCTTGATGCACCGTGCACTGTTTATCCAAAAAGCGCCGTATCAGATGTGGCCCCGCTGGTGCCGGCTCTTATTTTGTGGCGGTGGTAATTACTGCCGGCGGCATGTGAAATAGTTCTGACCACGAAAAGCTCAATATTGTCACGAAGCCAAGGACGACGCAGTTGTTATGAAGGAGAAACAAGTTTATTGGAGCGAACCTGTGCTCCCCTAACAACTCAAAAGAATACAGAGGCGGCGAAGCAGCGGTCAACAAAGTGGCTTGCGTCGGCGAGCGTCGCAGAATCGAATGCCGAGGCGTCTGCTCTGCCGGCTTTTTATCTTTCAGCGCGAGTGTTTCTGGAACCGTGGATTCACATCCAGAACATTGTAGATCACAGAAGATTATTCTGGGCTAGCGGCGTTAGGGCGAAACACTCTGCTCATCCGAATGAGATAGCCCGTGCGGCAAAAAAATAAAGAATGGAACACACGCTTCGCATGGGACATAGATAACAGAGCCGGGCGCGGCCGGGCATTAAAAACAAACAATAAATAAACAAACCCGTACATGGTTCGCGGCATTACCCCCCCTCTAAGAGTGCGTCGACCCGATGCTAAAATAAAATGACAGTCCGAACAAACAGCCAGAACAAAACAACAACAAAAAAACTATAGTTCCCGATGACTTTTTTTTCGTTTACACTGAAAAGTGCCACCCACACAGTGGGTTTCGCAAACACCAACACGCATACCATGTTTTGCGTTGGAGAATGCGCTGTCTGTGTGGCAGCGTTTCACTGTAAAAAGACATCCCCCTCGCGAGGGGCACGATCAAATGCACAGCATTTCCGAGGGGGTGCGCCGGCAAGTCGTATCTCTCGATCGCGGGACCCGTGTCGCCATCTTTCGGAGGCGCGGGACAACTTGTGGCGCTTTCGAAACAAACCAGAAATGAGTGAAGGATATAAGCCGCGTTCGGTGCATCGAAATCTATGTCGGTTTCGTGGCTCAGTCGGTAGTGCGCCGGGCACCTTGCGCTCCGCCCGCGGCGTCGTGGCTTCGAAACCGGGCGCCGGAAACTGTTATTTCTTTTATAGTGTAGTGGCCTGGCTGCGGACTACGACAAGGCACGCCAACGCCGCGTGACATTGTGAGTTACTAAAATGCTATGCATTTAAAAGGCATTTTAAGCCGATACTGAACCCGTGCACAAAACGCCAGTTCAGCTTGGGGCGACGCGTGGCGGAGAGCGGCAATGTTGGCAAAACATGCTCCGCCGTGACTCTGAGCTGTCTAGCGCTGGAGCGAGCGCCGTTTCTTTGACAATCTCAAACATCGGTTGCCTTGGCAACAAGCCACAAACCACTCCAGAAGTCAGTTACGGTTGCGTGATCCCGATTCAGCTCGGGGCCCCACTTCGCGACATGTGGGCACTGCAGGCGTACCACTCACTCCCATTGGGAAGTGCGAGATGCACCTGGCATTACAGGAGGCGATGGTGTGTGTGTTGTGGACGCCTTTGTTTCGCGATGAAATGCGACGTTGTGCCTCTGCGGGTGGATAGTGCTTCCCATGGTCTGGATTATCTTTCTCGAGCGACGTACGACTCAACCTCGCATGGGGTATGTGCAGTGTGCGTGGCTAAAAGCCATTGGCTTGTGCGCCAGAGTTAAGTGACTTGCTGTTCGTCCCCGCAAAGTGCGCGCGAGGTGAGTACCGAATTAACGACGGGCAGGAGGCAACCCATCCTCTGTTAATCGTGGTTCAGACTTTCAACGCATGTTGTGACGTTGTGTTCGTTAGAAACGCATTTCTGGATTGCTTTGAAGTTGAATAAAATGTATGCGTCAAACCCGGGCATTCGGCTCAGGGCGTTCTCTGCGATTGCACGAAAGAAGTGCCACGGGGCTTCAACGCTTTCTTTATGGAACGTACTCAGGTAACAGAATATCCATGTCGTGTTATGGCCGTGTTGCATTCAATACAAACGGTTAAGCGTTTGTTTTACACTTGTTTCGTTTGTCGTAAAATTCCCAAGCACTCCGGCACTCCGCTGGCAGATCAGCCGGCGAGCCGACGCTGAGCAGACGACTCATCTCTTTGCCGGAAGTGCGTGAAAAAGCCGCCCAATAGCAAGATGTCTAGCTCATGACGAACATCTGGGAATCGATGATGTAGACATGTGAAGTTGGCGGCGTCCAAAAATACGAAGGAAAGGGTGAGAAAAAAACGACAAACTTTGCAACAAAAGTGTGAGCTTTCCGCTGCGCGTAAAAGAGTAATACTTGGCACAGAGGACGTTGATGACCCATTCTAACGGGTGCGCTCAAAATGCCTTTAGTGTGCTTAAAATTTAGTGTGCTCAAAATGCCTTTCAGGGCCCCTTTATTGTCATAATAATTACCGGTTTCTTTTGAGCTTGTCCTACCAGATTGTGGAATCAGATGCTTAGCTAGAAATTCGCACGCCATTACTTACTTGTTGCAGAGAATTGATTGTGGATTCAAGAACTAAACGTATTAAAGGCACCAGTATTAACATAGGGCAGAGTTCGGTGACAGTTATACCTAAAAAACAGTTGGAATATCCTGGGAAACCAAGTTTGGAAGAGTCGCTTTGTAACAAAACGAACATTTCCAAGTACTGCAGCGTACATAGGTTATTCCTGTAGATAGGTGTGCACAGGTGAATATGAGGACTCGAGGTGGGTTCCACAGCTAGTTCTAATTGGTTCTTCGCTAGGGGTGCTCCATTTGAACCAGAAGGCGCTGAAGAATCTCTTTTCTCTTCTGTAGGTACACCGGGCACTGAAAAGACATCATGGTATGGTAGGCGTCCTCTTCGGCACAACACTCTTCCGCTGCGTTGCAGTGTTTATAGTAGTGTCTCCTTGCGCACCTCACACAGTGAAACTCGGCCTTGTCGGCCGGGCAGTGGATTTCCGTGTGTCCGATCTTTGCACACTTCACACACATTGGTACAAACGTATTATCGAAGATCGGACAGCGTGTCCAACCGACGTAGAGATGCTTCCTTTCTTTCATTTGCTCGTATGCTTGCTTTCCAGTGTTGGTGACCGCTGTTTTTCCGGCTTTTCTCTTCCATGTCTTCATGAGTTCGATGTCTTCTTTTCCAGCATTGATGTTGTTTTGTCCCAAGATCATTTCGACGATTTCTTCGTCTTCGATGTTATGCTCGATGCTAACGATCTGGAATTCCGATAGTTGCATCCATGGCTTTCTTGCTGCTACGTCTCTTAAGTTCTTGTCCTTGATTATGTGCTCTTCAAGCCGTTTCAGCCCTTCTGCGGATGTACAGGACACAATCACTCCATCTTTGCTCTGGTGGAGCTTGGCATTCCTGACAAGGATAGACGTTCTTGTCAGGAATGTCATAGCTGGCAAGGATAGACGTTTCTTATGATCAAGTTTTCTAGAGCAGCTGCTTTTAGGTTGGCTGCAGTTGGAATGAGTGCTCCTGTGGGTTGCTCTTCTGTCGTTTTCGCTGTTTCGAAATATTCAACTGTGGGGGCCTTCTGTAATGTCTTGCTGTAGTCCACAGTGCGTCTGACCTTGTGTTGCCAGTGCATCAGTAAGTCCTTCCACTTTGCCTCGAAGTCGACAGTTCTCCTCCACCATGTCGAGACACCTTTCTCATTCTGAGGAAGCCATCTAACAACGAATCTGTTAAAGATGACATTCTTGTGTTTTTGTTGCATTGGACAACAAGATCAATAATTTTTTTATGACTCTCCTTTCTACTTGCTGAAGTGGAAACCTCTTCAGCCTCTCCTGAGGTGTCCAAGGGTTGGTAGTCCTCTGCCGTGTTTTGTACACCGTCCTGGGAGACAGCTCGTTCATTTTAGAGGCGAAGCTCCTCTTGCTCGGACCCTGTCCCGTACCTCGTTGCTGCTGTACACGGCACCACGATGATGATTGTGGCGGGATCCCCCTAGGGAATGGCCAACCAAAGATTGGCCGAAGAGGTCAAAACATTCAACGCGTTCGTTGCTACCCAACAAGGAGGAGAGGAAGAAGAGGTTGTCATTCATCGCCTGCGAGCTCAAGATGCGTACCGGGGGTACGCTACACAAGACGCTCTGGAGAAGGCGACGGCCAAGGTGGCTAAAATGACACACACCGAATTCGCCAACTTACGCATACAGATTCTCATCGTCCTAAACAAGCCCTACATAATCACTACAAACATCGACGTCGTCGACGGGCTTGTCAACGGAGCGGTGGGAAGTCTCAAGCTTTGCGAGCGAGGAGTGGTGGTCTTGACTCGGCGGCGCCCGGTTTCGATCCCACGACTCTCTAGCCGCGACGGGAGGTACACACGTGGCGCAATTCTCACTGCGCTACAAACCGAGCCGCAAGCATGGCTACGAACGCGCCTTATGTGCTTCACTCATTCAGATGCTGCGCGCCATCAGGAAGACCTATAACAATGTTTCACGGTTTCACCGATAAGCATTTTAGTGGCCCCTCTCATCATCATTCACTTCGTGGAGATGGCGGGATTTCTTTGTTGTCGTTTTCCCCGCAGGGGGCACCTTGTGTACTCAAGGTGTTTTGGTGAGTAGCGCCACCACGGTCCCGAGCTCCGCAGGGGTGCCTACTGCCGTAGGCACTTGGTGTCTTGCAACACCACGCACCCGAGCACATGTGGGTTGGACCCACCCACGTCCTGGCTGTGCGTGGCTTTGCCGTGTCCGGGAAAAGGGCATCCTGGTGGTTGAGCCAAAGCCAGGGTTGTGTTTGGACCTTCACGGCCCCCTGGCAGAGGCGACACACCACTTCGGCCCCCGCTTCCCGTAGCCGGAGCCCCCAGTCTGACCCGACCTGGGGGGAATCAGCCAGTCGCCTTTTCCTGTCCTCTTCTCCATTCTTTTGCTTTCCTATAGTCTTTCCTAACCCTGTCTTGTCATCTTCTCTCTCCCTTATTTCTCCGTTTTTCCTCCAGGCGGCGAGGGTTAACCCTGTGCGAAGGCTTCACCCTATATCCCGAGCATAGGGTTATAGTGGCGAGGAACAGTTAACGTGCGCTTCAAAGCCACGTTCCCTTGTTGGGTTCGGTGGTGGGTGACTGGCCTTGCCACCGACTTGATTCCATGTTCCATGGCTATCTTCTCAGCTCCCGCAAAACACCCTGATCGACCTCCTAAAAGGGGTCACACCGAAGCACTCCGCACCCAACCACCTCATGGAACCTTTCAGCAAATACCTTGTTGTACACTCGACCGACGAAAAACCTGTCACCGACCTGTCAGTCTTCTTAATTGCCAATTGTATTGAAAACATTGTTGTAAAAGACTACGATTCCAAAAAGATGCCCTCTGGAGACCGCCTTGTTGAAGTTGTGCGAAAAAACCAAAGTGAGAACCTCCTGAAGCAAGAAAAAATTGCCAACTTGGCTGTTACAGTTACGCCACACGCACGCTAAACACTGCCCAAGGTGTTATCTCTGACAAAGAACTCCTCCATGAGACAGATGATGATCTCCTTCAGGGACTGCATGACCAAGGTGTTGTTGGCGTCCGTAGAATTATTATGACAAGAGATTGAGCAGAGATCAAGAACCGACACATCATCCTAACATTTGCTAGCTCTACCCTGCCAGAGACAGTGAAGGCAGCTTTCCTTAGCTGTTGTGTACGCGCCTACATTCCAAACCCGAGCCGATGCTTTAAAGGTCAACACTACGGTCATGGAACTCTAGCTTGCCGTGGCAAGCTCACCTGTGCGAAATGGGGCGAGAATGATCACTCTTCTGATGACTTCAAAAACACAATCATGAAATGTCCGAACTGCAGTGGTTCACACGCTGCATACTCACGATCTTGCCCATATTTCAAGAAAGAAAAAGAGATCATTAAAATCAAAGTAACCGAAAATATCAGTTTCCCTGAAGCACGCCAAAAGCACAAGATGTTTTCGGCTGCATCCTATGCAGACGTCGCCCGCCGGGGGTTGGGGCGACGTTTGGTTAGTACTGCGACACAATGCAGCTTAGCTGATGAGTCGCTGTCGTTAACCCCTTCCGAGCAACCACCAGCTCCCGCCTCTACAGCAGAGGCCCTGGTGGTTCCTCCTCCTGCTGGGCTGCCGTCCACAGCCGAGGACCCCGCCACTACTTCTGTGGAGCCCGTGGAGAATGTGGTGACGGGCGCTGTTGGGACTGGTCCGGCCTCTACCAGTCCAGCTCCATTGGCCTGCACGACACCCGAGGGCATTGAGAGCATGAACTCAGGTGGCCCCACACGTACTCCTTCCCTTCCCGCACCGCAGGTTCCAACCAAGAAGCCTGCGGCCACCTCAGGAACCAATCCGCGAGGTGGATGTCGGATGGACACCATGCCGGTGCCGCCTGATTTGTCAGACGATGACATTTTTATTTTTATTTTATTTATTTAGACAATACTGCAGGCCAGAATTTAGGCCCAAGCAGGAGTGGAAAGATAAAAACATAGCATATCAGGCAAAATGTAATTATACAATCTCTACCAATAAAAATGGCAAACGGAAAAAAAATTTCTACATGTGAAAAAGCTGATCAATTGATGCATGTAGAAGGATCAACATTTGGGCGAGTTGGTACTGGTTATGTATCATCTTGACGAAACAGCGTAAAAAACGGGGACACTAGGAGAGAAAGACAACAGGACGACGCTGACAAGAAAGACAACAGGAAAGACAACAGGACGAGAAAGACAACAGCGTCGTCCTGTTGTCTTTCTCTCCTAGTGTCCCCGTTTTTTACGCTGTTTCGTCAAGATGATACAATTGATGCATGCAGATTAGACGAAGTGAACACAGAGGCAGGAAGACTGTTCCAATCGGATATTGTTCGCGGGAAAAATGAGTATTTATGAGTGTTTGTGCGGGCGAACAATGGGGTAAATTCAAAGGGGTGGTATTGCCTGGTGGGCCGGGAAGAAAGACAGGTCAGATATATTGATGGGTCAATGCGAAGTTTGCGGTTCCGAAGATCGGCAAGGAATTTTAATCGGTTGACTCTTCTTCGGGATTCTAGCGTTAGAATTCCGTGGTTCTGCATTAGAGTGGTAGGGGAATCGTGTCTCTGATAACGGTTATAAATAAACCGAACAGCTTGCCGTTGAATTTGTTCGAGCTTGCCAATAATTTTTTTTGTATGCGGGTCCCAGACCACTGAAGCATACTCAAGGCGCGATCGGATTAACGTATTATAGGCCAACAATTTAACGTTGGGCGGGGAGTGTTTATGTTTTAAGAGTCCCAATTTCCTTCTAGCCGAAGCGCAAATATTGTCAACATGAGCCGACCAGGACAGGTTTCCAGTAATCGTCACACCGAGGTATTTAAAGCTATTTGTTAAGCTCACAGGGGTGTTGTTTATTGTGTAGTGGTATTCAAGAGGGTTCTTTTTGTTTGTTATACGCATGAACACTGTTTTATCTGGGTTTAGTGTCATGCCCCACAGGCTGCACCATGTGAGCACGCCATCGAGACTTTCGTTTAGTGAGACCTGACCGTTAACATTTTTAATATTTTTGAAAAGCAAGCAGTCATCTGCAAATAGACGAATATTCACATCCTGGTTTATACAAGTTGTTATATCATTAAAGGGGTCCTGAAATGCCTTCCGCCAATGCATGGATGTACATGTAACCAAATAAAGCAATGTATTAGCAATCTCCTCCTGCAAGAATTTTGTTAAAGCGATGAGTATTAGCTGAGAAATCGTAAATCGAAAACCGCGCATTATCGTCGCGCCGTATTTCCTCCTCCTTTCAACTGTTTCTTCTCTGTGGCCTCCCCTCCCATGATGCTTCGCTCCTCAGCGGTGACGTACTTCCGCTATTGCGCTCCCACAGACTGCCGTCTGCTACGGGCCAGCTCTTTCGGCTTTTTCGTCTTTGTTGACACCATGGACACTCCTCTAAAGGCTGGAAAAGCGAACGAAAGACCTGGCCGCATGTCTGCGGCCTGGCCTTGCCCTTTCGCGGTGTACGTAGCTGCAGTTGGTATCGGCGGCGAACTCGCAGCCGCGCAGGGAGAATTGTGCGCTCGTTCCCTTTGGTGCACCGCGCACTGTTTATCCAAAAAGCGCGGTCTCAGATGTGGGCCCGCTGGTGCCGGGTCTTATTTTGCGGCGGTTGTAATTCCTACTACCGGCGGCATGTGAAAAAAAGACATTTTAAACCGACACAGAACCCGTGCACAAAACGCGCCGGATCGGATTGCTTTATCAGTGGCGATGAATGCGAAGGCGCAGAGCAAACCAACGCCGCACTCGAGCAGCGAACATCCGTGTTCTGCCAAGCTGCACCCGTGTGTTGGATTCAATACTGATGGGAAAGCGTTGTTTGGACTTGTTTTGATAGTCGTAAAATGTTCAGGCACTCCGGCACTCCGCTAGCAGATCAGCCGGCGAGTCATTTCGGAAAACATTTAACAGATGGCGCCGTATGCATTAGCATGTCCCAACGCAAAACTGATGAGACGTTCTACTAAAACTCCCCTCGCGATGTTTACGTAGCGGGACGCAAAAATTTAGCGTTTAGCGTATGCAAAGGCACAAACGCTGTACTAAAACTCTCTATTAGCAGCAAAATAGCGTGCGGACGTGAGGCTGCTTCCGTTTACAAAGCTGCACGCCGAGCGCTTACGTTTCAAACATAGTGACATCGTTTAAATACACTCGCAAGCACAGTGTAACGTAGTCACATATCAACCGTATGCTCAGGCGACAAGCAAGAGCTTATTTTATGTGGGACGGAGATTGCGCATAAAGGCCCGTTCGCACTTGCGACGAAAGCGAGCGAAAGCGATGGGAATTTCGTCGCTTTGTCGCGCGACGATCGTGTTTGTCGAATTGTCGGGAGAAATTTTCGTCGCGCGACGGAATTCCCGTCGCTTTCGCTCGCTTTCGTCGCAAGCGGGATTGGAAAGTTCTGCCGCTGCCGTCTGCTACGCAGCGCGGAGGCAACCGCGCGATCTGCTCGGGAACACGCACACTCCCGCACGGCAGCGCCCCAAGCGGCAGCCGGCCGCGTACATCGCTCCCGGCGCCCGCCTGGGGCCCGCCCTCGGCACACTAGCAACACTATAGCCAGTATATTTCAGGCACAGTAATGGAGGAAAGATCTTTTGCTTCCGATGAACCAAGTTCTTTGCCCCTGTGTTTTTAAATACGTGAAGTGGTTAGCACGTCGCCCTCACGCAGCTCTGTATCGTCGTAGCATCGCTGACTGTCCGAACGAAGCTTGCAGCTAAGCCAATGCAGCGACCGAAGCTGTGTGTGTGTGTGTGCATCGCCTCCTGTGTGTAGCGTTCGTTTCGCGATGAAATGCGAAGTTGTACTTCTGCGGGTGGATAGTGCTTCCCATGGTCTGGATTATCTTTCTCGAACGACGAACGACTCAACCTCGCATGGGGTATGTGTAGTGTGCCTGGCTAAAAGCCTTCTCGCTTGCGTGCCAGAGTTCAGTGACTTGCTGTTCGTCCCCGCAAACAAGGCGCGAGATGAATGCGGAATTTACGACGGGCAGGAGGAAGCAACCGGTCGTCTGTCAATCGCGGTTCAGACTTGCAACGCATGTTGTGACGTTGGTTCGTTCGAAACGCATGTCTGGTTTGTTTTGAAGTTGAATAAAATGTATGCGTCAAACCCGGGCATTCGGCTCAGGGCATTCTCTGCGATTGCACGAAAGAAGTGCCACGGGGCTTCAACGCTTTCTTTAGGGAACGTACTCAGGTAAAAGAATATCCATGTCGTGTTATGGCCGTATTGCATTCAATACGAACGGTTAAGCGTTTGTTTACACTTGTTTCGTTTGTCGTAAAATGACCAAGCACTCCTCTCCGCTGGCAGATCAGCCGGCGAGCCGACGCTGAGCAGACGACTCATCTCTTTGCCGGAAGTGCGTGAAAAAGCCGCCCAATAGCAGGATGTCTAGCGAATGACGAACATATGGGAATCGATGATGTAGACATGTCAAGATGGCGGCGTCCAAAAACACGAAGGGAAGGGTGTGAAAAAAGCGACAAACTTTGCAACAAAAGTGTGAGGTTTCCGCTGCGCGTAAAAGAGTAATACTTGGCACAGCTGATGTTGACGACCCAATCTAACGATTGCGCTAGTTCATTTAGTGTGCTCAAAATGCCTGTCAGGGCCCCTTTAATATAAATGAGAAAGAGCAGCGGCCCTAGCACGCTGCCTTGGGGGACGCCGGAAATAACGGGGAGGGTATCAGAGTGAAAGCCATTTAAATCAACAAATTGTTCGCGAAGTTCAAGGTATGATATAATCCATTTCACAAGCGAGCAAGGAAAACCGAGTTTGTTTAGTTCAAATATTAGTCCATAGTGAGAGATTTTATCGAAAGCTTTATCGAAAGGAATATTACGTCAATTTGGCCCGATGCATTAATCACAGAAGAGAAGGAATGAATAGTGGAAATTAATTGAGTGGTGCAGGGCAAGCCCCTCCGGAACCCGTGCTGGAAAGGGGAAAGGATGTTGCCCTTATCTAGGAAATCAACTATGTGGTTAGCAAATATGTGCTCCATGAGCTTACAAGCAGAGCTTATCAGGGATATGGGCCGGTAATTTGGAAGCAATGTGTTGTCCCCTTTTTTGAACACCGGTACAACACGAGCGACACGCCACTCTGAAGGGACAATGCCAGTTGAAAAAGATAAACGAAAAATAGCAACCAGAAAGCGAGCTAATGATTCGGCGTAGCGGCGCAGAAAAGAATTGGGTATGTTATCTGGCCCGCACGAGCATTTTGGATCTAAGTTGAGGAGCATCGAGATGGCCACCTCGGCATCTCAACCTGCCCAGCAGGCGCAAAATGAGCGCCGCAGCACTTTTGGCCGTAGGAAAAAAACCACCTCATCGTAGCACAGGCCCTAAACAAGACTCACTGACACGAACCAAATTAGGCAACTTCTCAACTACATCTTTATTATCTTTAATCCATAATAGCTGTTTAAAACAGTTCAATGGAACTGTAGGGGGTCTCATAAAAAACTTGGATGATGTATATGAACTCCTTTATAAACATCAATCCAGTATTGTTTGCCTCCAAGAGACACACCTGAATCCAAAGCAAAGTAACTTTCTTAAACAATACACTGTCTTCAGGAAAGATAGAGATGCCTTCGCTCATTCATCTGGTGGGGTTGCCATTGTGACGCGAAAATCCATTTCATCCCAGTCTATTAGACTACTCACCAGCCTTGAGGCAGTTGCTGGCCGCGTGATCATTTTTAGTCGGCTGATTACAATATGTTCCTTATACATTCCCCCGGATCATCAATTGTCTACCTCAGAATTTGAGTTGTTGGTGGATGAGCTTCCTGAACCATTTATCTTAGTTGGAGACCTAAATGCACACAACAAACTGGGGTTCTGGGCGAACTGACGCTCGTGGCCGCTTCATTGAACATTTCCTAGTATCATCTGGTGCGTGTTTGTTCAACAAAAAACAGCCCACATATTATAACGTCACACACAACAAGTACTCACACATAGACTTGGCAATCGGTTCTGCTGTTCTTTTTGCACTAGTTGAGTGGCAGCTGAAAAAAAAACCGCTTGGAAGTGACAATTTCCCAGTATTCCTGAGATACCTAGACAGAGACCCCTACACTCCCATCTCAACTAAAAGGTTTAAAGAAACCACTGCAGACTGGGAGAAATTTAAGCAGAAATCTCAGCTCGCACACAGTTCCATAGAACACTTGGGTATTGATGAAGCTTGTAGCCTTGTCACGGCACATATCCTTGACGCTGCAGAGAACTTCATTCCCCAGACTTCTGGTAACAAAAGTAACCTAAGGCGGCCCTGGTGGAATGAAGAGTGCCGACAAGCACGCCAGGCACAGAACAAGGCGTGGGGCATTCTTCGCAGGTACCCCACTGCGGACAACCTTGTAGCGTTCAAGCGCACCAAAGCCATGGGAAGGCGCATTCGCCGTCAGGCCAAAAACAACAGCTGGAGGTCCTTCTTAACTTCAATAAATTCTTTCACCGATACAAGAAAGGTTTGGAACAGGATAAGAAAACTAAATGGACAAAGCACACATGGCTTACCCCTTGTTAACACCTCTGGTGGCACCCTCGAGGACCAGGCAAACGCGTTGGCACAACACTTCGAACATGTCTCAAGCTCTTCACATTACACAAGCACATTTATACACTGCAAAAAGTCAGCTGAGCGGAAGTCCATACGTGACCGCATGCAATCAAACGACTCCTATAACTCTCCATTCTCCCTTCATGACCTTATGACAGCGTTGGCTGGTTGCAAGCCTTCGGCGCCAGGTGCAGATAACATTACGTACGGCATGATCAAACACCTTCATACAGACACAATCAATACTCTCCTGTTTTTATTTAACAGAATATGGTGTGCTTGGCACTTTCCTAAGGCATGGAAACAGGCTATTGTTGTGCCACTGCTGAAAGAGGGAAAGGATGCATCCTGTGTTTCAAGTTATCATCTAATTGGCCTGACCAGCTGCTTGTGCAAGCTGTTGGAAAAAATGATCAACAGAAGGTTACTATACTTCCTGGAATACAATGGTATTCTTGACAGCTGCCAGGCAGGTTTTTGGTCGGGCAGATCAACAACAGACCAACTTGTCGCTTTTGAATCCTATGTGAAAAATGCCTTTGTTAACAAACAGTTTTGTATGTCCATATTTTTTGATATAGAAAAAGCATATGACACTGCCTGGCGCTACGGAATCCTGCCAGACCTAAAATCTTTTGGAATTTTTGGGAATATGCTTAATGCCTTTGAAAGCTATTTGTCTGAACGAACATTCAGAGTGAGGGTCGGGGCTGCAGTATCCGCGCTGTACATGCAAGAAAATGGCGTTCCTCTGGGTGGAGTACTTAGTTGCACACTTTTTACAGCTAAGATGAACACACTTGGAAAAGCTCTCCCCCGTACCATGTTTTACTCCATTTACGTGGATGACGTTCATATCAGTTTCCGGTCCTGTAACCTGTCTATCTGTGAACGGCAGTTACAACTTGCCACAAACAGGCTTGTAAAATGGGCCGACGAAAATGACTTCAAGCTAAATCTTCAAAAGAGCACATGTGTCTTATTTTCCAAGAGGCGTGGTATTTACCCTGAGCCCACCGTCCAGCTCAGTGGAGTGGCTGTGCCTGTGAAGAAGGAACACAAGTTTTTAGGGATTGTGCCAGATGAAAAGCTTTCATTTGTTTCACATATAAAGCTACTCAAAATAAAATGTATAAAGGCAATGAATATCCTAAAAGTCCTATCTTACCACTCCTACGGCGCAGATAAGATGTGCCTGCTTAGTGAAGTTTAGTGAAGTCGCGGTTGGACTATGGGAGCGCAGTATGCGGGTCAGCTTCGAAAACCGCTTTAAAAATGCTTGACCCTGTTCTGCACCTTGGGCTTCGCCTTTCGTCAGGAGTCTTCCGAACGAGTCCTGCACAAAGCCTATATGTGAAATGTGACCAATGGTGCCTGGAAGACCCGCGCTTATAAACAGATCTATTGTATGCCATGAAGGCAACATCCATGAAAAATCACCCTTCTTAATTTATTCTCAATGACACCTCTGCCATGCAATCGTTTCTCAGTCGGCCCTTTATATCTATGCCTTTTTCGTTGAGAGTGAAAGTGCACGCTGAAGAGCTTGGGATTTCTTTTAGCGAGACTGACAAAACTTCGATCACAGACCTTGTTGCTCCCTTGGAAATGTCCCCGATTTCTTGTGATTTATCTTTTCGAGCCATAAACAAAAGCACTGCAACAAGAGAACTCATCTTGCAGCACTTCCTACATCTACGACACAAATATCCCTACACAACGTTTTACACAGATGCCTCCAAGTACGCCCATTCTGAGAATGAAAAGCGGTCACTGACCAAGTCAAGGTGAAAAACACAGAGACGTTTCGGAACCCGTACGGGTTCCTTGATCACACTAAGCAGGCAAGAGCCGTAAGTCGCTTCTTATTCTAAAATGTGACGTAATGAACGGGTGTAGCTTGCCGGCAGATTGCCACCTGTCCTATTGATAGTGTCCTTGGTCTTTTGAATGAACACGGATTCCAAAAGTAATCTCGTGGCTGGGTTCTTTTCCTTTGCTATTATAGCGGCGTTATCCCAGTCGATGGAATGACCGTGATCATCGGCATGCTCGGCCAGGGCATTCGACGCTTTCTTGTTGCTGCCCACGTCCCTTTGGTGTTCCTTTTATCTCCTTCTGAAGTTGCCAGTTTCGCTGATGTAACTGCAGCTACAGTCTGCGCATGGTTTCTTGTAGACAACACCGGGGTATCTCTTGCTGTCCAAGCGATATTTCACGTTCACGATCTGATTCCTCAGCTTGTTGGACGGCATGGGGGCAACGCGAAGGTCATACGTTGAAAAGATACGGCTTAAAGCTTCGCTCACCCCAGGAACGTATGGGATGCCGGCGCGTCTTCGATATGACTTGCCCTGGTATGGCCTGGGATTGAGAACACGGTCTTCGGCATTCTTAATAAATTTCTCCGGGTACCCGTTCGTCAGTAATTCTTGATGTATGGTTTCAAGTTCTTTCTTCCTTTCGTCGTCACTTGAGCAAATACGCGTTGCCCGCGTCACAAGAGAAGAAACGACGGATTGCTTGTGACAGGCTGGGTGGCACGAATTAAAATTCAGGTAATGTCCGGTATGCGTCGCATTCCTGTGCACAGCAAACGAAAGAATACTTCCGGTACGCCTCAGCTGGACATCGAGGAAAGGAAGGCTGCTGTCACACTCATATTCTGCAGTGAACTGTATGGAGGCTTCTATCGAGTTAAGAAGAAGCAGGAGCCGTGGGGCATCGTTCCTATTGGTGATGCAGAAGCAGTCGTCCACGTAGCGGACGAATATCTTGGGCTTGGGATGAAAACCAGCGAGGGCCTTCTGTTCAAAGACTTTCATGACCAAATTTGCCGTAGAAACGGATATGGAAGCTCCTATGGCAGTTCCGTGGATCTGCTGGTAAACCTGCTCGCGGTAGGTGAAGTATGTGTTGCTTAAACAAAATTCCAGCAACTCACACGCGTGTTCAACCTCCAAAGGTGTGCGTTCCGCGAGCGTTTTGTCCGCCAGCAGGACCCCCTTGCATGTCGCTACGGCCAAGTCGACAGGAACCGAAGTGAAGAGCGACTTGACGTCGAAGGACACCAATACGTCGTCTTCATCCAGGGAAATGTCGCGGACTTTCTCCACGAAAGCTGAAGAATTGGCAATGTGAGTTGCTGTCTTTCCGACGAGCGGGGCCAACACTTGGTGTAGGTAACCCGAAAGTCGGTGCAGCGGCGACCTTGTGAAGTCGACGATGGGCCGTAGCGGAACGCCTGGCTTATGTACCTTCGGTAAACCGTAAATTGCAGGTGCAGACCCATTGGTACACAGGAGGCGATATTAAAGGTGCTTCTGCTGCGGCGGTACGAACTGAAAAATCTTTGAGAGCAGCTTCTCCAGTTTCGCTTGAAGGCTTGTCGTGGGTTCTTTCTTCATTGCTGCGTAAGTATCCCCGTCCGAGAGCAAATCCATCATCTTCTGGTCGTACTCACTTCTGTTGAGTATCACAACGGCGTTTCCCTTGTCCGCAGGAAGTATGGCAATGGAGGCATTATTCCGGAGGCCCTTGATGGCTTCTTTCTCAGACGGTGAGGACCTGGATTGAGGGCCGCGCGTCCTCCAATTCGATAAAACACCGATTGCGCGGGTGCGAGCCTCATCTCTTACTTCGTGAGGAAGCTGTGTGATGACTCGCTCCACGGCACAAACCACTCTCGTCGGGTTCGGGGAGTCGCCTGAATTGAAGTTTAATCCTTTGTGTAGAATGGCAACTTCAGATGAATTAGGTTTGTACGAAGACAAGTTGAGAACGGCGGCTTTAGTTTGGGTGGGGTCCTGCGGCCTGAGTGCGTCCAGTTTCCTTTCCTGCGACTTTCTGCAGTTCCGTTCCTTTAGCGTTGCCATGAAGTTGGCGTGAAGCTGCACGTCCGGGAAGTCCTCAACAATGATGTGTTCCAGCTGGCGCCTTGCGAAGAACGTTCTTGTTTCCAAATTCTTGATTGTGTGCCGGCATTCTTGGACGCGTGCCGACACTAACTTTTTCTCGGCTTGTCGAATTATCTTATGGCCCCACGCTGACGCTACCGGTGCCTTCAAGCGTAGACTTTTCGGCACAAGGCCTTCCACTTTGCACGTTTTGTTGAAGGACAGATGGCACTTGAAGGCAGCCATTCTTGACGTAAGAGACACGAACTGGCGAATCTTCATTACGGCGTCTTGCCCGTAGTTAGTTCTGTATGATATGTAGTCAAGAGTTCGACGAAAGTTCGTCTGGTCAGGTATCATGATGAGAACGAAAAGCGGTCACTGACCAAGTCAAGGTGAAAAACACAGGGACGTTTCGGAACCCGTTCGGGTTCCTTGATCACACTAAGCAGGCAAGAGCCGTAAGTCGCTTCTTATTCTAAAATGTGACGTAATGAACGGGTGTAGCTTGCCGGCAGATTGCCATCTGTCCTATTGATAGTGTCCTTGGTCTTTTGAATGAACACGGATTCCAAAAGTAATCTGGTGGCTGGGTTCTTTTCCTTTGCTATTATAGCGGCGTTATCCCAGTCGATGGAATGACCGTGATCATCGGCATGCTCGGCCAGGGCATTCGACGCTTTCTTGTTGCTGCCCACGTCCCTTTGGTTTTCCTTTAATCTCCTTCTGAAGTTGCCCGTTTCGCCGATGTAACTGCAGCTATAGTCTGCGCATGGTTTCTTGTAGACAACACCGGGGTATCTCTTGCTGTCCAAGCGATATTTCACGTTCAAGAGCTGATTCCTCAGCTTGTTGGACGGCATGTGGGCAACGCGAAGGTCATACGTTGAAAAGATGCGGCTTAAAGCTTCGCTCACCCCAGGAACGTATGGGATGCCGGCGCGTCTTCGATATGACTTGACCTGGGATGGCCTGGGATTGAGAACACGGTCTTCGGCATTCTTAATAAATTTCTCCGGGTACCCGTTCGTCAGTAATTCTTGATGCATGGTTTCAAGTTCTTCCTTCCTTTCGTCGTCACTTGAGCAAATACGTGTTGCCCGCGTCACAAGAGAAGAAACGACGGATTGCTTGTGACAGGCTGGGTGGCAGGAATTAAAATTCAGGTAATGTCCGGTATGCGTCGCCTTCCTGTGCACAGCAAACGAAAGACTAGTTCCGGTACGCCTCAGCTGGACATCGAGGAAAGGAAGGCTGCTGTCACACTCATATTCTGCAGTGAACTGTATGGAGGCTTCTGAAAAATCTGAACTGAAAAATCTTTGAGAGCAGCTTCTGCAGTTTCGCTTGAAGGCTTGTCGTGGGTTCTTTCTTCATTGCTGCGTAAGTATCCCCGTCCGAGAGCAAATCCATCATCTTCTGGTCGTACTCACTTCTGTTGAGTATCACAACGGCGTTTCCCTTGTCCGCAGGAAGTATGGCAATGGAGGCATTATTCCGGAGGCCCTTGACGGCTTCTTTCTCAGACGGTGAGGACCTGGATTGAGGGCCGCGCGTCCTCCACTTCGATAAAACACCGATTGCGCGGGTGCGAGCCTCGTCTCTTACTTCGTGAGGAAGCTGTGTGATGACTCTCTCCACTGCACAAACCACTCTCGTCGGGTTCGGGGAGTCGCCTGAAGAATGCCGAAGACCGTGTTCTCAATCCCAGGCCATACCAGGGCAAGTCATATCGAAGACGCGCCGGCATCCCATACGTTCCTGGGGTGAGCGAAGCTTTAAGCCGTATCTTTTCAACGTATCACCTTCGCGTTGCCCACATGCCGTCCAACAAGCTGAGGAATCAGCTCGTGAACGTGAAATATCGCTTGGACAGCAAGAGATACCCCGGTGTTGTCTACAAGAAACCACGCGCAGACTGTAGCTGCAGTTACATCGGCGAAACTGGCAACTTCAGAAGGAGAATAAAGGAACAACAAAGGGACGTGGGCAGCAACAAGAAAGCGTCGAATGCCCTGGCCGAGCGTGCCGATGATCACGGTCATTCCATCGACTGGGATAACGCCGCTATAATAGCAAATGAAAAGAACCCAGCCACGAGATTACTTTTGGAATCCGTGTTCATTCAAAAGACCAAGGACACTATCAATAGGACGGATGGCAATCTGCCGGCAAGCTACACCCGTTCATTACGTCACATTTTAGAATAAGAAGCGACTTACGGCTCTTGCCTGCTTAGTGTGATCAAGGAACCCGTACGGGTTCCGAAACGTCTCTGTGTTTTTCACCTTGACTTGGTCAGTGACCGCTTTTCGTTCTCATCATGATACTTGACCAGACGAACTTTCGTCGAACTCTTGACTACATATCACACAGAACTAACTACGGGCAAGACGCCGTAATGAAGATTCGCCAGTTCGTGTCTCTTACGTCAAGAATGGCTGCCTTCAAGTGCCATCTGTCCTTCAACAAAACGTGCAAAGTGGAAGGCCTTGTGCCGAAAAGTCTACGCTTGAAGGCACCGGTAGCGTCAGCGTGGGGCTATAAGATAATTCGACAAGCCGAGAAAAAGTTAGTGTCGGCACGCGTCCAAGAATACCGGCACACAATCAAGAATTTGGAAACAAGAACGTTCTTCGCAAGGCGCCAGCTGGAACACATCATTGTTTTATTTATTTATTTATTTATTGGTACCTCAAGGGCCCTTTTGGGGCATTACATGAGGGGTGGGCAGGAAAAATAGGCAGGCAAAATACAGTGCAATGATGTAAACAATAAGGGTTACACGTCATGACACAAATCTTGTATCGCAGACCTAAAACGAGTGCTATCAGTAATAACGGCGATGTCGGCAGGAAGATTGTTCCAGTCATGCGCTGTATGAACAAAAAATGAACGTTGAAAAGTTGTAGTGTGAGCGCGTGGTGGGTAAACAGCGTTACGATGGCTGTGGCGCGATGTTTTAGGAGGGGGTAGGATGAACTGATTGTTTGGGGGCAAGGTATAAAAAAACCGGTGATAAACAGACAGGCGTGCTATCTGTCGACGGGAGGTGAGAGGAGGGAGGAGAAGTTGCGATTTTAATGCTGAGATGCTTGAGTGATACGAATAATCTGAAAGGATGAATCTGGCTGCGCGGTTTTGAACGGATTAAAGGATGTTACAGAGGTTTGCTTGGTGTGGGTCGTAGATGGCGTTGCCGTAATCGAGTTTGGAGAGAACGAGTGTTTTGTATGCAAGTAATTTAACAGACGATGGTGCTAAGGAAAGGTTGCGACGTAAATAACCGAGAACACGATTTGCTGCGTTAGTAATTTGACTGATATGGTAGGACCAAGTTAAATCGTGACTGATGTGGATGCCTAAGTACTTGACTGACGTACAGGAGGGTACTGCAGTATTGTTTAGGTAATACGATTGGGGAAATAGGACTTCCCGGACGTGCAGCTTTACGCCAACTTCATGGCAACGCTAAAGGAACGGAACTGCAGAAAGTCGCAGGAAAGGAAACTGGACGCAGTCAGGCCGCAGAACCCCACCCAAACTAAAGCCGCCGTTCTCGACTTGTCTTCGTACAAACCTACTGCATCTGAAGTTGCCATTCTACGCAAAGGATTAAACTTCAATTCAGGTGACTCCCCGAACCCGACGAGAGTGGTTTGTGCCGTGGAGCGAGCCATCACACAGCTTCCTCACGAAGTAAGAGACGAGGCTCGCACCCGCGCAATCGGTGTTTTATCGAAGTGGAGGACGCGCGGCCCTCAATCCAGGTCCTCACCGTCTGAGAAAGAAGCCGTCAAGGGCCTCCGGAATAATGCCTCCATTGCCATACTTCCTGCGGACAAGGGAAACGCCGTTGTGATACTCAACAGAAGTGAGTACGACCAGAAGATGATGGATTTGCTCTCGGACGGGGATACTTACGCAGCAATGAAGAAAGATCCCACGACAAGCCTTCAAGCGAAACTGCAGAAGCTGCTCTCAAAGATTTTTCAGTTCGTACCGCCGCAGCAGAAGCACCTTTACTATCGCCTCCTGTGTACCAATCGGTCTGCACCTGCAATTTACGGTTTACCGAAGGTACATAAGCCAGGCGTTCCGCTACGGCCCATCGTCGACTTCACAAGGTCGCCGCTGCACTGACTTTCGGGTTACCTACACCAAGTGTTGGCCCCGCTCGCCGGAAAGACAGCAACTCACATTGCCAATTCTTCAGCTTTCGTGGAGAATGTCCGCGATATTTCCCTGGATGAAGACGACGTATTGGTGTCCTTCGACGTCAAGTCGCTCTTCACTTCGGTTCCTGTCGACTTGGCCGTAGCGACATGCAAGGAGGTCCTGCTGGCGGACAAAACTCTCGCGGAACGCACACCTTTGGAGGTTGAACACGTGTGTGAGTTGCTGGAATTTTGTTTAAGCAACACATACTTCACCTACCGCGAGCCGGTTTACCAGCAGATCGACGGAACTGCCATGGGAGCTTCCATATCTGTTACTACGGCAAATTTGGCCATGGAAGTCATTGAACAGAAGGCCCTCGCTGGTTTTCATCCCAAGCCCAAGATATTCGTCCGCTACGTGGACGACTGCTTCTGCATCACCAATAGGAACGATGCCCCACGGCTCCTGCTTCTTCTTAACTCGATAGAAGCCTCCATACAGTTCACTGCAGAATATGAGTGTGACAGCAGCCTTCCTTTCCTCGATGTCCAGCTGAGGCGTACCGGAACTAGTCTTTCGTTTGCTGTGCACAGGAAGGCGACGCATACCGGACATTACCTGAATTTTAATTCGTGCCACCCAGCCTGTCACAAGCAATCCGTCGTTTCTTCTCTTGTGACGCGGGCAACACGTATTTGCTCAAGTGACGACGAAAGGAAGAAAGAACTTAAAACCATACATCAAGAATTACTGACGAACGGGTACCCGGAGAAATTTATTAAGCATGCCGAAGACCGTGTTCTCAATCCCAGGCCATACCAGGGCAAGTCATATCGAAGACGCGCCGGCATCCCATACGGTCCTGGGGTGAGCGAAGCTTTAAGCCGTATCTTTTCAACGTATCACCTTCGCGTTGCCCACATGCCGTCCAACAAGCTGAGGAATCAGCTCGTGAACGTGAAAGATCGCTTGGACAGCAAGAGATACCCCGGTGTTGTCTACAAGATACCATGCGCAGACTGTAGCTGCAGTTACATCGGCGAAACTGGCAACTTCAGAAGTAGGTTAAAGGAACACCAAAGGGACGTGGGCAGCAACAAGAAAGCGTCGAATGCCCTGGCCGAACATGCCGATGATCACGGTCATTCCATCGACTGGGATAACGCCGCTATAATAGCAAAGGAAAAGAACCCAGCCACGAGATTACTTTTGGAATCCGTGTTCATTCAAAAGACCAATGACACTATCAATAGGACAGATGGCAATCTGCCGGCAAGCTACACCCGTTCATTACGTCACATTTTAGAATAAGAAGCGACTTACGGCTCTTGCATGCTTAGTGTGATCAAGGAACCCGAACGGGTTCCGAAACGTCTCTGTGTTTTTCACCTTGACTTGGTCAGTGACTGCTTTTCGTTCTCATCATGATACCTGACCAGACGAACTTTCGTCGAACTCTTGACTACATATCCGCCCATTCTGTGTCATGCGCTGCACATGGCCAAAACTTTGCTATCACAAAGACAATAAACAAAAATACCAGTAGTTTTACAGCTGAGGCACAGGGCATTTTAACCACTGTGGAACACATTACGGAAACCAGAATACACAGTTCCATTATTTTTACAGACTCCCTGAGTGTAGTACTAGCTCTCCATTCAGGAAAACCAACGAGAAACATTATTTTAAACCGTCTTATCAAATGCATAATGTCTGCTTACGCTCTAAAATTGACTGTAGTAGTGTGCTGAGTACCTGGGCACAGCGGAATTTCGGGCAATGAAATTGCTGACCAGAATGCTGCTGTGGCGGCTCTCCGCAGTGTTGTAGATATCCCACATGTGCCCTACCTAGACATGAAACCACTTGTTCGGAGTATGCTTCGGAGGCGCTGGCAGGCACAGTGGGACACACAAATCGAAAACAAAGTGCACATTATAAAACCACACATAGGGAAATACAATACAGAGGAACGGAACAGGTTAACAGAAATATCAATATGCAGATTAAGAATAGGTCACACACACGCTACACACTCATATCTTTTAAATGGAACCCCACCACCATCTTGTGAGAAATGCGGACGAAGACTTACAGTCCTCCATGTATTGATTGAATGCTTGGCATACCATGACGCAAGGAAACGACACTTCCCAGAACTATACACCTACACGATACCCTTACACCCATCCTTGTTTTTTTCTGATCAACCCCCGATTAGAAGTGAACGCCTTTTAGCCTATCTCGCTGACATCGGATTTTTAGCACTCATCTCATACCATGTCTGACATCAGGACCACCCAATGCAAATAGTGAGGGTGGTTCTGATCGTTTTCATAACGTGCCAGGGACGTCACCGCCATCCCTGTTATGTTATGGCGCTCCCAGCACACACATAAACATCGTCACTGTTACCTCTTATCTTATTCATCTTCGCTTTTTAGAGTAAGGGCCTTTTACACCTATATATACACTATTTTTATCAAGTACATCACAATCATCGCCATGGCATTTTAAGAAATGTGGTGACAAAACACACATTGTCTTGGCGCTCTTTGTCCTCAGACGCCCTTGCGCCAATAAAATATACGTAGTAGTAGTAGTAGTCTTTGTTGTCGTTTTGTATTTCGAGCAGTTGGTCTTCCGTCCCGCATCTTCTCCATCTGTTGTGCCTCCGTTGATCTTGCTTGGGGGGTCGAAGCATGATGGAGTGGACTCACTGTTCGTGTCCTCGAATCTATGTCTGTTGGCATCGTCATTTCTTCACTTTCTTGGTTGTCTTCTTTTCCCTTCTTTTTTCTTTTGCTTCTTTTCATTTTGCAAAGTCTTCCTCGTTTCCTTCGGTTGGGTTAATTGCTGCCTCCTTTAAGTCGCTTTTTCCTTGTCCTGCCAATTTGGCGGAACCATATTTCTGGTCTAGGCCGCTGCTTCTCAAAAATGGCTGCGCCCATGTTTTTTTGTTTTTCTCGCAATCGTGCATGACGACTTTTTGGGCTTTTTCTCAATTTCTTAGGCCGTTTTTTGTGCAATAAACGTCCACAGACTGTATTCGAGCTCTACAATTCCTTATTGAACCAGATCGCAACGTTTGCATGCAGTTTTCAGCTTCGAAAATACGTTCTTTGGCGCGTAGACGGCGGTATGACACAGAACCTAGGTTTATTTTGCTGTTCATGCAATATTCAACTCCACTGAGTGAAAATTGATGCTCACCGCCTGGTGTTCTTGTATTCTTCACCTTTTGAGGGTCTTCTCCCTTGGTGTTCTCGTTGTTTTCTTGTTCCGTTGGTGATCTGTGGTCTCTTGTTTTTCGCGAATTGCCCACGGCTGTCAAGTCCTTTGATGCTTGTTTCACGTGTAAGTCAAGTCCGTCGTGTCTGAAACTTCACGCAGGGATTCTCGGAAGGTTACAATCAAGATTCGCTACTTCGATTTTTGAATAATCAATGATGAAATTACTGAAAACTCACTTTTTATGAGAGCCGCGGTCCGCATGGGACGTTCGCCGCGCCTCCTCTCGGATGACATTATGTTCGCGTTCTGACGCTTCGTTCACCACCCATCAGGACGAAAAACGAGTTGTGAAAATTCTGTTGCTTACAATTTTGTTTGTTGGCCCGTTGCTGATACCGCCAACGCGTTTTGATGATCACCTGGTCGTAATAAATTTTTTGTGGTGTTCTTTTTCGACACAGTTCCTCCAAGGTATGCACCGCAGCCCGCAATGCAATACTCCCCCCCCCCCCCCCCCGCACATGGCAGTTAATTTTTGATTTGATTTGATTTGCTTTTAATGCTTGCCCGAAAAAACAACAAAGAAATTCGTTTCGCGCAAAGGGAGCCGGGAAAAAAGCCGTAATAACAGCTTGACGAGCCCCAGCCTCCGGTGCAGACAGGCGGCAAACGGCATTGGCTAATATTAACAGAAATCCCACAAACAAAAAAACGCAACGTATATACAATATATGCAGTGACTATAAACAGCACTCAAAATACATACTGAGCAACGTTTCGAAAAGTAGTAAAAATGCGAAATACAATAGCAAGAAAGAGAAAGATATTTATTCTAATAACAACATCATGAGTTGAGTGTAAAGATGCTGCGTAGATGGTTAAAAGGAATGGTAGAAATGTCTGGATAATTATTAAGCAAAGACGGCAATCTGTGTCGCAACATTTGTTCCCCGTAATTTTTTCGGAATTTTTTTACTTTCCAGGTTTCAGGATTGCGAGTAGAATATATCGGATAGAGCTTTTCTAGACTGGGTAGATTAATTAGTGAACCGTTATTTATTACAGCTTGTTTGTAACATCGGCAAAGTTTATAGCTGTAAATAGAATCCATGCGAATAACATTGTACTTTTTAAATAGTTCTCATGTAGGAGAACCTTGCTGAACCTTGCTGACTAGGCGAGTAGCTCGTTTTTGTAAGACTGTTATTTTACCTATATTTTCCCGAGTTGTGGTAGCCCAAATGAGTACGCTGTAGTTAAGCATAGAGCTGAAAATAGAGTTGTAAAGTAGAAAGTTAACTGAGACTGGAAACGAACAACAATAACGGCGCATAAGACCAGTGGCCTGGGATAATTTCTGGACTAAATAGTCAGTGTGTTTATTCCATGACATAGTTTCTTCAAAATATACACCTAATGTTTTGAAACATTGAACGAATTCAACTGGAGTCTGATTGATTAAAATAGGATCAACTGTGCTGATTTTACGACGTGGATGAAAAAGTACTGCTTTTGTTTTGCTAGCATTCAGTTTTAAATTATTGTTTGATGCCCAGCTGCTAATACTTGCAAGAGTCTTATTGGCGTGATTTGCGAAATCAATACCTGAGCAACCGGGAAAAAAAAAACTTTGATTGGTCTTCAGTCTCGCGGCATAGTATAATGCTACCAGTAGCCATAGTGGGCCTCTGCGGCCGCTGTGATGGCTGCGTGGAGTTTAGACTGCACCCAGTTATAAGGCTGACTGTGCATAGTTTGCGTCAAAGTCAGGGTCCTTCATAGTTATTGTATATGCTTTTTTTCCTGGGGCTGTAAAGAGGAACTCCAAGGACCTTGATGGCAAGAGTGGTGCCTATTGGGCACATGCCGATTTCCACGGCCGACACGATCCTTTAAGGAGCGAGCACGGAGCTCAGTTATTCGTTACGGCAGCAGAAATTTCATTTCATTTCATATCTTTTTTTTTTCAAAAGAACCGCTGGATAGACTCCGGGGATGAAGGCTGCGACCAGTAGGTTTGTATAGGGCCAGGAGCCGTTGTACACGACAGCCCACGATAGAACGAAACAAACTACGTAGTATTTTGTTTTTGAGAGTGAAAGTTTATTTCGTAAACGAAATATAAACGTATCAGTTAACAGACGAGGGTCCTTGAGTCAAGAGACTGAAAGGGTACCCCGATTAATACACAAAATGATTGCATGGAAGTTGCAAGTGGGCGTACGGCCCAGTAAATCAGCATGCAGTATAAAAAGGTAAGAACAATGAGCGTATTGTGTACATACAACTCAAAAAGGTAGCCTAACCTAATACAAAAAGTAGTACAGTCAATTCGTAAATAGCCAAGAAGGTAGCAAAGGCATACGAGAACTTCATGTGTTACACGCAAGAAGTCAGAACACTGGTGCTTGCTACAGCAAACGAAATTCTCAAAGATGTTCTTCGAAGCATGTTACAAACGGAGATGCTTTGACACCCATTGGTAAATTATTCCGAAATGTGACTGCTATTAACAAGTGGTTTTCTTACGTAATTAGCCATAACACTTGGTAATATAAAACTGTGATTGCTTGGAGGCGTGGTAACGCTTTTACGGCATAAAATTGTAACGTCGATGAGGTCATATGCAACTTTGCAGTGCCTCAATTTGTAAAAAAAAGTTTTGAAGTTACATTGAAATAGCACTTTGTTGAATAGTCTTGTATTCTGACGTAGTAGTGCTGAGGCAGAGGAACGACACTTACTAAATGCTATAATGCGAATGCACTGGTTTGGAAGATGTTGAACAGATGCCACGTGAGAAATGTACGTGTTGCCGTATCAAATGTCGCAATGAAAATGGCGGTGAACAAAAGCAATATATACAGACAATAAAACTGCATGAGGGAAAAGACACCGGGCCGTAATTAAAGCTTGGATGCCAAAAGCCGTTTTTCGGATGAGGTGGGAAAAGTAAGAACTAAATGTCAGTTTAACATCAAGATGTATGCGAAGCAATGTAACGCCACGAAGAAAAAAAGCTGATGGGTTTTTCATAAGACCTACACACATGAGTTTAGTTTTTACAGGGATAATAAGTAAATAGTTGTCGTGTCCCCATAATAACAAGTACTGCATTCAAGCTTTACTTAAGACATATTATTCATTTATCAGACAAAGAATTGGTTGTATCGCCTGCATACACGACACAATGAGAAGAATTGAGACAATCCAGAAGGTCTTCAATACACACAATAAAAAGCAAAGGACCTAGAATAGATCATTGAGGTTCTAGTTTCAGAAAAGGTTCTAGTTTCAGACAAAGCGTTAGCCACTTTTAGAAATAATAGTGGCGGTCCGGTTATGCAATAATTTTGTAAACAATTGCATGATTATTCGTATCAAACGGCTTTGTAAAGTCTAAGAAAACTGAAGCCACAGAATTTCAAGAGTAAATAGATTTCTTAATGAAGTATGTAAGGGATTGTTAGGTTGGTTTCAGACCGGTTTCAGACCGGAAACGGAACTGACATGGATTCAGTAGGTTATATTTATTGAGGTAGCTCTTCAGTCGTTGTTGTTCAGACGTTCGGAAAATATCTATTCAATGAGTTCAATTAGAAAAAGAGAGAATGGAAATCGGGCACTAATTACATATCAATAACCGACCCCCTTTTTTGAAAACTGGATCACTGTTGCTTTCTTTTTAAAAAAGGTCGAAAAGTGCCAGACCTAAGGATAATTTATTATATGACTGAGTATGTTTACATCTAAATCGGCAACTAACTTCAAATGACGAATAGAAATTTTATCTAGGCCTGGGCTTGTGTTTCTCATCATAACAAGCATAGAAATCACTTCTCATTCTGTAACCCGGAATAAAAAATAGATTGGCTATCCCGGTGCATACCAAGCTGTTGCAAACTGTGTGTAAACGGACGAGAAATAATCGCAAAAGGCATCGGCAATATTATTGGGATCAGTCGGGTTTATTTCATTGTAGGACATTTTTGATATTGATGTATTATAGGGGTCGTGAAGATATTTTCAAAAAATTGTGTTGTGTGGTTATCTAGAACTGTGAAACCTTCTTTATATAAACAAACCACGCATAGCCGTTTCGTGGCACAATTTCGGAAACTACCTAAATGCAGTTACGGTATCACCGAGGCTTTCCTCCGCAAATTGTGAAGTGACGTCACGTTAAGAAACCAATCAGAGCTCCCCCTTGTCTGCACAGCATGTGAGCATAGAGCGGGCTCCCAAAGGGGCAGATCTAGCTACAGCATCAGCGCCACGATGAAACTCGCCCACAACTGAACGGGAGGTGTCTGGCCTTTGATACGACTGATGAATATGGCCGAACCCTCATGCGGGAGACACATGTCCGTCTGAGCAATCCGGTTTCCGACGCGGCGCGGCCAAAAATCTAGCAGATTGGATGCGCGCAGTAGCGGCCAAACCGTTCTCTGGGCGGAGCAACGAGCGGGGACGCGTGCTTTACCGCCTGTGTGTAGACCCTTCCGTCAACAACGCGGGCGTGTGGCGCAGGCAGAAGCACGACCAGGCAGAAGTAACCAGGTTTAAACTGGGAAGTAAAGTAAACTCTGAACTGTTTGCGCTGTTTTGCACTAGTCTAAACTGTCGTTCTGCAAGCCGGTATTCTCGCTCAAGCTTGCCGGCGTCTGTCTCACATAGCATCTAATGTCAGTTACTCGAACGTGACCTACTTCATCTCGCGAGATAAATGACAGAAAGCATAAAATGGGACTTTACTACATGAACCAGTTTATCGAAGGAACTTGGAGCTGTCAGAAATTAAAACCAAGCCGCCTTTTACTCATCAAGCGCAGAAATAACCATCGAGAGGCCCGTCGCCGAGTCCCACCATCACGCGTTCCATTGCTTTACTGTTAACGATGCTTCGTTAATTGAATATGCTTCCCTATTGCTTACTGCTAAAGCGTATAACAGTAAGATAAAGCTCTGGTTAGACAAAAATTAAAACGAACCACAGTGCAGGGTTACAAATACGCAGTGGGCTTTTATGCCCGCAGTTTTCGGCCGCGCAAGCTTTTCTGTCTCTGATCGAGTGTCTGACTTCAATGCAGGCGGCCCCGGCGGCGCAAGATGGAATCGCGCGCGGCTTGTGCCATTTAATACAAAGAGGTCCGATGACAATTTGGCAAAACAACGTCGCTAACATCAGCAGCAGGGGAACCGAGTAAAAACAACCGGTAGGTTCTACCGCAACTGGAGCAGTCACACCACCGGTGCCTTCAATAGAAAACCGTTTATGGCAACAAATAAAGGACGCATCATTTTTAAAATGCGGGTGGGCAGCTTTACAAAATAGTAGGGATAAAGAGCGCTTCACTCTCGAACGTCCTTAACACGACGTCACAGTAGCGCTGTCGACCGACGATGCGTGCATGGTCGCTTACGATGCGCCTCGAAACGAGCATTGTGAGGTCGTCTCCTAAGTTCCAGAAGCAACTTAGTAGCAAAATATTTGGGACTGATGTTCTTGAAAGGTTGTTCACGCAGATACAATTATGCAAAGGCAAATGCATTTTGTCTTCACGACTCCTTTAACTGTAAACATGCTAAAGAAGGTATTCAATAGATTTCATTTTTTGGGGGGGCCGTTTTTGTTTTCAGAAAATTCATCTTCATAGTGACGTTTTCTTGCCCGTTTTAAGAGAATGTTGAGGAGGCAGCACTGTTTCTTGTATCACTTAATTGTATTAGGTCATACAAGTGATACAGATAATCATACATGGTTACAAACAGAAATACCGCAACTCCGCGTGTACGGTAAGTCCAATTTACGTTCACAGCATATACAGCAGACAGAGGTAGTACACACAATACAATGTAGGAAATTAGCTGTATAGGAATCAACGTAACTCCAACTGCCACATACATCACTAAAACGAAAACACTGGTCAAAGGACGATGCAATGAACGTGTACACTTTATTTACAATCATAAGAATTTAGTTCAGGTACTCGCTCTCCCATCTGTAGTCAGTTCTGAAAGCCCATTGTTATTCTCACTCATGTTGATAAAATACTCGTAATGTAATTCTTTTTCGTAATGTTTTTAGAAAAAATAAAGGCCTTGTGAACGTATTAGGCGGGAACGGTAAGTTAAGTTTCAGAGACTTACGCACACGGATTACGTGCCGCAGCGAGGGGCTTTGTGCGAGGCCAGCAAATGTGAGACTATAAGACGCAGCTGCAGCGTGGCCACTGTCACCCCTGAAGAAGAAGCCGAGCCGGCTTCGAAACGTCGGGTTTTTGCCTTTTTGCATTGTATTGGTTGAACTTCCCAACCAGACAGAAGTCTGTCGAAATGTTCACTTTCAAGTCTATCAGCCAAGGCTTTGGCCATGACACCATGCAGCTCGTCAAGCGCTACATCGCTCGCTTGGCACTCTCCCCTCGGTGTACGCACACGGATTACGTGCCGCAGCGAGGGGCTTTGTGCGAGGCCAGCAAATGTGAGACTATAAGACGCAGCCGCAGCGTGGCCACTGTCACCCCTGAAGAAGAAGCTGAGCCGGCTTCGAAACGTCGGGTTTTTGCCTTTTTGCATTGTATTGGTTGGAGCCTAATTAAATCTCAGTTCAGTAACTTCCCAACCAGACAGAAGTCTGTCGAAATGTTCACTTTCAAAACTTATACCGTGTAAGAAAGTTTCATTCATTTCATTTCATTTCATTTTATTTTCCTTAAAGACCCCCAAATGGGGATATTACATAAGGGGTGGTGTAAGCACAGGAAATAGTAATTTGTAGACACAAAATTTAACAGGACAGGTGAGCCGTTACTTCGGAACTGAAAGAAGACGGGCTGGTGATGGCGGCGATATGGTGTGGAAGGCCGTTCCAGTCCTTAGCCGCGCGGGGAAAAAAGGAGGCAGCGAAGGTGGTGGTGCGGGTACGGTGACCTGAAACTTGAAGTGTATGACCGGTGCGATGAGATATATACGTCGGTGGAATGATCTAGGGTGCGCAGTTGAACGAAGAATAAAAGAATCTATGAAACAGAGAAAGGGTGCCGATGCGACGTCGAAAAGAAAGAGGCTCCAGTCCCGATTGTGATTTTAAAGTTGAAATGCTGATATCGTTGGAGTATGCGGAATGGATGAACCTGGTAGCACGGTTTTGAACAGGTTCAAGTGCGTTGATGAGATATATTTGGTGTGGGTTCCAGATGGCGCATGCGTATTGAAGTGTGGAAAGAACAAGAGATTTGTATGCGAGTTGCTTGACATGTGGCGGAGCATGGCGCGGATCACGTTTGAGAAAACCAAGCGTTCTATTGGCTGAGGCGATAATGTTGGTTACGTGAGCCTTCCATGAAAGATCATGCGACAGGATAACACCGAGGTATTTGAACGAAGGTACTAGGTTTATTGGAACGTTAGAAATGCTGTACTGAAAAGCTAAAGGGTTATGCCGGCGGGTAAACGATATAACTTTACATTTAGAAGGATTGAGTGTCATCAGCCACACATCGCACCATCCTTGAATATGAAGGAGGTCTTGTTGTAGGGCTAGCTGATCGGATGTGTTGGTGACGGGCCGTGAAATGACGCAGTCATCAGCGTACAGACGAATATGACTTGAAATGTGCGATGGGTGGTCATTGATGTATATAGAAACAGGAGGGGGGCGAGAACAGACCCTTGTGGGACGCCGGACATTACTGGATGCGAAGTTGAAGACTGGTTGTTTACTGTTACAAATTGCGAGCGGTTGCTTAGAAATTCTCTTATCCAGTTAAAAATGTTTCTGTCTAAGTTGAGCTGAGAAAGTTTAAGTAGAAGACGTTGGTGGGGAACCTTGTCAAAGGCCTTAGCGAAGTCGAGAAATATGACATCTGTTTGCAGGTTAGCATCAAGGTTAGAATGGAGGTCATGAAGAAAGATGGCTAGTTGGGTTTCGCAGGAAAGCCCTCGACGGAAACCATGCTGGGAAGGGTGAAAGAAGTTGTTGGAATCTGATAAATTCATGATTTCGGAATAAATGACGTGTTCGATGAGTTTGCAGGGAATGCTAGCGAGAGAGATGGGACGATAATTGAGTGGTGAGTTCCTATTACCTGATTTGAAGATGGGAAAGACCTTCCCCACCTTCCAGTCGTATGGTATATCGCCTGTAGAAAGGGACTGTGAGAAAATTAAACACAAATACATGGCAGAAATATGCATAGTGTTTTTTAGCAGCTTCATGATAATGTCATCTATACCAGAAGATGTTGTTGCTTTGCTGTTTTGGATTAGTGACACAATGCCGTCTATAAAAAATTAAGAGGGGAGTGATTTCAGCTAAGGGAAAACAAGGTACACCGCTCTCCGCAATAAAGACCGAAGAAAAAGCGGAGTTAAAAAGATCCGCAGAATCAGCATTGGAAGCAACTTCACCAGTATCACTTGCGAGTGAGATCATGCGCAGTTCGTCAGGGTTTATCACCTGCCAGAAACGCCTCGGATTATGGTTTAGTATGCTGGCCAGATCACTAGTGAAGAACTTGTATTTCGCGTCTTTGATGGCGACAAAATAGTCGCTCTCCGCGGCATAGTATTTCTGCCATGCGCTAGTGGTGTTCTTTTCTTTGGCTGCGCGAAAAAGACGCTTCTTTTTATTTGCCTATCTTTTTAATGAGTTGGTAAACCACGGTTTCTGGCAGTTTACACAAATTGTTTTTTTAGGTATGTACTTATTCGCTAGAGCGGTTATTTTTTCTTTAAAAAACAGCCAGTTGCTGTTTGTGGATCGTTGGTCAAGATTCAATTCAAAGTCCGGAAGAGAAGCAGCAAGTCCGTCATTAATAGCCTGATAGTTACCCTTATCGTATAACGTGATGGTTTTCTTGCGGATAGTGCGGGAGGGTAGCGTAAAGGCAAAATCTGCATGTATGACTTTATGGTCGCTTATCTGGCGCAGGTAAGTAATTGATGACAAGCTCTGAGGCTGGTTAGTTAGGATCAAATCTAAGATATTAGCGGAATTGCGTTCAATGCGTGTTGGTTCAGAAACTAGTTGGGTGAGATTATAATGCAGACATAATTCTACAAATTCCTTTGCATCCGCGGGAGTAACAACTGAAAGATTTTCGCTGGTTCAATCGATACTAGGGAAATTAAAATCACCAAATATCAGAACATGAGTATTAGGGTGTGCGGAAGTAAGCAGATTTAGCATGTTATTATGTTCCTGGGAGAAGTTTGGGTTGCTATGCGGCGGTCTATAGCAAACTCTTAGAAGGACGGACTGAGGTGAGGCATGTACAAGTATAGTACCTCGAGACTGGAGGTAATATTCACGACAGAACAAATTAACTGATCACTTATAGCGATTACGACACCGCCACCGCGTGACCCAGTGCGATCCTTCCGGTACACATGGAAGTTTGGCAAGTCATTCAGTAGTTCTTCATCTGATATGTCATTAGAGCCAGGTTCCCGTAAGGATCAATAGGTTGCTCTGGGATGAGAAGACAAGGTTAGATACGACTTCCCGCTTGGGGAGAAAACTCCGTATATTGGTGAACACTGCGGAAAGGGATAACTGAGTTTTGCTGGAGCGGGGAGTTCTGGGAACAGTTTGGGGGAGGCATCTTTTTTTATTGGGATGTGGTTGCTACGACAGTGCTTTTACTTCCTGAGAAACTTCATCAAAATCATATCGCTTTGAATCTATGAACAATGTTTTATAGCGTAAAAAGAAGGGCACATCTTTAGCTTTGGCGAAAGCGACCAGTTGTTTGCGTGCGTATTGAATGCGGCGGGAGAAATCTTCACCTACGCTATAATTGGTTCCTTTAAATTTAGGACCTTGTGAAAGAATTGCGTCTTTGGTTTTGAAGCTTGAACGGGGCGGTTGGGATCGTGGCGGCCGAGTCGGTGCGCACGTTTTATTTCTTTTGGGTGAACTGCCATCTCAAGGTTATCACGACAGTGACCGATAACACGTTTTTCCGATTCCGCGTACGTTTCTTACGCAGATGGGTCTGCAAGGCCAAAAAAGATTAGGTTATTCAGGCGCGATCGATTTTCTGCGTCGTCCAAACGTAGTTCAAGTTGGTTGATCACATGTGCACACCTAGTATTCGCACTTTTTAACGCTTCTAGTTCGGCTGTTAGTGGCAAAAGGTTCTCATAATGTTTTAAAGCAAAGCTTTCTACCTCTACCCCCCAAGGGTTCTTTCGCGACCGTTGGTGTCACCAGAAAACTCTAGCGATCAAATAAAAGAATTTACCGGCACCGCCGGGAATCGAACCTGGAACTAATAGACTAACAAAGCGAGAGCCCGTTGTCTTACCGATTTAGCTACGAGTCCACGCGAACACGGGAAGACAAATGGTGTACTGGCCAAGCACATCTACGGGTTTACCCCCTGCCTTCTCGATGAATGCCACGTGAAAGCGTCACACGACCACTCACGCCCGTCTAGCGGCCCTGTGCGCACCTTGCTCATGTCTAAGAGTTACAAAAATTAAAAGAAGCTCACACCAATCCATGGAATTTCACTTTTAGTACGCCAATATGCTAAAGCCTGTGGCCTCCAGTGTTCACGTAAAAAAAATCACAGCTCCTTGTCTTCCGCCCTCACCCCATATCAAGGAATACATTCAAATACTCCTTGATGACCAGGCCATCACTCCAAACCCCAGCATCAAGATCCTGGGCCTGGTCGCGGGTTCGATTCCCGGCCGCGGCGGCCGCTTTTCTGATGGAGGCGAAAAGCAAAAACGCCCGTGTGTACGAGATTTCGGCGCACGATAAAGATCCCCAGGTGGTCAAAATTAATCCGGAGCCCTCCACTACGGCGCGCCTCATCGCCTGCGTTGCGTCGGCGCGTTAAACCCCACAATCAATCAAAGATCCTGGGCCTACATTTCCAGGCCAACACCAAGAGTGACGTCTCCTTGCAGCGCCTCAAAAACAGCATTAATCTAATCATACACGTGATCAGGCGAGTTGCCACCAAGAAGCGAGGCCTAAAAGAATCCGGTACATTTCGATTAATTGAAGCTTTTGTCCTCTCGAGAGTTACTTACGACAAACCCCTATCTTCTTCTCGACGAGGAAGACATAGAGATGCTTTATATAGTGACTAGAAAGACGGTTGAGCAGGCCATTGGTCTTCTCATGAGTGCGTCCACACTGAGGCTCCTTAGCACGCGCTCCACAACACGGTGGAAGAGCTGATAGAAGGCCATCTTTCTAACCAGAAGGTCCGACTCAGAACTGCGGTGGGTAACCGCATGCTTCACCAGATTGGCTGGGCAGCCCAGAATGTCACTCCGCTTGACGTACTCCCGGACTCTTGGCGACTAAAACTAAAGATACTCCCTTTGCTTAGAAATATGAACCCCTCACATGACGAGGGTCAACGAAAAGCACGGGCTCAAGCGCTAAACACCACCCTCGGTGGTGCTCATGCAGTTATTCACAGACTTCTCCAAACATCGAGGGCAGCAACACGCCATCATCGTGGCTACCTCCAGAACCAACCTCCTTGCGTGTACCTCGCTTAGGACCCAACAAATGACGGCAGCAGAAGAGGCAGCCATCACCTTGGCCCTCACTCAACCAGGCGTTTGGAGGGTAGTCATTGATTCCCAGCAAGCCTACTGGAATTACGAGTCGGGTTCGGTGTCCTGACCTGCACTGTGGGTGCTAAAAAACCACTTCCCAAACGGTTCCATTCAGCTCATATGTACACCGCCTCACGCTTCAATGGAGGGCAACAAATACGCCCACCCAACAAGCCTGCGCTTTTACCCCCCGTGCTATGGAGCTGCACAAGGACAGTCACCCGCTTGTCACGTCCAGGGAGTTAATCTAGCATTATCGCCTTCTGAGACAGGCCACACCTTCGCTTTACCCTCACCTTTCCAGAGAACAACAAACTACCCTGCGGCTCATACAATCCGGGCTCCTTCCCACAGCCTACGCGTCTTCACGTAATGCATCCGAATCGCTACGACGCTGAATGTAAATTTTTCTCAGAAGTAGGAACACTCCGCCCCGTAATCGGGGTGTGCGACTTTAGCCCTGAGCACCCTCCTCTCTTTCTGTCAACTACCCAACAAGAGCAATGGGAGATGCTGCTGTCCAGGCCCTCTCTACCTACCCAGTTTCAGCGGGTGGACAGTACACAGGCCGCGCGGACTGCATATGGGCCCCACAGAAGAAGGAATCAATCCCCAGGGCTGCACTCCGGGCCGTTCAGAAATCTGAACAGATGTATTTCTTCCTCCTCCTTCTCAGCCGCAAGTCTCGTCGCCTTCGTCCGCGGCGCAGAGACGGAGAAGTCAGATCGTCTAACACCGGGTTGGAGCTTACTTTGATTTTATATAAAAAAGTTTCCACTCTTGTGCTACACCAATACAACTCAACCAAACACCGTTCATGCATTATGCATTTATTTAACCTTACCAAGAATATCTCTTTGAAGCAATAAATGGTGTGGTTAAGTGCATTTCACTTCTCTCTGGTTTTACTATTTGTAGAGCAATGTGAGTGATTTTAAGTGACGTCGCATGAGTAATCGTTATGGGTGCCGTTTACAGCTTTGCTTTCCAACCACATTCACGGGGTGGATTGGCGCGATTTTTTTTTCTTTCCGAAGTTTGTCCGTGCGCTGAGAGGTCCGACTGCGTCATCGGCCACGCTTACGCGTACGTCATGGGTGCGATGTGGTTAGGTGGCTCGGGGCTCTAGGTGGTTGCTAGGCAACGCGATGCGGCGCACAGCTGGGCTGAGCTTTTTGGTAACGCTCCACGGCGGAACTATAACAGCTACGCTGTTAAAATCAGATTTGGGCGAAGGGTACCTATCAAATCACGTCACTATTTTCTGCGTTACATTATGATCTATCTTTATCACGCTTTCATTCATAGCCATTTGCAATACTGCGTGTCTACATGGGGTAACACATACGCCACTCATCTTGCGCATATGCAACATTTACAAACCTAAGCGTTGCGGCTCATTACGTTTAGTCCTTTCATGGCTCACGCGAAACCGATATTTCACAGCTTAAATATTTTGCCTGTGATGAATATTTTCCAGCAAAAGGTAACCACAGTGATTTACCGTGCTCGTGCCCAGGAAATTATTATTGACAGCCTAACAGCCACTGCTCTGCTTAATTACAATAACACGCGGGTCTCCGAAAATAACAACGTTTTACTACCCAAAGCCAAAACAAAGTATTGTCAATTTACGGCGTACTTCATGGGCATTCCAATATGGAACTGCCTCCCTAACCATATAAAATCCTCTAGCACGTCAACACAGTTCAGTATATGGGTGTAGCAATACTTCGTTACACTCTTATTACAGACGGATGAATAACTTCACAGGATTCCGCAAATATCATGTTTTCTAAGTTTCTGAGTGATTCGTCATTGCTTCCTTATGCTTGTTTGTACGCAGTTTTTTTGCCTCAGCTTTGAGTTGACAGTTAACTTTTCAATTATACTCTCGGTATTCTGACGACTGTACTGTTCAAAACTTCATGACATATATTATTCTTGTACAATGTCCAAACTAATTTATCTATGAAGTGTTTTTTTCGTACTAATCAGGTTACTTTATTCAGTAATGTATAATTGTCGCTGCTTTCCAATGTAACAATGTTTGTTATCTCTTCATGGGACGTCCCCCGGACAGTTCTTTGGAACTTCGGGACCTCCTCCTGTATTGCGTTGCGCGTTTCAACAATAAAATGTTAGGAACAAGCTTTCTTCCAATTTAAAAAAATTCCCCGCATTTCCCCGAGGGGAAGAATGTGAAAGTGCGAATGCACGAATTGAATTTGCGCGGTTCGGTAATGTTCGCGAAAGAGAGATCACACACACACACACAACTACAAAGAAAGAAAGATGCATTTATTCACAGACACCTATTTGTGTTGTCGTTGTACTTGATTGCTAGAGCGGATCTCAGCTTTGAAATTTCGTGTCAGTACTCCTTTAAGCGGGTGCATTAGCCCTTCTCACGCCCGATTCCTGGCCAATCCCCCACGTGGGTATGTGCCTTGTTAGCGGCCAGGCAGGGCGCGCCCATCTCCCCCCGTTGCCAAGAAAGACGAGGAGATTCCTGGCCAATCCCCCACGTGGGTATGCTATGCGGACATCGCCGGTGGACGCAGGTTCAGGGTCGCTTAAGAAGTGCATCGCACTTAAAAAAGCCAAAGCAGAGCATTATATGCGCAGGCTGGAAATTTTCGCGCCGGATACGCGCAATGTATGGAGCATATTTCATAAATTGGTTGGAATAAATCTTGCAGCATTACCTTCTGAACTGGCAGTCAATGGAGGGCGCATACCCCTCGCCAACACCTTAAATGAACATTTCGTGAACTCGGGAGCTCCGAATTGGACACCGCCCACTTCGGTTGAACTTGACTGTGAAAAATACATCAGCCATTACGTCACTGACTCGGTATTTATGGCACCAACGTCGGAAGCCGAGATAGCCTCCGTTATCATGTCCTTTGACAGTAAGTCGGCGGCTGGTGAAGATGGCATCAACCCTGAGCCCATTAAAGCTAACTAAGCTATAAGGTTTGGCGTGTTGGTATGGCATTCTCGGAACAGCGCAAAGGGACGAGAACGAGGCGTAGACGGGACACAGCGCAGTGGTCGGGACACGGCGACGGAACGGGACACAGCGCGCTGTGTCCCGTCTACGCCTCGTTCTCGTCCCTTTGCGCTGTTGCAAGAACCCATTAAATATGTTTCTTTAGTTATCGCTGACCCATTGACACACATATGCAATAATATTCTAACATCCGGCACTTTTCCAGATAGGATGAAAATTGCGCAAATCACAGTAATTCGCAAGGGGGGTAAAGGCAGCGACCTAAATAACATCAGACCTATACAATCCGGGCTCCTTCCCACAGCCTACGCGTCTTCACGTAATGCATCCGAATCGCTACGACGCTGAATGTAAATTTTTCTCAGAAGTAGGAACACTCCGCCCCGTAATCGGGGTGTGCGACTTTAGCCCTGAGCACCCTCCTCTCTTTCCGTCAACTACCCAACAAGAGCAATGGGAGATGCTGCTGTCCAGGCCCTCTCTACCTACCCAGCTTCAGCGGGTGGACAGTACACAGGCCGCGCGGACTGCATATGGGCCCCACAGAAGAAGGAATCAATCCCCAGGGCTGCACTCCGGGCCGTTCAGAAATCTGAACAGAAGTATTTCTTCCTCCTCCTTCTCAGCCGCAAGTCTCGTCGCCTCCGTCCGCGGCGCAGAGACGGAGAAGTCAGATCGTCTAACACCGGGTTGGAGCTTACTTTGATTTTATATAAAAAAGTTTCCACTCTTGTGCTACACCAATACAACTCAACCAAACACCGTTCATGCATCATGCATTGATTTAACTTTACCAAGAATATCTCTTTGAAGTAATAAATGGTGTGGTTAAGTGCATTTCACTTCTCTCTGGTTTTACTATTTGTAGAGCAATGTGAGTGATTTTAAGTGACGTCGCATGAGTAATCGTTATGGGTGCCGTTTACAGCTTTGCTTTCCAACCACATTCACGGGGTGTATTGGCGCGATTTTTTTCGAGATCGCTTATTCTGTCGCTTAATTGGGAGATGTTGTTGTTCGTAGAAACCAGTTCTTTCTTAATTTCTTGAACATCTGTTATAAGTTTGGATTTACCTGCGGAGATCTTCACTAATTCGGCAAAAATTTCATCGAGGTCGGGGCAGGGATTTGTATCGATATCACCAGAGAGCAGCAGTAAAACGGAGAGACAGGCATGGAAGCAATCCACAACAATAACACTGCAACGATGCGGGCTAGGAAGCTGTACCAGACAGTAGTTGCTAGATCTTTTAGCAAAAAGTTTCCATGGTTTACTACCTGCATTGCAAAGGTCAGCGGGTTAGTGGACGCTGTTGTGGCACAGCCACCTAGCCCACAACGCGCTGGTGACGGGTGTCGGTCTTTTATACGGGTTGATGATGTCGCCGCTGATGGAGGCTTCATGACGGTGTCGAGTTCTTGGCTGCCGTGCAACGGTGCTGCCATCAGGAGTGCTACGGGGGTGGTTGGTGTTTCTCTGGCACCGCAATCCATTGGGGTACTGAGGGCCGCGGCTGCGCAGATCGACGAGGCATTCCAGGGAGCAGTTATCACGGCCGGTAGCAGAAGACGGGCGATAATTGATACCAGCGCCTGCATTGCAAAGGTCAGCGGGTTAGTGGACGCTGTTGTGGCCCAGCCACCTAGCCCACCTAGTAAGGAATAAACCACAATTCACGATGTCTGGTATTAACTGCAGTGTCGTGAGGCATAAGAGACGCTATATTTTGGATGAATATTTGGGAAAACAATAAACTGGGCGTACTTTCTGGCGCCGAAGCGCTAACATAAAAAAAATAAAAATAAACCAGTTCCACTCAACATTAACGCTGTAAGGAATGCAGAGCAATGATCCGCCAGTGTTTCTTTTGTGTTATTGTTGTGAGTGCCTTGTGTCTGTGTTGCTTTTTGCAACGCCGACTGCATAGCAATGCCTGATACAGGCTGCGTTGCTCCTGCTCTCCCGCCAAAAATGGCTCTCTATTTAGTAGTTTCCGTATCAGCCTGGTGTTGATACCGAAAGTATCCAGGAGAGGGCGCCTCAGGCCCTGAAAATGCCTGTAAAGCGACACTAGATGGCGTTTTCATTTCATTAACTCCAGATGGCCTTATCATAAGGATTAAATTTGAAACTTTCGCGAAATCTGGATTATTCGCACTTTGTCGTGATTTTTTATATTTTTGTTATTTTTTAGTTTTTCAAAATTTTGTGCGACCAGTTACCTTCATTTAGGCTATTATAGCGATTACAGGTGTAACTTCCGCCGCTATATCTTCCTTTTCAAGGAAATGCAGTTCGTAATACGGTCCTGGCTGGGGGGGGGGGGGGGTAGGGAAGGGGGTACTCGGCAAAGAATGCGACGCATTCAGCGACTTTTTCCCGCACCCTCGAGTTGCTGCTTCCTCTGTGTGTTTTTCCAAATAAATTTGGAACTTCAATCTTTTCGGGAACTTGCTGCCAAGACGAATGGGACGGTGCTCAAGAAAAGTACGTACCGTGTTTTGGGGTTTCGGACTAGGGAGTGCCTGAGCTAAGTTTCCAAGAATAGCAGCCTGACTAACGCGATCGAATGCTTTGCGCATGTCAATTACAAGAACGTAGTCTGGGTTACGCGCCCAGGAGGTGGGATTGAAGACTCGGTGTACAGCCAAAGACAGTCCCCCCTCCCCCCAAAAAAACTCGCCCCCCAAAATTCGCCCCCTCCAAAACCAATCTTTGGCGTGCTAAGAAGGTGTCAGTCGTTTTTACCGGTACCGCAGAAACTTCTGATTTTTAATACGCTTTTTTGTTCTCATCTACGCAACTGTCAGTTGCTACGGGCTTCTGGAACTAAAAAATCCAAACAAAAGTTGTATACACTTCAAAAATGCGCTTTACGGGCTGTTGCGAATTTAGGTTACCGAGATAACACATCCCATTTATTTGTCAAGTTTAAGGTTTTAAAATTTTATGTTTCATATGAACATAACCTGTTGTTGTCATTAGGTCTTAAATTCAAAAACATATTGCAAACCTGAGAGGCTTAGCGTATTTACAGCCGAAAATTTTGTTGAGTCCGACGCGAAGTTCTGACCACTGGCACATCCCCCGACCGCGAACAAATTACGGACTTCAAATGTTAAAACGCTCAGTTCCACACATACTAAATAAGTTCAAGCTCACAGAACAGCACTTGCGTCTCCTTTCAGACAAGGATATATTAAACCTGTTTGTATAAGGAGCTGTAAACCCAGGGAAATTGCACCCAGTACTTGTAAATGCATGAAAATTTCAACAGTGTACCCCTTTCTGTTTTAGCGTCTTATTATGGTATAAGGTGCCTTTTTTGCCCAATAACTTTATGTGATTGTGAACACCCAAGTGTGCATTTATTTTGTACTTGAAAAACAACCACTTGTCAAAAGCTGTCAAAAGCTGTAGGAGCCCTTTTTCGGTGTCATGGTATTCTTCCGGTAAACATAAAAAAGCAGATATACGAGTCATTATTTCTATCTCATATTACATGTTGTCATCTTGTTTGGGGTACAGCCTCACACACTAACATGAATACAATTGTAGGCCTGCAAAAGAAAGCGATTCGCATCGTTGCGGGCGAACAGTACTGTGCTCATACTAAACCACTCTTCATTCGCTTCAAATGTCTACCCGTTCACATGATGCTGCAGTACATTATTGTTTCATTGTTCACTTCTAAAGCCTCACTCCGCACCACTTTCCTAATGAAAATGTCAGCATTGCAAGAACGCATACCGGCTGCGAACACTCGAAACACAGAAAAGTGGCTTGTTCCCAGAACGCGCACAAACTACAGCCAACAAATATTAAAATATATAATACCCTACACCCTGAACAGTAATATAACTTTTTTGATGGCCCCAAAATAAATAAGCTTGTTCTAATTGAACAATTTTTAAGCAGAATTTCTGAAGGGTAGAAGATAGCAGCGAGTTCTCACGTGGCGTGCTATACTGCTTTACTTTTATTTGTCCAGAAAGACCTGTCGGATTTGCCTTGAGTTCCATATATGTGCGTGCGTGTTTTTTTTTCTTTTTTTTTACGTTGTTCACAGCGTTGTGTGAACGTCTGGTTCTTCCGGTTTTTTTTTTGTTATTATTTCTTTACAAACCGTACCAAGCTTTTTTGTCATTTGTTTCCCCCGAAAGTAAGTTGTAATAAATTGTCGTTTTCCCTGAAGCTATGCATGCGTGCATTGGACTTTTGTGCACATGTCATACACCTTTATCCGTGTTTATGCCGGTGTGTATATGATCACGGTTGTTGAATTTTTTCGCGTGTACTTGTGTTTATACTATGTAAGTGTACTGTGGTGTTATATTTACGTGTGTGCGTATGAAATTATTTCTGTTGGTTGTTGTTCTTGATCACACCGTTTTTGGGAACTTTTTTTTTCTTCTCTCTATCTCCTTTCCTATTTTTTCGAGCCTGCAAGTGTCTTGTGTGCTACCGCTGCCACCTTGTGTGTAGGGCCTCATTCCTCGTCAAGCTGCGAGCAGCTTTTTGTCTGAGGTCCGTTTTTCCACTGAGGAAAATAAAAAAAAACATTCTGATTCTGATTCAGAATGTTGTTTTCTTTTCTTTCATACGTGAGTACCGTATGGGGTTTGGTGTGCCCTTGTTTCTGTTGCCTTGTACAAATGGGAGATGCGGCTAGTCAAGCTGCTATAGCGCAGCTTTTTTCCCACTTTCCATGCCACAATTGTTTCTATTTTGTGCAAACCACGGTGTATCGTTGTGGTGAAATAAACTTCAACTTCAACTTCATCTCTGGGACCGCTACTGGCCGAATGAAACCGTTGTGAGATGCACTTGAAATGGTAATGAAGGCGATTATTAATGAGGCGTTCGACTACTTTACACAGCGGTGGGGTTAGGGATATCGTAAGAGGTTAGAGATGTTAGTGGGTTCTGTCTTCGGTTTTGGTATCGGAGGAACGAGGTGAGCTTGAGTTCGCGAACTTCGCCCGCGGCCCAGTAGTCATTAACAAAGTCCAAGGGTGCCGCAGTGGTTTAGTCATGTAGATGTCAGAGATGTTGCGGCGTGACACCATCATGTCCAGGGGCCGAGCCTCGTTTGCCGTGGAAAAGACCAGCCTAAAGTTCGGCAAGCAACACGCTGTACTCAAGGTCTGCGGAGAGGCTGCGGTGTTTACTCGTAATGGCGGGTGCTGAGGGAGGGAGGCGTGAGGGGAGAAAGCCGTGATGAGCTGACACTCGACCGTTGTTGAGTTGAATAAAACGTTTGCGTTGTTGCTTTATTTGTGAATCAATTACTTAGAAATTGATTCACGTACTACGAATCAATTACTTACAAAGTGAATCAACTGCTTAGAAATTGTAGCACTGCTGTTTGCAAACTATGATCAGTGAGCTTGAAATTATACTAGCAATAATATTCCATCAGGCAAATTTCGGCTTTGGCCGTTATTCATTTAAAATGGTGCAGATTCCCGCCCTTAGGTATGTCGTGCGAGCTGCGATGCTGTTCACCACCATATTAACGTTTTCATTGCCCGTTATGGTCGATTTTTGTCGAGTATATATTCTCTATCCCAGATGAAAGAGCATCACTTAAAGCATCTTGACGAGAAACAGTTTTGCTGAAAACGCCCTAGAAATCTTTAAATCGAAATTTTTAGATCTACGCGCCGTATGTGTCGCTCCCAAAAGTAATGCTGGCAATCATGAGATGGAGTAGCTCGGCAACATACTTTGTCTGCATGCGCAATGAAAAACGAGCTATAAAAGTTTTAATCGCAGGCTTTCCTGTTCCTTTGTGTGTTTTAATGCAACGGTCTATTTTGCACGAGTGCGTCATTTGTTGGGATAGACGATAGGCAGAATCGGGCTTCACGTTGTGGAGGTGGGAAGTTCGATTCTCCCTGGGCGTGACGTTTTTTTAACGCTGCCGTTGGCCTATTTGTAAACTGAAATCAAATATTTTAAGTGCGATGCACTTTATAAGCGACCCCAAACCATCCACCGCCGGCGGCGGCGGCGTCCGCAGCCCTGCTCTCCCTAGCAACGGCGCAGAGCGGAGAGGAGCGTCGGTAGCAACGGCGCAGTGACGTCACTCACCACGTGACGCCACGCCCTCACCGCTCCCTCGCGGCGCGGCGGTGTGCGCCGCGCGCATCCCTCTCCTCACCCGCGCCGTGACGTCACGCACCACCTCCTCTCCCGGCAGCTGCCGTGCGCCGCTGCGCGCGTCCCCCTCCCCCTTCGCTCGCTCCTCCTCTCTCCTCGCTGGCTGCAGCTGCGCGCGCACCCCTCTCTCTCGCGCGCCCGCCTCCTCTCTCAGCCACCTGGCTCGGCGCGCTCAGCGCGGCGTACCCCCCTTTATATGCAGCGATAAACCGCCAGACCTCCGTGGGTCGGCTCGCGCGCGCTCTCTCGCTACAGTCTCCTGCTCGCTCTGCTCCAGTTTAGACCGTTCGCTGGCTGGGCGCCTCTCAAGGCGATGTCAGAATTACTACGCCGTGTACTCTCGCCGCAAGAAATGCATTCGCACTTCCTCACGATTCCCTTCGGGGAGGTGGGGGCAATTTTTTTGCAGGACAAACACCCCTGACTCAGGCAGAATCGTCAAAGCTCCTTCACTGGGTCTGTTTTAGAACGCTGCCGTTGATTCTGAGCATAGAGGCTTAGTTAGCCACACTGAGTGCAACCCAGCGACGGCGGGCGGCGTGTCTTTAAAATTTCCAAAATAATGTCTAGAAATACATATACAATTTAACCTTCGACAAATACTTGTGTTAAAAGGTTTTGAATACGTTTTCAGCAGTTACTGTAGCTGCTAGGTTTGCAGGTCCCGTGACAGGGACACATATTATAGTGTCAAGTTTCCACACTACGAACCATCACCCTCCCGATTTCAGGAAGTTTGCTGCCAAATTAAAATTATTTCCACCAATTTGTATAGAAATTGCCTGTGGTTACCAGGCTATATAAAACGCTGGCTTTCATATGAGCTAGAGAACATGTACGCGAAAAAATCGGTTGTCCGTCCCTTTAACGCCATGCTGTGTGAAGGTGCCACATTACTTCTCAAAAGGAACAAAAAAACTTCACCCTCACGCAGCAGCGCTGGCTGACCGTACACATGAATGCACTGTCTGCCTGGAACACGACGCACTGGGTGGTGTAGCCTGTCACCCACTCGAGAAAACGAGAGAGAGAGAAAAAGGACTTTATTTTGGAACCGTTGGGTCAACGATGAGTGGTGACCAGCGCTTGGAGGGCGCCGGTGACCTGGGCTCCTCGTTCAGCGAGTCTTTGCTGGACCCGCGGATCCGAGCTGCCAAACGCCGCCTCCCAGTGCGCCACACAAGAGATGAGAGGGAATGAGTTTTGAGGGCATTGCCAAATGATGTGAGCAACTGTTTCGTGGGCTCCACAGTCGGGGAATTGGGGAGAGGGAAATACAGATGGATAAATTGCGTGTTGTCTGGTGCAACAGGGGAGGGTGTTGGTCTGGAGAAGGCGCCAGTACCATTCCTCGGTGATAGAGAGTGTCCAATGCGGTGGACGGTAGCGCCGGCGAGAGAGGCGGTAGTGGAAGGTAATTTCCTGGAAAGTAAGAAGGCTGTCGCGGGTTGATTGGGCTCCATGGGAAGGCCCAATTCGACCTGGACCAGCTCGGTGGGTTAGCTCTCGAGCTGCAAGGTTAGCTGCTTCGTTCCTTCCAGCCCCGCATGGGCAGGAGTCCAAATCAACTCCGCGTGGGAGGTGGGAGGATTTTGAAGGAGAATTTTGAGAGCCGGCGGGGAAGTAATCCCCCGGGCGAAATTTAGAATGGCCTTTTTCTAATCGGAGATAACAATTGTTGGGGTACGCCGATGAGTGAGCGCCAGCGCAATAGCCGCCTCTTACGCAGTGGCAGGGGAGCGCGTTCGGATAGCGAGTGGTAAGAGGTTGCTTTTGGATCAAAGATGGCGTGACTGCGTAGGCGTTGTGACGGGTGTAACAAGCGACGTCCACATAGGCGGTGGACTGGCCCATGGAGTATGTGCGGGCTAGGACGCGTGCGCGATGTTCACGGCGTTTAATATTATGCTCCGGGGGCAAATTGCGGGGAATCAGCCGCACAAGCAGGACATTGTGCAAGTCGGGAGGAATGTATACTCTGGGGTCAGAAACAATCGGTGCATGAAGCCCGAGCGACTCTAGGATGTATCAGCCAGTAGAAGTGGTAGAAAGGCGGGAGAGTTGACTGACAGAATGGGCTTCTATGAGCTCTTCAGCTGTTTTGTAAATGCCTAGACGTTCCAGTTTGGCGGTGGAAGTACTTTGAGGGAGTAAAAGCGCCATTTTGTATACTTTTCGTATGAAGCAGTTGATTTTAGACAGCCCCGTTTTACTTTGGTTAAGGTACGGGAGGGCGTAAGTCAGGCGACTGAGCACGAATGCTTGAACCAGCCGTAGGCGCTCAAATTCCGTCATTCCTTTGTTATGCGACGGATGAGGCCAATAGTTTGGTTGACATGTGAGGTGAGTTGAGAGATATATCGCGTATTGGCTCTGTTGCGTTGTATGATCAAACCGAGGACTTTAAGAATATGGGCACATAGTATGGGATAATTTTGCATTCGTATAGTTACGTCTGGAGTGGAGCGTGACCGGCGGGGGGCAGGGAGGGTCAAGAGCCCAGACTTACTTGGGGAGCATTCAAAACCAGCCAGTGCCGCTTCTGCTACGACGATGTCTGTGCCTGACTGAAGCGCCTCCTCAATTTGTGCATCACTACCTCCGGCGCACCACAGAGTAATGTCATCAGCATGGAAACTATGTAAAAGTTGTGGAACTTGAGCTAAACTCTTAGGAAGATTAAAGAGAGCCAGATTAAAAAGCAGAGGAAAAAGGACTGCAGCTTGAGGGGTACCAAAGGAAGACGTGAATAGTGTCCGCACAGGCCGGTTTTGAATGCTCCCCAAGTAAGCCAGCTCTCGACCCTCCCTGCCCCCCGCCGGTCACGCTTCACTCCAGACGTAACGATACGAATACAAAATTATCCCATACCATGTGTCCCTATTCTTAAAGTCCTCGGTTTGATCATACAACGCAACAGAGCCAATACGCGATATATCTCTCAACTCACCTCACATGTCAACCAGACTCGTGGATGGCGGCGACTGTGAAGGGGTTTCGCTTTGGGGAAACGGAAAACTTGTAATTGTTACCACATCCCAGGCGGCACAGAAAGTGTGCCCCAAGACCGGCCCGTCTATGGCCGCTTTCTGGCATGTCCGGCCAGCATCCAGGTTCTGGCAGCCACTGATCACGCGTTGAACGGCCAACATTCGGCAACCAGCGCTTCGGCATTTTTCCGTCCGCCCGTGTCCGGACGCACAACGGCAGCTAACCGGCTGCCAGATATTCAGTTCTCTTACGGCTGCCGATGTTGAGAAAGAGAATGGCCGAAGTACGGCCTTAGGGCATCCGTTTTTTCTTCGGGAAGCGGTAATCGGCCGAAGCACGGCAAGCGACCGGCCACAGAATATGCGTATTCTTGCGGCAGTTGGTGTTCGAAAGGAGACCGGCCGGAGCGCGGCTGCCGTGCATTCGTTGTTTCAACGGTGAACCGCGCGTCCGGCGGACGTACGGCCCCAGAATATACGTTTTGCATTGGGTTAGCTGTCTTCGGCCGAATTACGGCCAGCGAATGGCCACAGAATATTTGGCAACCGGTGTTCAAGAGGAGACCGGCCTACGTAAGGTATCTGGTTATACGTTCTTTTTTCGGCAAACGGCATCCAGCCGAACAACGGCTCGCGCCTGAGCGCCGATAATTCATGCACAGACGTGTTTGGAAGGAGACCGACCGGTTTTTCCCCTTGGGGGGACAAAAAGCCGTTAGGGAGCCGAACAACGGGGACACGTTTTTCATCCGCTCCGTGTTTCTACGTTTTAAATGAACGAACATCGTTTGTCAAACAGTAATGAGTGTTCTCGGTGAACGGGCAAGGTTCAAGGACTCACTGGACATTAGCAGGGAACAAACTTTTAGGCCATCGAAATGTCATGTATTGCCACAAGAAGACTGTGCCACACCGACGGGTGAGCTAAGCCTCGCCAGTCATCGCCGCTACCACGCTTCTGCCTCCGGCTTCGTCGACGCATCATCTCGAGGCTATTCGCCCGCTCAAGAAATGGAGAGCATTGGAGACATCGATCCGCCAGAGATGTGCGATCCGAGATGGAGATGGTTCACCAAAATAACTGGCCTTCAAGGGCGTCGAGCAAGCGGCAACCATGCAGGAGCTAAACCGCCACCATGTCAAGGACTCCCCACCAAAGAAAGGCAAGTGCGAGCAAAAGCGCAAGTTATTCTGCTTACAATTAAACTGTGACAAGCAATGTTGCACTATGTTGTTGGTGATAAACGTAGAAGAGAGTCGCTCGTGCATTGGTAGGATCAACTTCATGCCCTGCACTATGTTACTTCAGGGGATTTTACGACTGCCTATTTAGAAAAAAAATTATTTTAAATTTGCGATAACAACATAGCCTTGTCACTGACGAAGCCTAGCTGTTAATTTAGTTCCGATGTTTGAAGGTGAGCTTAGCTACTCTTGGGATATGACTCATTTGGGTAAACAGAATCGCCAGCATCCTACCAAACACGGATTTCGTCAGGATTTTCTTGCTCAACGCAGATTGTTGAGTTCACGCACGATTTGGCTCTTGCAATAGATAAGCTTAAAGTGGTTGACTGTATATTCTTGGACTGCAGAAAAGCAAATGATGGTGTTGCATATCACCTTCTGCGTAGTATATTTCATCCTATGAACTGAATGAATCGGTTTTTGCATTGTTATTACTATTGGCCCTATAGCTTTGTTCAAAAGTACTGTGTAGTTAACCGGACTATAGCGAATGAACGTGATTCCGTATACCTGCAGCTTTATTCGCATTTAATAACATCCTGGTGTGCTGATTCAGAAAAGTTTTTGGATGTTAAACAGTGTGTTAACGGCACCTTTACAAAAAAACCTTCATTCCAATTGGATACGTATACGGTAAATTATGCTGCTGTGACAACGGCCGAGGAATATAAATACCTAGGAGTTTATTTAGGGAGTGCTTAGAGGTTAAATAGGCAGGTTCACACCATAAAAGTTACGGCTGCATATGTTTTTGGCTTTCTGAGACGAAATTTCAGTGAACCTCCATCTAACTGAAAAGAACAACTGTATTTCATTCATGTGTGCTCAACATTGGAGTACGCATGTGTTTTCTTGGATCCCTACACCAAAGAGCTGGTTGATACGCTCGAAAACATACAGAATATGTCAGTGCGATTCGTATTAGGTAATTGTCACGCTCAACTTAGCATGAGAGAAATTAAAGTAAACTAAAATGGCAGGACGTGAAAGATCACAGACGAAACCACAGGTTGAACTTTTTTCGTCATATCTATCATTCGAAAACTGAAGTAGAAGGGGAGAAGTATTTCCAAGCACCATTCTACATATCGCAAAGTGTGACCGCTAGCTTAAAGCAAATTATTAACTTTCCTTTAAAAGTGGCGCCTGGCGCGATTCATTTTATTTTACATCAATACTGCAGTGTAATTATCTTCGACGTATGATTGCGTTAACTGTTTATATTGACGATTTTCAGCGCGCTTTGTAGAATTATTTTGTTATTTTGTCTCATATTTAATGCTTAGTGTTATGTATCTCCCTTCTGTAATGCATCCAAAGGAAAGGAGGCATCAAATAAATAAATAAATAAATAAATAAATAAATAAATAAATAAATAAATAAATAAATAAATAAATAATTAAATAAAACAATGAATAAACAACTTCGACCGAGGTATCCTGAGGGACCCGAACGATAACTATTCAATCACACCCGGACCTGTCGAACCAGTCGCGGCATTTGGGTTCCGGCGCCGCTATCTTGCAGCACCAGCGGTGCATTTATTGACTGCTACTCTGAACCTCTTCACTCAGAGTGCACTGAAAGCCGCGATCTAGATCTGCACTCTCCGATACCGTCGTTAAATCGAATGGCAAAGCGCAGTTGCTGAAAAGCCGCCCGCATCTTCCCACGGGGGGAACTCGAGTAAATGCGTCGCATCTACTCGAGTCAAGCAAAGCGTCACGTCAAGCGTAAGCCATGCAAGGACGCCCTTGACTGAATTCCGAACGCGCGCTCCGCCGCATATATACGTTGAGGGGACTGCGTAAGCCGGTCCCAGTCGACGACGTTGGCGTACTTGTAAAGCGGCGTGGACTCTAGGTGTTTGAGCCAACCGCGGATGTTGCTTGGCCGGAGAACGGCACACCGGTTATATGCGCAGCGCGCCCGAAGGAGAGGAAACCGCGGAAGAGAGAGTACTGCACATGCGCCGGCCCAAGCGCGTCTGCCGCGGCTATGACGCAACACAATCCAGCACAATCCACTTCAATCCAATCCAATCCAATCCAATCCAATCCAAATCCAATCCAATCCAAGCCAAGCCAAGCCAATCCAAGCCAATCCAATCGAATCCAATCCAATGCCCCTCGCGAGAGATGTGTTCGCTTTCGCCTCGACTCGACGCGCATGCGCAGTGAGCGTGCGGACTACGGACGCCAACGCGGGTGACATCGTGAGTTACTGAAATGCTCTGCATTTAAAATAAATAAACAAACAAATAAATAAATAAATAAATAAAACAATGAATAAATAAATGAATAAAAATAAATAAATAAATAAATAAATAAATAAATAAATAAATAAATAAATAAATAAACTTCCAGAGGCGCAAGTTTGCCTCCGACGGGTTGAGAACCCTCGCATTCAACCTTGACCAATAAAATATTTATTGCCCTATTCGTTGCAGTATGCAAGGGTTCCTGTATACATGCTACCATTGCTATGTTATTGGTTTGAAACAAATTATGTAACTCTAATTTTACGCCTTTCCTTGCGTGAACACAAAGGGATACAACTGCAGCCACCTGAAGCAGGGCGTCATTCGCGACGCGTCTAAAATTTTTTGAACGTAGTATGACATTAGAAGAAAATTAAGCTCTTTTGGACTATTAAGTGGTGTGGACGTATACTCATGAAAACAACATTAAAATAGATTGAAAATTAAAGTACCTGTTCGCTCCTTCTTAGGATCAGCCCTGCGCAAGATCATCAGAAAAGTTGATCGAGTAGAAAATGTCTTTGCAAGAAAAATGGGCAAAAACTGGACATACTTTTTTGTGAAGTAGTTATATTAAATGCTCCTGAGTGTTTTGTTGAGAACCAAAACGCTTCGTAAAGGCATTCACGCCGGTTTTATATACATCAAAATTGGTCAAGCAACTGTTATAAAAATAGTTTATGTAGTCATAGCATGAAAGTGTTCCGGAATATTGCCCTAAAAGAAATTGGCTAAAAGCGGCGCAATTTATCGCTCTGAAATTCAACCCACTAAAGTATGCGCCCTCGGCCCCCCCCCCCCTCCTCTTTCCCCGTTTATTACAGGTAAGCCGCCCCACAGAGGATATCAGGATCTGGACAATACATCTATTCAAGCTCTACAAAGAACTGAATATTTTCTGTGTTCGGCAGTAAAAGAGGCACAGCAATTAAAGGACGACAATTTGTGAGCACTGTTTAATAAATGAATTTTGCTGTCAACTGAGGCTCGTAATTAAGCAAAGCTGCGCTGAAAGCTTGACGGCTGGTGCTTGCGCGCGAACTCACTTTGATGTGGCTGCATTGGACCCAAAATGCTGGGTTTGTGCTGCTTCTGCACTGCGCGAATGAGTCATCTGCTTGCGCGACATGCAGTGACCGGCCTCAGTACAGCTAACGTACTGTGGCTGAACTCCAATGCCCGTAGCACGGCCGTATTTCCGGTAGCTGTAGTCCGGCTGGAGTCCGACGACCGCATCTCGGCTGTCCTCCGGCGGACGTACTTCGGCCGTACACGGGTGGCTTTGGAATGGCCGGAGCCCTACGGCTGGAATCTGGCCGTATGACCGTAAGCCGGTCGACTGGCCGACGGACACTGGCCGTTGGACAGCCATGGGAGTACGGCCGTATACGGCCAAAAGGCCCACATTTGGACATGGGCCGAACATGGCTGCCGGAAAACGGCCGGACAGAAAATCACCGGCCAAAGTACACCGGCCTGTTTTAGGCCGAACAGTCCTGTGCTGCCTGGGATGCCAACAGACCCATCGCGTGTCACAAAAATCCTCGATCTGCTTCTGCAGTGAATGTGCAGATTTTCTCTCAGCTGACCCTACTAAGCGATTCAATGCAAGTTCGCTGCTCCCTAAATGTAAGCGGAAAAACGCGCGGAACGAAACGAGCCGGAGGTTTACCGCTGCACACGCAGGCCGGCGGCACCATGGACGGCGACGCCGCGGAGCTGATCAGCGGTTCGAAGCTTGGCTTCGCCGGACGTCGGCTGCTGGGGACTCTGCTGGGCGGGCTCACCGTGGGCCCCCCTTTGCCGCTGCCGGTTCGCTCGGCCCTGTTCCTGTGGCCCCTGGCGGCAGGAGGGGCCCTCGCGGCCGCCGTGGAGTGCGCCGTGCTGGGGCTGGGCGCCGCCTGCTCGCTCGCGGCCCTGACCGCCGTGGCGGCCGCTCTGGCTGCCACGCTGGCCGACCGACGGGGACCGCGCATCACGCCCGCACTGTGGGTGAGAGAAGGTGCCGCCAGGATGCGCGCAGGCGGCATCCAGGGCTCTCCTAACACAAGAGGAATTTTGTACGATCGGGTGGGAATTGAAAAGGAAATTTAGTTGCGGTTCCGTTCGTTCGCGTGTGAAGCAGCACGGAGTCGAGCATATACATGGTCACGTGGTGGCAGAGCAAATGAATCGAATTATGAAAGAAGGCGGGCATGAGGCGGGCCGGGCCGGGTAACGGGCCACACTTGCAGCGCGTTATGGACGTTGGGGGTGCGGCGCTCTGCGCAAGTACCGTCGTCATTGTCTTTTCATGGCCTGAGAGCGCGGGGGTTTAATGGCAGCACGAGTAAAGCCCGCAGAAGTTGGGTCGAGAGACAAGCAGCCCCAGGTGATCCAGCCGGAGACTTCGACTCGTCCCGTGCAATCACACTGAGGTAAGGAGCCCAGAACCACGCAGGGATTGGCCGCTACACCAAAGGAATCGGACGTGGCCGCTATGATTTCCACTGTTTATTACATTGTTCCCTGGTAAAGCGGGAGCCGTCCTGGTGACTCACAGTGAGAACGAAAACAAGCCGGATGGGGAGTTTCATTAGGTTTATGCTCCGGTAAATCCTCTAGCAGTACAACGCTTACTCCGTGCTGCGGAGTGTATAAAGCACTATACGCCTAAACACTCTGTCAACCAAGTGACGGTGTAAGTACGAAGCGATAACATACCATTGCTCCGGCCGAGGACGGAGTTAAGCACATAACCTCCAAAGAAACTCCGGCTTGATTCACGTCCGAAAAAGCTCCGTCCATGAGCGGAGTTACAGGACGAGCCTCTTGCGATATCTCGGCGCAAACGAGAGGGCAGTCGTCAAGATGGCCGCTGCTCCCGGTGGACGTGCAGCCAGACACCGAGCTCCGATATAGAAAGCGTGGCATTCCAAAAAAGCGTGGTTTCCAAAAAGTGACGACCTTGCCGCTTAAACGGCACGCGAGGAAGGAATGTATCAGCAAGATCAACCAAGACTGTTCCCGACGTATTGTGTGGTGCTCGAGTTCGCATCGCGGTGTTAGAATGTGGCGGTGGGTTCTTGCGGGTGCACGAACAGGATACTTCAAGTGGCGATCGGATCAACAACAAGCGTAGGACTCGTCGATTCAAAACAGCGTTGCGCTGTAAAAGCAACCAATCTTCCTATACAGCAAGTTGGATGTCGCTAACGGTAGGGAGGCTTTCTGGCATATAGGCCTCGTGCGCTGATATGGTGGCGCCACTGAATTCCAACCAGCGGCGCCCCCTGTCGACACGCGCCGCATCTTTTGCTCGTACCGCGCTTCGCCGGTCCGCGTATACCGTGCGCAGGGCCAGCGTGACTACGCGAAGCGATCCGTGCGTGAACTGTTCTGCGACTTCGAATAAAGAGGGAGCCCTGAGAAATACTTAAAAAATAAAGGCTACTTGACCTGCGAAAAAAAAAGACTAGACGCCAGCAACCATGTCTTCGGCATCAACGCAGAAATTCAGACCGAAACAGGACCCTCTATATAGCCCCAAAACATGGTGTGATTCAAATGAATAGTTCAAAATGCAAGTGCGGCAGGGAGTAAGCAAAAAATATGGAATATAAATTTTAATGCGTCAGCATTTTTGCTAATACCCCAGAGCCCAATCTGTGTAATGCCTGGTATTTGCACAATAAAGCACAATGAGAGATCGAAGTTAACGTGTCGTAATAGTGTAACTGTAGACCATTTGTCGAGTGAAGTTAAAAATACAGGAAGAAACAATAAAAATGAACTTGCTATATCGAGAAGTTTACCTATTCACAACAATCACACGGTTAACCAAACAAAATTATAAAGAACCCGGAAATGCAACCCGAAGAACACAAAAAGTGATTAATACGCACCAAATCCCAAACGCCTTGCATACGCACAAAAGGACATAATTATTAAAGCATGTGTTGTATAATAACGTAAATGTATGTTATTTGTATAAGAAAAACTAAAAATACCAATAGAGCTAGAAATGAACTAATGGAACAAAAAGAAAACCAATTCACCGCACTCACCTGTTTATTGATTCCAAAATAACACAAACCAGAAAAGCAAACAAAAACACGAAGTCAGAAACGCACCAATCTGGCTGCAATTAAAAGTCTCAAGATGAACAAAATCAAATCAAATCAAATCATTTATTTGCCATCATACATAGTAGATGGGAGGGCGGCGAGAAAAAAGCTGCTCACGGGCAGCTTGACCAGCCCACAGCCCCTGATTTATTTGGCTCAGCGCAGCTTCACGGTTCCACATCAGTACAGTGGCATTATAAATGAACTGAAGACACTGTAGAAAAAAAAAATCCTCTCCATTCCTTGGGAGAAGAAGAAGAAAAAGAAAGAAGGAAAAAAAACAAGTTCCAGTGACAATAAAAACACGGCACAGCAAGAAATCACAGGAAGGCATCAAACTTAGGCGCTATACATGAGCCGGAGATTCCGGTAAGAACAAGAAAACAAATCAAAACCATCTACTTTGTAGGCGTTCAAAAGAGACGGTAAAGTGTAAGATAAACGCTGTTGACCGGTATTTAAACGAGCAGTATGCACTAACCAGTTTTCTGTATATCTAGTTGGGTAGTGTGGAACTTTTTTTTGCAAATTTGCAAGGTCTTGTAAGGCAGTCAGGTTGTGTCCTATCTTTGTTTTAAACTTCGCGCTCAGTCGGTATTTGTACAAGTTGTGAATACTGATTATTCTGGCATTGTGGAATAGTTGAGCAGTGTGGGATCGGTACGATGCGTTATAGACATGACGAATAATTTTTTTCTGCAGTAGATAAATGCGCTGCAAACTAGAGGGCGCTGAAGTTCCCCATACCAGCTGACAATAGTTAAGATGAGAGAAAAAAAGCGAGTTGTAAAGAAGCAATTTAATCCGCGTTGCAGCAAATGTGTCAATCGGCCTACCATACCAGCGATTGAAGCTAACTTCGCCGTGAGAAAACTTATATGTTCGTCCCAAGACATATGAGAAGAAAATATTACGCCAAGACACTTGAAGCTCTCGACAATATCTACATTAGAGGAGTTCAGCACTATGGCTTGATGTGCTGGGATGGCCTTGTTTTTTGGCCGAAAAATAACGGCTTTAGTCTTCTGTTGATTTATACACATGGAGTTTGATGCTGCCCATTTTTCTAGCACTGTCATGGTGTCGTTACATGCGGATAATATATTCGAGATATTTTTTCCTGAAAAGAAGATGCTAGCATCATCTGCATAAATAATAAATCTCGCTTCCCGGTTAATGTTTAAAATATCGTTAAGATATAGATTGAAAAGGAGCGGTCCCAGTATGCTGCCTTGGGGCACACCAGCGAGAATAGGTTTAACAGCAGAGCAAGCACTGGTCAGCTTAACAACTTGCTTTCTATGGGATAAATATGACTGTATTAATTGCAAGGCTGTACCGCGAATGCCATATTGTTCTAATTTTTGTAACAAGATACTGTGATCCACCAAGTCGAAAGCCTTTGAAAAATCGACAAATACACCTAGTGTTATAAACTTTTTTTCAAATTGTTCGAGAATAAAGTCTTTCTGTGTAATAAGGGCCAGTTCAGTGGATTTGTTTTTAGTGAAGCCAAATTGATCTGACGTAAGCAGTTCGTATTTCTCAATGAATTCGGATAACCGCATGTGCAAAATCTTTTCAAAGACTTTTGAAAATACTGGTAATATAGAAACCGGTTTATAGTTGCCCAAATCATTTCGATCGCCTTTTTTATATATAACAGTTACCTTTCCCACCTGCATTCTTTCCGGAAAGACTGCTGTTGTAATACATGTGTTGAATATGTTGGCGAGAGCTGGCGCAACGATATCAGCAACGTATTTCAGAGGCCGCACCTGGAGATCTTCAATATCACGGCATGTAGTGTTCTTGAGATTTTGGATTATAGACATTATTTCGTGAGCTGTGGAAGGTCGCAAAAATATAGAATCGCTATTGGGAGTACTCATGTATTCTAAGGCGTCTGACATTCCACTCCCCGTGGAAGTCCTACAAAAAAAGGAGTTAAATGCATCTGCTAAGTCCTTTCCGGATAGTTCTTGGCCATTAACTTGTAATTTCGTGGGTGCGGCGTAAGGACTGCCGCGGTGCAGTAGAGTGTTCAGTCGAGACCATAGTAAGTCATGTCTACCTGGTTCAACGTTACGCAAAGAAAGGTGATACTCTCTGCGCGCGCATCTCAGTTTTTTGGTCAGTTTGTTTCTGTGCTTTTTAAAAATTACTAAGTCATCAAGTGATCGTGTACTAAGAAACCGTTGATAAAGCCGGTCCCTGATTTTCATTTCCTGCCTTAGTTCCGTTGTAACCCAAGGCTTTCGTATTTTGCGTTTTGTTCGGCGAGACTTCAAAGGAAAATTAGAGAAATACAACTTCCTAAATTGGTCAATAAACATATTATACCCTTCGTTTTGCGTTTTGTTCCGCGAGACTTCAAAGGAAAATTAGAGAAATACAACTTCCTAAATTGGTCAATAAACATATTATACCCTTCGTTTGCGTCATTTAGCTGTCTCTCATTTTCCCAGTCAATCTGTAGTACATCGGCATAGAAAACCATAGAAAATCGGCATAGAAAAGCGGCATAGAAAACCATACACACGTACAATTCTCCAAATTTCTCAAATTTTGTTGATAGTTCACGTACATAATCCCTTGCTTGGTTTCTGTGCTCCTCGGCAAACCCTAAGCGCTTTTTTTTCTTTTTTTTTTCGAGGAAGCTGCTGGAAGGCTGTCTGCCGCGGCTGGGGCTAACACACGGCGACGGCGATTTTACAGGAGTAGCCACGACAGCCGGACAGAAATTGTCCACGAAGTTGCCGCGTGCGTCGGATAAGCCAACTGTGCGTCCAACGCAGGACACACAGCAGCAAATAAAACGCTTATTTATATGTTAGCACGACGAGCGCTATTTAAACTGTCGACAATCAAAATTGGTGTACACGTCACCCGAAAAAGGTGCCCGCACAAATTCGTGATGTAAAATGCGGTTTTGCTGACGTTCCTGCGTACGAGGGCAGCCACAAAAATGCAGAGCCAACATATGCTCCCACAGACGCTGTTGACGAAGAAATGCTAGAACCAAGCGTTGAGGTGATCAGATGGCTCCTCGGAGCACAGCCTGTGCTCTCCTTAATAACATTCGCATAAAAACCAACATAGTTTATTTTTCGGCGATGATCCATACTTGTTTTTGTAACTGTTGAGCCATCCGAAAGATAAAAGTATGCAGAATTGCTTATTTTTCGCCCCTAAAGGCGCCGTTCTGTGATACCCCCGCCGCTGGGGGCGGCTGACCGCGCCGGCCCCGTACGAGCAAAATATGCCTCAGCGGCTGCCAGGAGGCGCTGACTGTGCCGCTCAAGTAGCAGCGCACTAGCCCTGTACTTTGTACTTCGGTAGGTGCATACTCGCTAACGCAGTGATGTTTGTCAAAGCCTGGAATTTCAATTTTGCTTGAAAGATGCTACCGTAGCGGACTGTGACGTGGTGGTGGCGGAGTAAAAGTGACCATGTTTGCGTCTAGCTGCAATCATTTGGTAAGAGCGACCCGACCAATGTTTTCATTCCTCATTGAAAAATGTTCCAAGAGCTGCACTTTGCTTCAAACTAAGAGTAGTCGGTCGAAGAGAGGCTAGTCTTTTCCGCAATAGGACCATCGTTTGCAATGTTCAGTTCACATTTCGTTTCTTTTTTTTTTTTTGTAAACAGCGCATGATTGCACAAAGTAGCCATACATGTTTATTTATTTATTTTTTGTTTGTTTTCCTAGCCTAAAGTCGTCCCTATTCCTTTATATCCATGAGTTTCCAGTGCCAGAAAAGCTCTAAATGCGCCGTAAACGCGCCGCGATGGTGTTGCTTCAAGCAGACATAGCCCGCTTCGCCCTCCGTCACGCGGGGAGAAAATCTCCCCGTCGTTTTCTGGGAACGTTCACGAACGCCGTACCGCGCACACCGAGGAACTGCCGCGCGCCCCCAACCGGTTAGGGAACGCGATTAAAAAAGGGGGGGGATATACGCACACAAAGCATGGGCGGCTTACACAGGTTCCTATGCGCATTCAAATGTCGTCACCTTGATGTATTCTAGTAGTTAAACACCACCTTCTTTTTTTCGGGCTTCATGCTATTTCATTTTCGTCATGTCTGAATACCCTGCTTAATTTTTTTTTCTTTTGGTGATTCCTCCGCTTTTTGTATTGCGACGTCGTATGTGTGTGGCTTTTCGGTACTGCCTGCGCTGTTTTGAATTCAGTTAGCCTTTCCGTAGTTGTTTTTTCTGACGTGGCTATGGTCATGTCATTCTTGTAAACTGTGTTGCAAACTTGGTAATAAGGATACTCGCCAAATACGGTCGTTATTTTCAATTTGATTTCTGTTTTTATTTTTAAATAAATCACATGGTTTAGAGAGGGAAGACATGTAACTTCCGCTTTACAACGTTTCGTCACTTTCTTTGGAATTTGCGCTTATGAGTGAGCAGAATAGACGCAGAAGTGATGGGCTTACATTGGAACTGCAAATAAAATATATCGGTGTTTCAACGAGCCCAAGCTGCTATGACTACGGGGCGCGCCGTAATGGAGGATTTTTGGCCGCCTGGGGATCTTCTACGTGGCGAAAATATCGACACACGGGATTTATTGTTTTTCGCGTTAATCGACAAAAAAAAAGAAACGCCGCTGTGGTCGGGATCGTACCACCATCCTTGGGCTCAGTAGCACAACCCCAACGGGCCACCGTATGGCTGGTAGCCGCATATATTTTCCACCATATTTTATGTTTCAACTGATTGGTATACGTTCATTTGTGTTTGATGAGATTTATTTCTCGATGTGACTTAGACTCCATTATCGTATTTATCCGTGTTCTATCTATATGTTTGGGTATCAGCTGATATATTTTTGAACGCAAATATTTTGTTCTATTGTGAACTCGACGTGCTATTTGTTCTATTTTGAATTTGAAATTGACGTGAAGTTGACGTTGAAGTTGACAGGAAATAAATGTCTGTTCTGTTCCTTGCAAGTCTTGGTACTGCCCTGCTCAGCGTGGTTTTCTAAAACATAATATACTTCACTCGACACTCAAAAATACTTATTCGTGGCGGAGCTTTAGGTGACATAAAATACTCCTCTGGATGGTTAAGCGCGCAGTCCTTCAGGGGTGTTCTTAATTACATAAAATACTCCGTTAATGCCAAAAAAACTCCTCTTCAACGGAATAATTGACAGCACAAAATACTCCGCTAAATGCCCCAAAAAGCTCCCCTCCTCAGCGGATTAATAAGAGCAAGGACACTCCGCTAAATGCCTCAAAAAGCTCCCTCCCTTAGGGGAGTTTACTAGATACTCCCTTTTAGCGGAGTAAATAAAACTTCGTATACGGACGACGCTACAGGACAAGCAATTTACTCCCTATCCGGGGTATTTCCATTTAGAGTGTTCATTGACACTACGGCAAAGGTAGATGGCGTCAACAGTTCAACAGTGTGTCGCGACGGATGTACAGCTGACGATGCGGTATACGTGCCGTGTTATTTTGCTGGCTCTTTAGTTGACAGAACCAGGGTGGTAGAGAAAGAGAACATGAAAGAGAAGTTCACGGGAGATATTCGTAGGCAGCGCAACAGATGGCACGGAACGGCGAGGAGACAAACACTGGCGCTTACTATAAAACCAATGATAGGCGTGCATCGGGGCGCCAGCTTTGTACACAGTGATTTAACACCAATGCAACGCGGTAAAACCACGGAAAAAAGGAGGATGGGTGTGGGGGCAACAACAAAAAAAACGCAACAATTTATTCCTAAAAATGCACAGCAAGGGTGACAGGACCACAGTTGTTTGTAACGCATTACAAGTAATAGATTACTTGTAATCAATTACAATTGCGTGTGATTTTGTGCTTGATTGATTGATTGATTGATTGATTGATTGATTGATTGATTGATTGATTGATTGATTGATTGATTGATTGATTGATTGATTGATTGTGGGGTTTAACGCGTAGTAACCTCCTGCGCGTAGTTTTCTTATCAATGGGACGCTACTATCGTGCGAACGTGCGCGGTTAATGAAGCCGTGCATCAAATTAAGTAACCTTCTGTATTTGAAAAATAAAGAAAGTCAATGCGAGTGAGACATGTACGTGTGATCATCATGCTTTCTGCAAAGTTCACGTGGGAAAAAAACCTGCTTTAATGCGTCAGAGTGTGCCTAATCCATTTTTCAAAATACGATTGAAAAGCTGGATATAGACCCGCCGAGGTGGCTTAGTGGCTAAGGCATTGTGCTGCTCATCCCTAGAACTCGAGTTCGATTCCCGGCCGCAGCGGCCGCTTTTCTGATGAAGGCAAAAAGCGGAAACGCCCGGGTAAAAAAAGATCCCCAGGTGGTCAAAATTAATCCGGAGGCCTCCACTACAGCGTGCCTCATCGCCTGCGTTGCGTCGGGACGTTAAACCCCACAATCAATCAATCAATCAATCAATCAATGAATCAATCAATCAATCAATCAATCAATCAATCAAGCAATCAATCAAAAGCTCGTGCTTAATTTTGTCTTCTTCGGCAAGGGCAAAACTGGGCATGTTGTTTAAACCAGAAAACGTGCCTGTGCATTACATATAAAGATTGCAATATCCTGATGCATATGATTCCTTGCAGTACTGCCTAAAAAGCATTCGAACCGCTAAGCTGTGTCTGCAGAGCTTGTTTGGGTGTGAGAGCTGCATTATTATTCATTAATCATTAATTAATAAGCAGTCATTAATCCCAGAAATGCCGCTAAAAGAAACAACCGTCAAATACTCGCGCTGTCGCGTGTCCCGCACTTTCAGCGTGAAATCATGGCCAAAAGTAACCTTATAACGCGGCATCTCTTGCCATGGCGTGCACCATGAGGAAATTTTAATGTTAAGGGGGGTGGCCTATAGCTTTAGATATACAGAATAAACGTTTATTGAAATAAAAGCACGGGTGGTGTCTTTAGCCAAGCGCTGCGCGTTTTCCCGCGCCGACAGCTCTGTTTACCACCGTAAGATATACACACGCGAACTCGCTGCTTGAACCATACCTTACGTAAATACCTTCCGTGTAAGGCAAAATTCAGGCTGCCCTCAAATATCGTAATTGATAAACCAGCTTACCCATCGTTTTCTCCCTTGTAAAGCCAAAAAAAAAAAAAAAACACGACCGCACTTCAGCGTCCCTGCCGGCTCAGCGCCTTTTCTGCCCACGGCAATAAGGCCACCAGCCGGTTCGCCCGGCTTCACCTCCCCGCGTTGCCCGCTATGGACGGCCGGCTCCACTCCAAATGTTTTATACAACCTCCTTGGCATAATGCAACGTAGGTTAGCACGGCACGTCTGTTCTGGGATAGTCACAATTGTTTTTCTTCGAAGGTTTAAAATGTCGACCTGAAAAGTATAACTCACAAAGCTCTACTGTGCACTTAATTCCGCATAGCTGATGTTTCAGTTCCATCAAGCATTAAAAATCTTTTTACTTTGGCTCCGGGTATGGCCGCGAGCTTCTGCTGGCTTCCGTTTAAATTCCTCGATTTAAAGCTGAATGGGTGAATAATGAAGGGCGGCGCCACGAGGCTCACCAGCTGTTGAGGACGATTTGAACCGCTCCTGCTATCATTCCACACCAGAGGACGCACCTGATGTTCCGAAGGAATCACCCACTGACGATTTTTTCACGTTTTCCTTGGCCTTACCTGCAACGCCTTACCCCGGCGCCGGCAACAGCGAAGCGCGACGCTTCATAGAGGGCGTAGACACTAGCGTGGAAGCAGTACACAACTACGAGCTGTGTACTTCCCACATCGCATGCATTGAGAGAGTGTTCAGTGTAGCAGCTGACCTACTTACAAGGAAACGCGGAAGAATCAGCGACAACTTTAAAAATCAACTGCTCTTGAAAGTGAACAACGTGAACGCTACTGTATCACAGAAAGTGAACACTATATCACACAAGCCACAGTAAGCCTGTCACCCTTCACAAGCCTCCAGCGTTCTCTCTACCAGGCAAGCCGCAGTAGTTCCTTGCATTAGTTCCTCCTTCAAAGGCGGCGCGTGTTTTAACCGCCGCATGCTTTCTCGTCTGCGCGGGTAACCTACAGTATTTTGGCCCGTAAGCCATGGCGGCTAACTCTTTGGCAGATGTCTGTGAGTGACAGCTGCCTGCGCGGACTTTGAGCCCTGTTATATATGTAGGTGGAGTACTTTACAATAAAACTAAAACCTTACAGGCTTAATAAAATATGCTTCTTGTAAGAAAACACTCTTCTATACCATGTCGTGTGCAGGCCAACACGGCGCTTCGATTAATTGCGAATCTGTGATGGACCAGCAATCAAATCATACTAACTTATACGCCTGATAAAATCCGTTATATAATACTAGACATCAAGCCAACAAATTAGTTTGCGCAAAGGGTAAAATTATGTATAATTTATCACTGATCAGAGAGCATAACATGGGCTTCGAAAATTTTCGCATTATAAAGCGGAATCATCATCATCATTATAATAATCATCATAATCATTAGGCCCCAAGGACGCAGTAGCCCCGGGCCCCATAGTTTCCTAATCCAGCACTGTCGATAACAATGATATCAGTTTTACAGCAAACTTCTAAGGAAATATCGATATACAGTCAAACCCGTTTATAGCGAATTGCAATATGCACCGCGATTAGTTCGATATATCCCATAGTTCGATATAGCCGAACCCGCCTATAACGAACTTACCGTAACAAGTTCGTAATCCGCAGGAGCCCCCCTCCTCGTCCCCAACTCCACCATCCCCGCATGCAAAAACGAACACAGTAAAGTAGCCGTTACCATACCCAAAATAATCCATTTACTTCAAGTATTAAAGGTACTTTCCGCCTGAACTGCCTCTTTGTAAAGAAAAAAGCGGTGATTTTTGTTTTCACTTTCGTTTTGGCGGCTTCAACTAGCATAGCATTCTCTACACGAAACATTATTTGCACCAGTTTGAGTCCGCGTCCTCGAAAATCTAAGAAGCATTGGCGGAGCACATCAACTGCCGAAAGCGCTACGCTATAAGCATCGGACGGCTTTCAATCGCGACATCATCGGCAACGTTGGCGAACTTTTCCCACAGTTCATCGATGCTGCTGTCTTGGTCCGGGCTCGCTGAGTGCGCGGGTTCCGTTGTGAGTCCCGCGCGTCGGAAACAGTTACGGAAAGTGTCGGGCGTCATGTCGCTCCGTGCGAGGCGCACTGTCTAAGTCGCAACTCTTGCTCCGTGGTCGCGGCCAATCCACATCTCAATCCCCGCTACGAGGCCATGCATTTCGGCGGCCATTCTAGGCGCGCAGAGTTAGATATATCGGATGTGAAATTCGTTATAAGGAATATGTTTCCCATGTATTTCCGTAACTGAATTATGTTTGTTCGATATACAGTCAAACCCATTTATAGCGAACTGCAATATGCACCGCGATATGTTCGATACATCCAATAGTTCGATATAACCGAACCCGCCTATAACGAGCTTATTGTTACGAGTTCGCATTGCGCGGAAGCCCCCCCCCCCCCCTCTCCTTAACTCCACCACCCCCGCATGCAGAAACGAAAACACTAAAGTAGCCATTAACCATACCCAAAATAATCCATTTATTGCAATTAATAACGCTTCTTTCAGCCTTAACTGCCTACTTTGCAAAAAAAAAGCGGTGACTTTTGTTCTCACTTTCGTTTTGGCGGCTACAACTAGCATAGCATTCTCTACACGAAACATTGTTTTTTGCAGCAGTACGAGTCTGCGTTCTCAAAAATCGAAGAAGCATTGGCGGAGCACATCAACTGCCGAAAGCGCTACGCTATAAGCATCGGACGGCTTTCAATCGCGACATCATCGGCAACGTTGGCGAACTTTTCCCACAGTTGGGGGTGACGCTGTGATCGCCGAAGCGTGCAGACGTGTTTGCATCGGCTCCGGCTTTTCTGATTAATAATGCAGTGTTCATCAACGTTAATTGGAGTTTTATTACTACCAATGTGTCGGTAAAAGTGCGGGACATCGACCGGTACCAGTTGTTACCAAAAGGTGCGGTTTTTTGCCACCTTTTTGGGACTTTGAGACGGCTTCACTAAGCCTAGGCGTGTAGCTGGTTAGGCCAAGCTGCGGCGCGCCGAGGAATCGTCGCCCCAGGGCGGCGGATGCCCACATGGAACCCGACATGGAGACGTCCGTTCGGGATTCGGTCGAATCCGGTTGCAGCCGGATGTGCATAGAGGTCGAAGGAGACGACATTGCACCCGAAGAGTTCTACGCAGACTCAGAATGGCGGACTATGGGCCCCGGTACAAAGGCCCCAGCAGGACACGTCAGTCATCAGTCGAGGTCCGCAACCAAGAAATATGCCAGGAACGCGAGGGCTTCCGCAACGAAGGCTGCAAGGATGCCCGACGTTCTACCGAAGGAGGACATCAAGATCGTGGTGCGGCCCCGGGGAGGCCTGAACATTGCGAAGACCGGGATGACTGCCGTGGCGTCGGCTATGATGGTGGCGGCGAAGGTGCCAAGAGCGGAGGGAGCGGCAGACTCGTTCTGCCCGAACCTACATCAGAATATTGTAGTGGTGAGTACACCCGACGACAAGCGAGCAAGAATGTACAACCACATTAAGTCCATTTGCATAGACGGCAAGGAGTACGAAGTCGGCGTGTACCAGACCGCGCCGCAAGGTACCGTGAAAGGAGTGATCAGAGGGATACCAGTAGAAGATACTCGGCGAGAAATAGAGCACAACGTCATAAACTCAAGAAATCCGCTGGCCCTGGGAGCACAGAGGATCGAGAACTCGACCACCGTCATCGTGGCGTTCCAAGGCCAGAAGGTTCCAAACTACGTGTGCTACGGTCCAGTAATAACCAAGTGCAACCTGTACCGGAAGCACTTTGTCGTGTGCAGACTGTGTGGAAAGGTAGGACACCGTCGCGACGTGTGCCCGACGCCCAACGCGAATGTCTGCTTCGCCTGTGGAACGACTAACCCAAAGGAAGGCCACGATTGTACGCCGAAATGCAGGCTGTGTGGGGGACCGCACGAGACAGGCGACAAAACGTGCAAGAACAAGTACAAGACACCGTACGTCGTTTGGAGGAGACAGTGGGAGCGCAAGATGGCGGAGGAGCAGCTGCAGCTGCGGGCGTAGCTCGGGTCGGGTGATTTTCCGTCGCTGTCGTCATCGCTTAAGTCATCGGGGGAGGCCGCCGCAGCTGGCCGGCGCGCCTCGCGCACCCCACCGAAGCGGAGGAACAGCGAGAGAAGACAACGCAGCGCAAAGCAGAAGGCGGTCGCAGTCACGAGACAAGGTGAGCTGGGCCAACATTGCCTAGAATAAAAGCAAGAAGATTGAGGGCAACGAAAACAAGAAGAAGGAGGACGAGGCAACGAGAGCCATGAGGGAGGCGAACGAAGCGCTCAGGCGCGAGAACGCCGAGCTGAAAGCAACCGTCAACAAGATGTCGAAGGAGATCGAGGACATCAAGAAGATGTTAGCGACCCGTACCACCGCCGGTACCGAAACGCCCGAAATGGCACCCTGCGGGGCCGGCGTGGCCACCGGAGGCGGTACGCCAGCGACCCCCGAGACGAAGGGACCGGCAGCCAAGAAGCGGGCGATCGAGAGTCCACGGGACAGTACGGTGACCGAGCGAATCAACATCATCGACGATCGTTTGAATAAAATCGAGGCACGCTTTGACAGTTTCGAGGCACGCATCGATGCGAATATCACCAAGCTGGAAGAGTTCATCAAGACAGCGATCTCGACAATGGAGACCGAGAACGTCAAGAGGCTCACCTTCATCGAACAAACACTACGACCGATGGTAACTCACCCGACGTTTGCGTCAGTGATGGCGCAGCACCCCTACAAACAAGAGACGACGCAGCAATTCACGCTGATGCAATCATGGCCGCCCCAGCAACAGTAGAGGGACCTACCTTGTGGCAATGGAATTGCCGTGGGCTCGCGAGGAATACGGCAGTGATTCAGCAGCACTTCGCACAGTCAACGAGGAAACCAGACGTCATAATGCTACAGGAGACGCTCCTCGACGCTCCATCGCTCCCCGGATACCGAGTCTATGCGAAGGCCCCGGCGGCGGACAACGGGGGCAGGGGGATCTGCACGATGGTCCGGAAGGGACTCACGTTCGTGGGGCACGAGATCGCGGCATGCAACATCGAACACGCGTTCGTCGAGATAATCCCGGGGAAGAAACGTAAGGGTAGTGTGTACTGGCTCAACATCTATAGTAACCCGTCGCAACGGAAGCAGAAGTTCAAGACGCTCCTGGGCAAGGCGTGCACCGCTGCAGGAAGCCACACGCTGTGAGCGTGCGGTAACTTCAATGCAATGCACCCGGCGTGGGGCTACAGCAAGCACACGGCCAAAGGGCGAGATCTGTTGCAAGAGGCGACGGACCTCGACTTTACACTGATAACGGACCCAGCGCATCCGACGAGACTCGGCAACTCGGTGTCCAGTGATACGACGCCGGACCTAACGTTCGTGAAGAACGACGAGAAGGGCGCGACTACCTGGCGCAACACGGGGGACGATCTCGGTAGCGACCACGCCATCGTGGAGGTCATAATACCGGGGAACGACGAAAAAAGGAACGAATATAAATGGACGGACTGGTTGGCGTTCCGCGACCGACTGCCGTCGGACGACGAGGGCGAGATCGATGACATCGAGGAGTGAACCGCGAAAATCGAGGCGAGGGTGAAGGAGGCAACGAAAATGATAGAGATGGAGGCGGAGATCCCGGGGGTCGACAACCGACTGGCTCACCTCATCGAGGCCAAACAGTCCATACTTAGTAAGTGGAAGACGCAGCGGCTCAACCGCAGGTTACGTAAAAAAGTGGCGGAGCTAAACCGAGCCATCGAAGACCACTGCCGAGTGCTCTGCGCGCAGAAGTGGAACGAGATCTGCAATGCGGCGGACGGGCAGATGTACTGCGGCAAGACCTGGAACCTGCTGCGTCACCTGCTTGACGAGACGAAAACTAAGACCCACCAGCGTGACCTCCTGGCAAAGCTCATGCATCGGGCGGTTCGGGATCAGCGGGAAGCAGAGGTCGTCAAAAGAATTGACAAGTACCTGCCGGTAACGCCCACCGAGCTGCATCCCGCTTACGGGGGCGAAGCAAACGAGAAACTCGACCGGGACATAGACGTCGAGGAGGTGAGGACGACTCTGCACGAGCTGAACGGCAAGTCCGCGGCCGGACCGGATCGCATCACGAATAAGGTGCTCAGGAACCTGAACGACGAGGCAGTCGAGAAGCTGACCAAGTACTTCAACAAGTGCTGGAAGTCGGGGACACTGCCGAAGCAGTGGAAGACGGCCAGGACCATCCTCATCCCCAAGCCGGGCAAACCGCCGAGCCCGGACAACCTCCGGCCCATCTCGCTCACGTCGTGCGTGGGCAAGGTGCTGGAGCGCGTCCTGATGAACCGGTGGCAGGACTACCTGGAGCGGTCCGGGCTGTACCCCGCGTCGGTCATCGGGTTCAGGCGGAACCTGAGCACGCAGGACACGATGATATTACTCATGAACGAGATCGTCGAGGACAAAGTCAAGACGCAAAATAACAAGGCCATCCTGGGACTGGACCTGCAGAGCGCCTTCGATAAGGTGAAGCACTCCGCGATCCTGGCCCAGGTGTCGAGACTCGGCCTGGGCGAACGGTCGTACAATTACATACGAGAATTCCTGACGGGTCGTTCCGCCGAGCTTCGCGCCGGCGATCTGCAACTGGAAGAGAAGAGGCTTGGCAGCGTGGGGACTCAGCAGGGGTCCGTCATTTTGCCGCTGCTATTCAACCTGGTTATGATCGGGGTGGCCGAACGGCTAGAGAAGATCGAGGGCGTCAGGCACACCATCTACGCCGACGATATTACGCTGTGGGTCCCAGGAGGCAGCGACGCTCACATTGAGGGCAAACTGCAGGAAGCAGTCAATGCGATCGAGGACCAGCTCGACGGTTCCGGCCTGATATGCTCACCTAGCAAGTCAGAGCTGCTGGTGCTACAACCGAACAGGGCGAACCGAAGCAAGTACAAGCCAAGAGAGTACGAGAAGATCAAGGTCGTGACGAGGAGCGGCCAAGTGATCCCCGAGGTCAGTAAGATCCGGGTCCTGGGAATGGTGGTCGAGAAGCAGCGGAGAAACGGCGAAACCGTCGCCCGACTGAACGCCAAGGTGGCCAAGGCGATGCGACTCATCAAGAGGGTCGCCAACCACAAGGCAGGTATGAAGGAGGAGAGTCTGATCAGGCTCGTCCAATCCTTTGTGATGAGTCACATCGCGTACGTCGCAGCATACCACAACTGGCTGCAGAGCGAGCGCAACAAGATTAACGCCATCATACGACGTGCCTATAAGGCAGCGCTGGGGCTGTTCGAGAGCACGAGTACGACCAAGTTGCTGAGCCTGGGCGTGCACAACACGCTCGAAGCACAACGGACCTCCCAGCTAGAGCGACTATCTACGACCGAGGCAGGCAGGAAAATACTGCGAGACCTGGGGTACGAAGCGGCCGCGGGGAACGCCAGCAGCAGAGTCCCCATCCCCGATGAGACCCGGTGCCGGATCAGGGTGGACCCTCTACCAAGGAACGTCAATCCGTAGTACAACAGGGGCAGACGAGCGGCGAGGGCAGAGGCCCTCATCGATGTACACGCAAGTGACGGCCACGCGAGGTACGTGGATGCGGCTGAGTATCAAGGAGATCGAGAAGCGTTCGGGGTGGTCGTCGTCGAGGCATCGACCGGTGCTACGAGGGCGGCGGCGAGCGTTCCAGTAAAGGAGGCGTCCGAAGCGGAGGAGGTGGCAATCCCCCTGGCCATTGCCGACGCCGGGTGCCAGACCGTGCTGAGTGACTCGAAGAATGCGGTGCGAAATTTCGGCAGGGGCCGAGTATTCAAGGAAGCCGAGCGCGTGCTGCGGACGGCGAGGTTACAAAAGGAAAACAGGAGCATACGTCTCAAGTGGTTTCCGGCGCATGCAGGCGAAGACGCGTCGGCAACGAACGACAACCACAACGAGATGGCCCACGCGCCGGTGCGAGCGCTAACTAACCGCGCCGCCGCAACCGACCGTCCGGAGTGGTGTGGAGTCAAGGACCGCATGACAGACTATAACGAGGTCACGAAGTTCCACCGCCTGGATCGAAGGACTCTCCCGCCCCCTCACCCGGGGCTGAGCCGTGCAGAGGTAGGGTTGTTATGACAGCTGCAGACAGGGTCGCTACCCACCCCGGTCCTGATGAAGCACATATATCCAGAAGCCTGCCCGACCGACACGTGCCAGGTATGCCAGCGGGGGAGGGCGGACATTGTGCACGTGTTGTGGGACTGCGTCAAGTTTCCAGAGCGAGCGTCAACAAGAAGAAGACGGCTGCCGTCGAGGCTAGAAGCAGAGATGGCGAGCTACGACCAAGAAGAACAATCATGGGGAGTCCAGCAGGTCCTGGAGGCTCTCGAAAGGCAGAAGCCGAGCGAAAACGACGGGAAGGCGCCTTCACGGGCGACGAACCGCGGGAGTAGCAGAAGCCGGCGCCGAGTAGAGGACCCCACCAGGATGACGTAGAGGACCGCGTCGCGGCGCTCTAGGGCGTCGATCTGCAGGCGATCAATAAAGTTGCCTCCATCCATCCATCCATTCCCACAGTTCACCGATGCTGCTGTCTTGGTCCGGACTCGCTGACTGGGCGGGTTCCGTCGTAAGTCCCACGCGTCGGAGATACATAGTTACGGAAAGTGTCGGCCGTCACGTCGCTCCGTGCAAGGCACAATTTCCCAGTCGCGGCTCTTGCTCTTTGGTCGCGGCAAATCCACATCTCAATCGCCGCTCCGAGACCATGCATTTCGGCGGCCATTCTAGGCACGCGGAGTTCGATATATCGGATGTAAACTTCGTTATAAGGAATATGTTTCCCATGTGTTTCCGTAACTGAATTATTTTTGTTCGATATATAGCATAATTCGCTCTATACGGGTTCGTTATAACCGGGTTTGACTCTATAGCATAATTCGCTCTATCCGGGTTCGTTATAACCGGGTTTGACTCTATAGCATAATTCGCTGTATACGGGTTCGTTATAACCGGGTTTGACTCTATAGCATAATTCGCTCTATCCGGGTTCGTTATAGCCGGATTTGACTGTATTAAATTAAACATTTGAAGCAATGGCGAATCCCCGCCCACTTTCCGTCGGTGATTTCACTATGACAGCACAGGATCTTGTTGGACGATTGGTGCCCAACGACCTAAGTCACCGCCAAGGAACATGATTGCGCGATTGTAGAGGGGCCTCCATTGATCTTATCATTTGAATTCCAACGTGCAGTTAACACACTCAACACTGCGTTTTAGTGCTAGCGTATATATATATATATTGTAGTAAGCATGTTGCGCCCATGAGAACTGTGATGAGCATCAGACACAACGGGCAAATCCCCCTACGTGGACATGCTGCGCCGGATGCCGCTCGAGGAAGAGGACGCGCTCGTTGATCGTCTGTCTCGCGAAAAGCTGGTCGTTTCGGCTCACCCCGTCTGCGTCGACGCCTCGTTCGTGAATAAACGAGCCCAGCCTTCTACCGGAACGCCGACTATATCCTTTACAATTTTTTGTGGAGGTTGCGGTGCTGCTCGGGTCCCCATTTATCTATCCTGGAGCTGCACAACCGGACACTTCCCTCGAGGATGTCTCAGGGTGGCCACCACGAGTCCACACCTCCTGTGGCACCTATCATCTGCCCTGGCACGGTCCGTTCGGGGGATCCCCCCTTCTTCAACGGCATTGATGACCAGGATGCTGAGGATTGGCTCACCACCTTCGAACGAGTGAGCACCCATAACAACTGGGACGATAAACTCAAACAGAACAACGTCAGTCTCTCCTTCACCGGTGTCGCAGAGACCTGGTATAAGAACCACGGGGCTGATCTACGCACATGGTCGGACTTCAAGACCGAATTTACCAAATTCTTCGGGCGCCCCGCTGTTCGGCAACTGCGCGCTGAACAGAGTTTGCGCGAACGCGCTCAGCGCATGAATGAGACCTTCACCTCTTACATCGAGGACATCCTTGACTTGTGTAAGCGGGCAAACAACGCTATTACCGAAGAGGGCAAAATCAAGCACATTCTTAAAGGCATAGCCGACGATGCCTTCCAGATGTTGCTCGCGAAAAACCCTCGGACGGTTGCTGAAGTCATAAACGCTTGCCAAGAGTTCGATTAACTTCGCAGAGAGCGGGCTCTCACTCGTAAGCCCGTGGAACACGACCATTCCCTTTGCAGCTTGGCATCTGGGGATAGGGGTGTTCTCTTCGCCCAAATTCAGCAGTTTGTTCGCAAAGAGGTGGCTCGTCAGCTGTCTCTCGTTAGCGACGTAGCGAAGCCACCTCAGTCGGATTTAGCCCCAACCCTCAGGAGCGTTATACAACAACAAGTCGCTGACGTACTACCAAGCACTCGACCGCCCGATTCCGCGGTAGCTCCAGTGGTATACGCCGACATAACGCCGCAACCTACGATGCCAGCCCCTTTGACCTTTGTCGACCCAGTGCCACATAGGCCTTTCACCTATGCCGAGACCGTGGCACAACCTTACACTGAAACTATGCCGGGACCCTTCTTTGCGCCTGCTGCAAGCCCTGGGAGCCATGCCACTGCCTGGGTTCAACGCGTGCGGTCCATGCGTGTCGCCCCGCATCCAGTGTCTACGTTCGCGAATCCTTGGCGCACGGTGGATAACCGCCCTATCTGCTATTCGTGTGGGATTGCCGGACATGTTGCACGCTACTGCCGTCGTGGCATGACGGGTGGGCGCAACGCATCGTGGTCCTTACCCTATACGCCAACACCGCCCATGGAGCACGCTCCGACCCGGCTGCCGACGACTGCTTCGTCTGATAACCGCGACTTCGTCAGCCGTCGTTCGCTTTCCCCACGACGCCGCTCACACTCTCCGATGCGCCGTCGTACTACCAACGATGACCCGGAAAACTAGACGCCGTAGTTTCGGAGGCACAAACTGCGTCAACGTCGAAATGCCTAAGTCCTCATTGTTCGCCGTCCAATGTAATCGAAGTGTGTGTTGATGGTGTTGCTACCCTGGCGCTTATTGACACTGGAGCTGCGGTGTCTGTTATTGACGCGAAACTTTGCCGAATGCTGCGAAAAGTGACGACACGTATAGGTGGTTTTACTCTCCGAACCGCTAGTGCGCAACTGTTAAATTCGCTGGCCGCATGCACTGCTCGGGTCACAATTCAAGGGGTTGTATATGTAGTCGAGCTCATCGTTTTGTCGGAGTGCTCTCGCAACGTGATTCTCGGATGGGACTTTTTGTCGCGCCACCACGCCATCATTGACTGTGATCGCGCCGAAGTTGAGCTGTTTCCGGAGGTAGAAAACCCGCAGGACGAGACAACCGCCAAGTTGCGTGTCAATGACGACACGCACATTCCTCCTGGCTCATCTGCGCTTGTGCCGTTGTCGTGCAACAGTATTTCTGACGCAACCGTCGTCTTCGAGCCATCCGGTCTGATTTGTGCTCGCAAAGGGTTGTCGCTGCCGTTCGCCGTTCTTGATATTGCAACTGGTGCCGGCACAATGCTTATTTCAAACTCGACGTCGTTTCCTACCACACTTTTTCGCGGCGAATGCCTTGGCGTTGTAGAAGAAGTGCATCCCGGTCTACTTGTCAGTGTATTTGAGGAATTCACGCCCGTTGACATCACCGCACTTGGTCTTCAGTCTCCACCTGATGACACCCTTTTGAGAAGCGCCATTGACGACGACCTTCCCACGGCCGAACGTGACGAGCTACTTACTCTGCTACACAGCTTCACTTCATCCTTCGACTGCTACGACACCGCTTTGGGCCGCACGTCGACTGTGTGTCATGAGATCGAAACTGGCACGCACGCACCGTTGCGACAGCGACCCTATCGCGTGTCCTCCACCGAACGGCGTGTCATTGATGACCAAGTCGCGGACATGCTGAAACGCAACGTTATTCGACCATCCGTGAGTCCTTGGGCTTCTCCTGTGGTTCTTGTTAAAAAAAAAGGACGGCTCTATTCGATTCTGTGTGGATTATCGCCGCCTGAACAAAATCACGCGCAAGGACGTTTACCCGCTGCCTCGCATAGACGACGCGCTCAACTGCCTGCAGGGAGCCGAGTTTTTCTCGTCATTAGACTTGAAATCCGGCTACTGGCAAGTGCCCATGGCCGACGCTGATCGTTCAAAGACGGCTTTTACGACGCCCGATGGCCTTTACGAGTTCAACGTCATGCCGTTCGGACTCTGTAATGCGCCGGCCACATTCGAACGAATGATGGACAACGTACTGCGGGGCTTGAAATGGAAAACGTGTCTCTGCTATTTAGACGACATTGTCGTGTTTTCGCATGATTTTGCAACCCATCTCACACGCCTCGAACAAGTGCTAACATGCCTTGCCTCCGCTGGTCTGCAGCTGAACCTTAAGAAGTGCCGCTTCGCTGCTCGAAAACTCACCATTTTAGGACACGTTGTCTCGAAAGACGGTGTCCTCCCGGACCCGGGAAAACTTCGTGCCGTGTCGGAGTTTCCGAAGCCAACAACGCTGAAGGACCTGCGAAGCTTCATCGGCCTCTGTTCGTACTTCCGCCGCTTTGTACGAAACTTTGCCTCCATCACTGCGCCTCTCACACAGCTTTTCGGTGGAAGTAGAGACATTTCCGAATGGTCCCCCGACTGTGAGAGCGCTTTCTTAACGTTACGTCGGGTCCTTACGTCACCACCGATACTGCGGCACTTTGACCCGAATGCGCCCACTGAGATCCACACTGATGCCAGTGGTGTTGGCTTAGGTGCTGTGCTCGCTCAACGAAAGGACGGATTTGACGAATACGTGGTGAGTTACGCGAGCCGTACACTCACGAAGGCCGAAGTCAACTACTCCGTAACAGAGAAAGAATGTTTGGCTATTGTATGGGCAATCAGCAAATTTCGTCCTTACCTGTCGCATTTCGACGTCGTAACGGACCACCATGCCCTGTGCTGGTTATCGTCGCTGAAGGATCCCGCCGGCCGTCTTGGCCGCTGGGCACTCCGCCTTCAAGAGTACGATATCCGTGTTGTGTACCGATCTGGACGGAAGCATACCGACGCCGACGCTCTTTCTCGATCCACGCTTGCGTCGTATATAGATAGCTTATTCGCAGAAGACCACAGCCTGACCTCTCTGGCCATATCGGACATGATTGCTGAGCAGCGCAAAGACCCTTCGGTTTCTTCGATCCTCGAATATTTGTCGCACTCACGGGCAGCTCCTGTGCCTCGATCACTGCGCCGTCAAGCTGCCCACTGCACTATTCGTGACCAGCTCCTATATCGCCGGAACTACTTCCCCGAAGGTCGAAAATGGCTACTCGTGACTCCTCGCCACTTGCGCAAGGACATTTGTACCACGTTTCACACCGATGCGCAAAGTGCTCACGCTGAAATCCTTAAAACCTACGAATGCCTCCAACTCCGCTACTACTGGCGCGGGATGTACACCTTTGTCGCCAAGTTTGTTAGATCTTGCCCGGACTGCCAACGTCGCAAGTCTCCACCGCATCCCGTCAGTGGCCCACTCCAGCCATTGCCCTGCCCAGCACGGCCTTTCGACCGGGTAGGCATCGATTTCTACGGCCCACTCCCAAGCACAGCCGCCGGTGACCGCTGGATCATCGTCGTCGTTGATCACTTAACGCGGTATGCCGAAACAGCTGCGCTACCGGCCGCCTCGGCTCGGGACGTTGCGTCTTTTCTTCGCCGTTTTGTTCTTCGGGAGGGTGCTCCTCGCGAACTACTGAGCGACAGAGGCCGCATTTTTCTATCTGGAGTAGTGGAGGCCCTTTTAGCCGAGTGCCACGTGGTCCACCGAAAGAGCACGTCCTACCACCCCCAGACAAATGGCCTGACCGAAAGGTTTAACCGCACACTCGGCGATATGATCGCCACGTACGTCATTTCGGACCACTCTAACGGGGACCTCGTTCTTCCTTTCGTGACGTATGCTTATAATACGGCCACGCAGGCGACCACAGGATTCTCGCCGTTCTTTTTACTATATGGTCGCGAGCCCTCCTGCATGCTAGATACAGTACTTCCTTACCGACCTGACGCCGCCGAGTACGCACCACTGTCTGACATCGCTCGACACGCCGAGGAATGTCGCCAGCTAGCCCGACGATTTACACCGGAAGAGCAGCAACGCCAAAAGGCGCGTCACGATGACTCCATTACAGCTCCAACATTTACGAAAAGATCACTGGTCATGCTTTCAGTACCGTGCCCGGCTCCCCGTCTTTCGTCGAAATTTCTTTCTCAATACCAAGGGCCTTACCGAGTACTGGAACAAACGTCACCAGTGAACTATGTTGTTGAACCCGTAACGTCCACCTCGGACCGCCGACGTCGTGGTCGCGAGACGGTTCACGTCCAGGGCCTGAAGCCATACTATGACCCGCTCGTCTTGTGTTGCCCGTAGGTCGCCAGTATGGCTCCCCTTTCCGCCGGGGGTATTGTAGTAAGCATGTTGCGCCCATGAGAACTGTGATGAGCATCAGCCACAACGGGCAAATCCCCCTACGTGGACATGCTGCGCCGGATCCCGCTCGAGGAAGAGGACGCGCTCGTTGATCGTCTGTCTCGCGAAACGCTGGTCGTTTCGGCTCACCCCGTCTGCGTCGACGCCTCGTTCGTGAATAAACGAGCCCAGCCTTCTACCGGAACGCCGACTATCTCCTTTACAATATATATAGCACACCTGCCGATGTTACTTCACTGCAGCGCTAAATTTGAAAATTTATGACATTTGTTGCATTGCTTCGGTTGAAAAAACGTCTGTAATTGGAATGGAGCTGTGCGAGTTACCAAAGGCTAGTGCTATTAATTTGAACAAGGTACTGTTTTGCCTTCGAATAGGCCCTTTACGGTTCTTTCATGATATTGGTGTTGATTATGATTGTATTTGTGCCAGGTTAAGTTGTAAACTGGGCTAAAATCCGCTGACCGCGTGGTACAAATCTATGCCGGTGATACAGGACGTACATTGCACGCACGGGAACCTTGTGTAGGCATTGCATTAAACGGCGATAGTTTCATGCAGTTACTTGCTTTATTTCAACGTGTGGAGTATGATGAGTGTGACATCCGCAATAAAATGACGTAGGCCATAAGAATTAGACTTTTTTATTTAGTTGTTCTTGCCCAAAATGCAAAGTAAAATGTTTTTGCATTCAACGTCCGTACATTACCTGCTAGTGTAAAGCCAATGGAGCTCATTCTGTGCAGTATACATCGAATCTTTGCACTTTCGTTATGTGTAGCGCAATTCTTATCTCCAAAAAACGAGAGGCTATGAATTATGCATGCAAGAAGCGTTATATCACCAGCAATAATTTCAACAAATATCAACCCTAAACAGACAGACATCACGCGCAAGAACATCGCTGTTAAGGGCGAAAATTACACGAACCTGGCAGTATTAGTCCACAAGCAAAGCGGTATAATTCAACCATCGGCATTTGTTAAGTCATGCCAGTTTAAACTTGCGCTTTTGTGTTTGCGCAGTCCATTTCGTATACTATAGCTTCTATCAAGACTCGGGGCGGACATGATAAGCTTGTGCTTTGTAACATAATGAATCTGGTTGACATTTCCACACAGCCCAAATGTAGAGTCTGCTGTAATGAGCTTGGTGTTCTCAAATAGTTGCATTACTACCAGTCAAGTTTTCAATGCTTCATGCATAAATGCCCTATAATCTGCCTGAATGCGTGTACTATCAAGATATACCCTTTCTGGAGCAGCCACCCCCTTTAATTACCACTCCCAGATGACGTAGAGCAAGTCACTGCAAAGTTCGCCATTGAATCCTGTATCGAAGTTTATATTTAGCAAGAAAAAATAATAACGCAAATACGGCGATGTCTGACCATACTCTCGCGGTTATGCATGTTCTGTGCAAGCTGAGCAAAATATTGCTGCGTTTTGAATTTTGTTGTGAGATCTGAGAAAGAGTTATAATGCGGTCCTATCATTTTGGTTTCAAACTTTAATGAAATTACATACTTTTTTAGCTGACGCGTGCGCTGCCATTTTTCATCCGAGTACAGGCTGCCGGTTTTAAAGCTAAAGGATAAATACGTATATGCAGTTCATGAGCATGGGCGGTTCTGGAATGTATAGGGTGCACAGAAGTTTTGTAGTTTTCGTTGCATACGCGGGAAATGGAAATTATGTTGGAAATCTCTTTGGTCCACCAGGAAACGGAGGATTGGGCAGCTGTGGAGAGCCAGCATGACCTTCGGGCATGGTGCGATGCCCGAAACAAGTCAGCATTTTGTTTCCCGGAGTGCACCAAGAAAACATGCGTATTGGCATGGCCCCGCATACAGAAAGACCAAAGACTACCATGCTTTAGCATGAAGCGGACAATAATGACACAGTTAAACTATTTCTTTGGTTGACAGCGGCCGTGATGTTCAAGCTAAAGCATGGTTTCAGGCTAGGACAGGATAGATCGGCTAAAAATTGCAAAGTTGTTTACCGTGATAATTCCTCGGTTATTTCGGTTACTTAAGAAATGCTGATGATTGCTCAAAATGTCCTTCATTGAACATTTTAGAATTTATACGTAGCAGTTGTGGATCCAGGAAGAATCACATCAGCGCGCACACGTATGTGTGTGTGTGAAGGGGGGGTGTATTGATTGGAGGAGGCGGGCGGAGGTGTGCTGGTGCTCTTGAGAGGGCCTGTTGTATGTGACCCGTTTATTAATTAGAAAATTCTGTTTTCGTGCACGACCAATTGAGTCTTGAAAGAACGATACTCCTGCGCCCACAGAACTTCAAAGAAGGCCAGGAAGAGTTAAAGGAAAATTCTACCAGAAAGGCACGTTCGTTTCTTCGCCACCAGTACGAATGTCCTTCAGTTGCGCTGCGCCCGCTGCTATGGCTTTAAAATTGGGTGTAGCAGTGGATGCACGCGTCGATATGAAACGCGGTAACAAAGTCCCGATAACGGGCACACCATGCGACAGCAGCTATCTCGCATGGAGTTTCGTCCCAGTAAAAGCAAACTATTAAAACTGCAGCCAGAACAAATATATTTTTCACTCTTCATGTACTGATACTAACGCTCTCCCGATACACTCGGAGTAATCCTCTCCAACGTCGTGCATAATGAAATATTTGGGCGTTTAGAGGAGTTGAATTTACGTTTTCCCTCATTAAAAGTCGCCTATCCGCTCCACCGTGGCCGCTTTTAATTGCCAATTCAAACGGAAATACTGCATTCGAAATAAAACGAGATAGACATTTTTTAGCTCGCGGACACGATACTGTGGTATCGTGTAAATATTAGGAAGTGAATATTTAAATATCAAAGAATGTATAATTGATCTGCACCGCACAACTTAACGTACAATGCAACCTCCATCGTCAAAAGACATCAATGATCATGTAAGGATTAGTCACTGGAAAAAATGACTTACAATTCGATATCGCCGTTGTGACTCCGGCCCCTGAATATACACTGCTGTGGGCAGCCGCCGTCCAGGGAGAAAGCGGTCGTGGACTCAACGGAGGGGCTTTAGTTGTGATAGAGGTCGAATATGGCCATCTGATCGTTGTTACTGTCGCGACGCCGACTGCCTGTTGCAGGGCTGGTGTCCGTCGTGCCTGCACATTTAGGATAAAGTCTGGGACTGGCTCGGGGAGCCGCAGCGCACCCTTTTTGTCGACCCGCTGTTCTCCAGTTTCCTAGGTTAGGGGAGAATACCGCCGAACAAATCTGCCTAATCGCGGGGGTGAAATTGACTGTCACAACATCGCCGTTGGAAGGGGACAAGACTCAGTGCGCGCAATCTGAGCCCACTCCAACAAAACCCTCCCGGGCTAGACAAAAACGTGAAAAAGGAAGAATGAAGGGCTGACGCGAGGAAGAGGGGTGCATCTTGCTGTGTGTCTCATTCGCAAAGGCCCTCTGCCCGCGCACGGCATTCATCCAGCTAAACTGCACGTTTCACCCATTACGTAGCCCCATCGCATTCTTAAGTTACCTTGCAGGAGTATTGAATGTGTGCCCACGGCCGCTTGATCTCCCCCTTTCTAGGAGATGGAGCGGCCGTGGTCAGCCACCTACGCTTGCACGTTGTTCTGCTTAACATAACAAAGATAGTCTGTTCCCTTTCGGTCCTGCATTGTACCAGTCTTCAACCATCAATGGCCAGAGGTCCCTCTTTTTTTCCGCCGCGAGTTAGTGCGGTCCACTCCTTGCTTCCCCGGCCGAGTGAATCTCCTCTGCTGAGAACGACTCAGCTGGCCAATTATTCTCTGTCTTGCCGCATGTCTCGCACAAAGGAATACAACTCATGCCTTTGGCATCCCGTGCGCTGCGCTTACCCGAAGGCACCGTCGCTTTTGGGGCTGCACCCCTCCGAAATCATCCCTCAGCGGTTCGCACCCCTCAGTCGCTTCGTTTTGCCACGGCCGGACTCGACTCCCGTTTCGCAGCGCGGCCCTGGTTTTGTGTAAACACCCATGCGAAGGGCAGACATGCAGTTTCGTGGCATTTTCGTAGCATTTCGTGGAAAGTACCATTAGTGGCACTTTCGAAGAATATGCAGCGTTGTTCACAGGCGACGTACCAGGCATACAGGCAGCACGGCGACGGCCGGAAAAAAATTTCACCCATCTTTGGTGCCATGAAACCGCCGTGAATCTATAACAGGGGCAGTTTCGCACGACGCGCGGTTGAAGAGGTTTTCTGGCGAAAGAAATGCAGTAAAAGCGCGTTACTCGGAACTCGGATGGTGCAATACATAATTCGAATTGACACACTGTTTCCGGCATTGCCCTGTATATTTCAATGGGGGAAAACTCTTGGTAATTATAACGGAGCTCTGACATGCCGATTATAAGGCGCTGACATGCCGATCGGTCGGCGCTCCCGCTATATTATTAAACACTTGGGAGGCTGCACCTCCTCTCTACCTTCTCGACTTGGGAGGGCAACATGTACCTTCAGAAAAAAGGCATTTCTATAGGGTCCCGCTTGGGTCTTGTACACAGTGACCTGTTTTTAGCGTCCCTTGACAGGGTTGTCGCCACTCTCCTTCCCCAATGTAAAGTAGTTAAGACGTTCAGGTACGTCGATGACTACCTGCTGCTGACTGATATTACAAAAGAACGTTTGGAAAGTGCCGTTTCAGACATCTTGACAGTATTTCATCATCAATCATCATCAACATTTATTTCAGTTTGAACTTAAAAACTGGGGGTGAAGAGAAAAAAGCAGTGACTGCGCATTGCTTGACGGTGCTTCTCCATCCTTACGTCAGCAGTGGGTACAAGGTAAAATCACTAAGAAGATGCGTACAACATGACCGTACAACGCATTATGGGTGTGTAGATTCCTGAACAAAAATCTTGCTGATGGCAGATATAGACAAAGTAATTAGTTGATCATGGAGTGTAGTATTAAAAAAATTACACCATCTTCCCGTGGGGAACCCTGAAGAGGATGCGAAGCATCGTGGCGGTTCTGTGTGGTTCCATTGTGTTGCCGTTATGTTGAGTGATCTGGTTTTTACTAGCGCCAGAGGGAATTCCGCGTCCGGGTCCACACCGGTGGCAAAGGCACGCAAGTGTTGTTGTGTTACGGTGAGTACGCGGTGGTTCTCGAGGCGCCGAAATTCGTCCATCATGTTCTTGTCGATGTTGTCTCTGTGGTACAATCGGTAGTCTCCGTCAGCTTTGGTGAGGTAAAGGTTGTTGACATTGGTGCACCGGCTGACAGCAATGTACACGCCCTCCTCTTCGCAGCTTTGTCTTCTCCTTCTTCTTCTTCGGCAGTTATATGAACAATCTTCCCCTCCCGTTTTCCCCGTGCCCCACACCAGGGCCTATTGGCCTCCTCCTGTAATAAAGTCATCCATTCCATTCCATTCCCTACGGGAAGGTGACGACGGTGGTTGAACGCGAACCTATCTCGTGATGGATTCTTTGGTTGGCCAATCCCTAGGGGCATCCTGCCACAATCAGCATCAGAGGCGCTGCGGACGGGGCAGGTTGAGATGCAAGGCGTGTGGCGCTTCCCGCCACAGCGTCCCAACGGGAAATTCAGCATCCCCCTCTGAAGTTTTCAGTTCGTCGTTTCCGTTGACGTTCAGCTTCGCGTGCCTTCGTTGTATCAGTAGCTTCTTGACGTAGTTTGAATGAGTCCAGGACATAAGGCGCGTTCGTAGCACTTGCTCCTGTCCCGGATTTGTAGCGTAGTCCACACACACACATAAGCGGCATCGCCACAGACTGTACAAACCAATCAACACGAACATGTCATAACGCGGCTCACCAGGATAGTCGAATGGCAAAAATCGGATAGAGAAAGGCGTAATATCCATGTCTTTTTTGAGCGTTCGCTGTAAAATGTCCTAGAAAAAGACAGCATCTCTGCAGTCTACAAAGCAGTGATAAATTGTTTCTGGTCGAGTACAGAGCCGACAGTCTGTCGACCCCGCTATTGTGATAGGCATGCCGAGCCACCCCTCCTCAAAATCCCCAAGAGGTTGGAAAGAATCCGCACCTTCACTTTAGCCTGTACGCAGATGACATTACACTCAGGGTACCGAGTGGTAGCGATGCCCTCATAGAAGAAGCCCTACAAGCTGGTGCACAGGTGGTTGTCGAGGAGGCGGGTGCGGCAGGACTAAGCTGTTCACCTCAGTAATCTCAGCTCCTTCTTCTACCCGCGAAGCGTAAATCGGAAAGCCCACCGGACATAAAAATTCAGATTGGGACCAACACCGTTCCAACTGTAGGAAGTATTAAAATTCTTGGTCTTTTCATACAGCGTAACAAATCAAACACTCAATTTATATCGCAAATTACATCGCATGTAAACCAAACTATCGGCCTGATGCGACGAATAACCACCCGTCACAAAAGACTTAAGGAGACAGAAAGACTCCAGCTGGTACAAGCTTTCGTGATAAGCCGCATCACCTACTCACTCCCTTATCTTTATGTAACAAAAACCGAACTGCAGAAAATTGATTGCCTCATTAGAAAAGCTTATAAGACGGCGTTACAAGTGCCCATGTACGCATCCACTGCTCGACTCGAACGTCTGGGGGTCTATAATATCGCGGAGGAACTCGTAGAAGCCAATCATATTAATCAACTGCGTAGGCTTTCTGCCACTTCCACCGGAAGGCACATACTAGATCGTCTGAAGCAGCACGCCCCTTTAATTACTGATAAGAGACTCCCCATTCCCCGCGATACGCATGCGTGCATGCATATTGCGCCCCATACGGCGCAATATGCACCCCATTCATCACAAGGGTCGCAGGGAGCATAGAGCACGAGAGCTGTGCCGGCGCTTTCCAATAAATCCAGGCATACTTTATGTCGACGCGGCGGACTATCGACACCACGCCGCATACGCAGTGGCAGTAGTCGACCGACCAAATGCCCCCCCTGTCACCTCCCTCTCCGTCCGTACCACCTGTCCCGCGACGGCGGAAGAGACGGCAATTGCGCTAGGTTTAACTCAACGGCCAGCCCCCGCAATCGTAATCTCTGATTCGAAGACGGCAGTGCAAAATTTCGACCGGGGTCTAATAACCCCGCAGGCCCTCCAAATTCTCTCCAAAAATCCACCCACCACCCCGATAGAACTGATCTGGACCCCAGCCCACACCGGTGTGGGGGGTAACGAGGCGGCCCACGCTACTGCTCGAGAACTCACTATCCGAGCGAGCCCCAGCCTTGTCCCCTCCCACGGTGCCAGATCGGCTCGACATAGCCTCCTCAGCTATCACGACTTGGTCCTTAACTACCGTCTCTCCCGCCGCGCATTTCCCCCCGCTCATGTCAGCCTTAATAACTCCCAGGAACGCACGTGGCGGCTCTTGCAGACCGACACTCTTCCATGTCGTGCAGTGCTGCACCGTATTCACCCCTCACTATTTCCCTCCCTCAACTGCCCTTCGTGCGGTGCTCTAGCCACCGTGTTGCACTCCATGTGGGCATGTCCTAATGATCCCTTCCCCTCCATAGCGTGTGACGAGCAGTGGGAGGGGGCGCTGGGTAGCTCGGATCCGGGGATCCAAATCTCCCTGCTGAACCGAGCCACCGCTGTCGCCGCCAGGCTCACGCCACCGGCCACCCCGCCCTCTTAACTGCTTGGGACAATAAAGTTTTTCTCTCTCTCTCTCTCTGAGCCACCAAGATCTACTAAGTCCTATTTCCGAGAAACTGCAGCATTTGTACATAGTGTGTATAGTTCGCTTGCCCAACCACCTGTCTGGTTCCCTCTTTTGAACGCTTGTGTGTGTTTGCCTGAATTTTGATGTATATGTGCTTCTCATAACTTCAGTGTATTCTTTTGTTTGGTTCTATTCCTCGTACTGCAACGTCTGAGCGTATTCTCCCATGTAATAAAGAAAAAAAAAGGATTTGTAGCGTAGTGGGAAGAGCACCGCGTACCTCCCGTTGCGGCCAGAGTCGTGGGATCGAAACCGGGCGCCCCTAACTATTTCTTTTTTTATAGTGTAGTATCGCGGAGCTGTGGGTGTAAGAAGGAGAGTTGCGCATGCGCAGTGAGCGTGTGGACGGCGCCGCCATCAACGACGGAGGACCAGGCGAGCCTAAGAAATGCTCCGCATTTAAAATTTCGGGGGGGGGGGGGGGCTGAAGCCCGGTCAGCCCCCCCTGGTTACGCCACTGGGCCGGACAACCTTCTTTCCACCATTTTACACAACTTACCAAGTATATTCGGAGCAGAAAAAAAATCGCGCCAATCCACCCCGTGAATGTGGTTGGAAAGCAAAGCTGTAAACGGCACCCTTAACGATTACTCATGCGACGTCACTTAAAATCACTCACATCGCTCTACAAATAGTAAAACCAGAGAGAAGTGAAATGCACTTAACCACACCATTTATTACTTCAAAGAGGTATTCTTGGTAAGGTTAAATCAATGCATGATGCATGAACGGTGTTTGGTTGAGTTGTATTGGTGTAGCACAAGAGTGGAAACTTTTTGTTATAAAATCAAAGTAAGCTCCAACCCGGTGTTAGACGATCTGACTTCTCCGTCTCTGTGCCGCGGACGGAGGCGACGAGACTTGCGGCTGAGAAGGAGGAGGAAGAAATACTTCTGTTCAGATTTCTGAACGGCCCAGAGTGCAGCCCTGGGGAGTGATTCCTTCTTCTGTGGGGCCCATATGCAGTCCGCGCGGCCTGTGTACTGTCCACCCGCTGAAGCTGGGTAGGTAGAGAGGGCCTGGACAGCAGCATATCCCATTGCTCTTGTTGGGTAGTTGACGGAAAGAGAGGAGGGTGCTCAAGGCTAAAGTCGCACACCCAGATTACGGGGCGGAGTATTCCTACTTCTGAGAAAAATTTACATTCAGCGTCGAAGCAATTCGCATGCATTACGTGAAGACGCGTAAGCTGCGGAGCCGCAGGGTAGTTTGTTGTTCTCTGGAAAGGTCAGGGTAAGGCGAAGGTGCGGTCTGTCTCAGATGGCGATAATGCTGGATTTTCTCCAAGGACGTGACAAGTGGGTGACTGTCCTCGTGCAGCTCCGTTGCACGGGAGGTAAAAGCGCAGGCTTGTTGGGTGGGCGTATTTGTTGCTCTCCATTGAAGCGTGAGGCGGTGTCCAGATGAGCTGAATGGAACCGTTTGGGGAGTGGTTTTTCAGCACGCACAGTGCAGGTCAGAACACCCAACCCGACTGGTAATTCCAGTTGGCTTGCTGGGAATCGGTGACTACCCTCCGAACCCCTGGTTGAGTGAGAGCCAAGGTGGTGGCTGCCTCTTCTGCTGCCGTTATTTGTTGAGTCCTAAGCGAGGTACACGCAAGGAGGTTGGTTCTGGAGGTAGCCACGATGATGGCGTGTTGCTGCCCTCGATGTTTGGAGAAGTCTGTGTAGATAACTGCATGAGCCCCACCGAGGGTGGTGTTTAGCGCTTGAGCCCGTGCTTTTCGTTGACCCTCGTCATGTGAGGGGTTCATATGTCTAAGCAAAGGGAGCATCTTTAGTTTTAGTCGTCAAGAGTCTGGGAGTACGTCAAGCGGAGTGACATTCTGGGCTGCCCAGCCAATCTGGTGAAGCATGCGGTTACCCACCGCAGTTCTGAGCCGGACCTTCTGGTTAGAAAGATGGCCTTCTATCAGCTCTTCCACCGTGTTGTGGAGCCCGTGCTAAGCAGCCTCAGTGTGGACGCACTCATGAGAAGACCAATGGCCTGCTCAACCGCCTTTCTAATCATTATATAAAGCATCTCTACGTCTTCCTCATCGAGAAGAAGATAGGGGTTTGTCGTAAGTAACTCTCGAGAGTTCAAAAGCTTCAATTAATCGAGAGGTACCGGATTCTTTTAGGCCTCGCTTCTTGGTGGCAACTCGCCTGATCATGTGTATGATTAGATTAATGTTGTTTTTGAGGCGCTGCAAGGAGACGTCACTCTTGGTGTTGGCCTGGAAATGTAGGCCCAGGATCTTGATGCTGGGGTTTGGAGTAATGGCCTGGTCATCAAGGAGTATTTGAATGTATTTCTTGATTTGGCGTGAGGGCGGACGACAATGAGCTGTGATTTTTACGTGAACACTTGAGGCCACAGGCTTTAGCACATTGGCGTACATTGGCGTAGTGAAATTCCATGGATTGGTGTGAGCTTCCTTTAATTTTTGTAACTCTTAGCATATGAGCAAGGTGCGCACAGGGCCGCTAGATGGGCGTGGGGGGTCGTGTGACGCTTTCACGTGGCATTCAGCGAGAAGGCAGTGGGTAAACCCGTAGATGTGCTTGGCCAGTACAACATTTGTCTTCCCGTGTTCGCGTGGGCTCGTAGCTAAATCGGTAAGACAACGGGCTCTCGCTTTGTTAGTCTATTGGTTCCAGGTTCGATTCCCAGCGGTGCCAGTAAATTCTTTTATTTGTTCGCTGGAGTTTTCTGGTGACACCAACGGTCGCGAAAGAACCCTTGGGGGTACAGGTAGAAAGCTTTGCTTTAAAAAGTACTCTAACCCCGTAACGCCCGGCAACATACTTCAAACCATGTGATAAACGGTGAATATACGGAAGCACTTTCGGGGTTGACCTGGGCACGTGTTCTTTCTGAGTATATATTCGTGTTTACGTCTAATAAAGTCAGTTGCGAGTTATCGCCGTCGTGTGTGTCTTCTCTTCTGTGTCCCGTTTCAAGCGCTACTTCCGATGAATCAAAAACCCTTTTCTTAAAAGAGTTCTGGCTCAAAATTTTCACTGCGGTGTGCCTTGGAGGTAGTCAATGAGAGCTTGTTTCTGGGCTAGTTGGTACATTATTTCTTGCAAAAACAAACTGCGCTAGGTGTCTCGTTATTGGAAAGTTCTAGCTCGCCGTTTTTGACGGTCCGCTCCGCTCCTGACGGCCCGCTCAGCACAACCCGAGCGCCAGCCGCAAAAAGGCTTTTAGCTAACCGATAACCGTATCTCCTTCGACGGGGAATCATTCGCGTCACTGGTCTTGCCCTGTGCGTGTCTAAACCAAAAACTTTATCCGGAAGAAAATATAAGAATTTATATTTTGGTTGATGAATTGATTGTAGGTTTAACGCGCCGACGCAACGCAGACGATGAGGCGCGCCTTAGTGGAGGGCGGCGGATTAATTTTGACCACCTGCGGACCTTTTTTTTACGTTTATTGAAATGTCGAATAAACACCCGGGGGTCTCTTGCTAGTGCATCAGACCCCCTTAGGGGTAGCTATAAGTTAAGCTTCACGACGGGTATGGTGGGAAATAGCAAAGGAAAAATAGTGGGTTGGGATATGAAATTCACGAGAGTGTCCCACACTGCCTTCGCTAAATTAGGTGGGTAGCACAGACGCAGGAGATCATTTAAGGAATTTGGTTAGGGGTGTCAGAGAACCTGTTAGAAATCGAGGGCCCTGTCCAAATAATGTGTTCAGTGGTGTCCGGAATTTCACAGGGGATACACAAGCCTTGATTAGGTGACGAATGAAAAAAACTTTTCGTTTTGCAGGGGAAAAGTTCGTGTCAGATGTCTTAAGCGGACTTGTTGAAAGCGAGAAGGGGACTTGGGAATGGGGATCTTTAACGTGCGCCGAAATCTAGTACACACGAGCGTTTTTGCTTTTCGCCTCCATCCGAAAAGCGGCCGCCGCAGCCGGGAATCGAACCCGCGACTTCGTGCTCAGCAGCAGAACGCCTTAGCCACTGATCCACCGCGGCGGGTAAATTTATATTTTGGCCACGCCGATGAAGCATCCTGCCGTATTTATTGCCATTTTTCACTTTTATAATATATTGTAGTCGCTGACACGATATGGTGGTGTTAATTTAAAAGGAGCCGTTCAACTTTACAATAGCCAAGCAAAGACTGTTTTTCGGAGCGCTGCATGGAGGAAAGAAAGGTTTAGGAGGGAGCATCACGTGACTATTGCGAAGCCTAATCATAAAAAATAAAGAGGAAAAACCCTCGGGAACTACGCCCTCACGCGACAGGCCAGCGATAGTTCTTCGCGCCTCACGCAGCGTTCGTGCTCAGTCTCAGCATTCGCCCTTGATTGCCAGTAGCGCTGACTGAGCAGGTGGCCCTCAGTAAGCTCGTCCACAGTGTTGTATCGCCGAAGTTTTAAGAGACAATCGTAGATGTAGGGTATAACCCAACGACTGTTTGCACACTTTTTGCAAAAGCGTATCCAACTTGTTTTTCTCAGTCTTGGTAAAGCATAGGGTGTCATATAAGTGATCGTTGAGACGACGAACGCCTGGACACGTCTAAGTGTGTCCGCCTCCTTCATGTCCCTTCGTTTTACATGACGAAGCATGCGAGCAATCGGTCCACTCGTGCATTGCAAATTCGTGATCATCGTGTTGCATGCACAATCTGCTTGGAATGGGGGTGTTAGGTGAGGGTGCTGGTATTAGAAGACGTATGGAGGCGTTAGAATACGTGCGGGCTCGTGGCGGAGGGAGTATGAGAAGCTAGGATCTGCTGATGTAGCAGGTGAGACCAGCTTGTAGCGCTAATTGTGGGACTGCAGCAGCTCCTTCTATGAGTGTGCTCCCTGTTAGTGCGTCGCTACCACGCGGGACCCACAGTGTGATGCCGCACGCATACATTGTGTTTCTAAGCAAGGGAATTCAGCTGAGAGCGTGTGCAAGGGGAAGAAGGGCTAAGGTGAAACGTAGTGGAGAGAGAATGCCTCCTTGTGCACTTCCGCGGTTCGGCATGGTGAACGAATTTGACGTAATTATTGTGCCTAGGCGGAGGGAGGCGGTGTGATTTGTGAGGAAGTTTTGGATATAGGTGCATGTTCTGCTACCAAGGTTGAATGTGTTGATGGAGCGGTGGCGTGAGCAGGTCGTGGTTCTCCCCCCCTTCGTCCCTTGCATGCAGGCAAAGCACGGCGTCCAAGAGTTGCCCTGGGGCTGGCCCGGGAGGACGGCGGCCGAGGTCCTCGTGGGCGCCCTGGCCGCGGGTGCCGCCGCCGCCTCGGTCGCTGCGCACGCGCTGCCTTCCCAGGTGAGCGAGCGCGGAGGCGTCCATTTGGAGCAACTGCTTCGCAAAAAGACGCGCCGCGCAGGCTTTGCGGCTCAGTGGGCTACGTCTATTTCGCTGAGTTACAAAAAGCCACGCACAGCCCTATGCTGTGCTTGGATTGCAAGGTATGGTTAGCGTGTGCTTCAAAGCCACCTTCCTTTGTTGGGCTCGGTGGTGGGCAACCGGCCTTGCCACCGAACTGATTCCAAGTTTTATGGCTACATTTTCTATTCAAAAAACAAAAAACAAAACATGATCCACCTCCAAAAAGGGGTCGCACCGAACCACCTCAGAGGACATTCAGCAAGTATCTAGTGGTACACTCCAACGACGAAAAATCCCCAATTACTTAAATGTCAGTTTTCATCATTGTGAAGTGCAATGGAAACATTGTTGGGAAAGATTACAATGCCAAAAAGCTGTCTCTGGAGACTTTCTTGAGGTAATCCGAAAAAAGTAAAGCGAGGACCTCTTTAAGCAAGAAAAAAGTGCCTACTTGGCCGTCACCGTTACGCCGCATCGCACGTTAAACACTGTCCAAGGTGTTATTTCCGAAAAAGAACTACTGCATAAGACAGACACTGACCTTCTTGAGGGAATGCAAGACCAAGGTGTTGCTGGTGTTGGTAGAATCGTAATAAGAAGAGACGGGCAGACATGAAGACTCGACAAGTCATTCTTACTTTCGCCAGCTCTACCCTGCCAGAAAGATTGAAGGCAGCTTTTAGTAGGGTGCCGTGTTCACGCCTACGTTCCCAAGCCGAGGCGATGCTTTAAGTGCCTTCGTTGCGGCCATGGAACACAAGCTTGCCGTGCCAAGCTCACCTGTCCTAAATACGACGAAAACGATCACTCATTCGAAGAGTGCCAAAATACGATCATGAAACGTACGAACAGCAGTGGTTCACATCGTGCATACTCACGCTGGTGCCCATCTTTCAAGAAATAAAAAAAGACGGAAGTGGATATATTACATAAAAGATCACTCAGATCAAAGTTAGCCAAAACATAACTTTTCCAGAGGCACGCCAAAAGCACAAGATGTTTTCGGCTGCATCGTTTGCAGACACCGCCCGCACGGGATGGGGCGGCGTTTGGTCAGCACTGCGACACAGTGCAGCTTTCTTGCTGACGTGTGGCTGTCTCAAGCACCAATTGAGCAGCCGCCGCCTGCTTCTGCCACAGCTATGGAAGCTGAGATGGTCTCACCCCAACTGCCTTCGGCAGCTGACAATCCTGACGCTCCACCGATTGTGGAGACTCCAGTGAATGTGGTGACGACGGCCTCCATCGGGAGTAGTTCCGCGCGTTCCGGTCCAGCTCCCCTGCCCCCGAGTAAGTCTGAGGCAGGAGAGGACATGGACACACCTTGGAGCAGCACACACTTTCACCGCACCGCAGGCTCCTGTCGGGAAGCCTACGCCCACTTCGGCTAGTGCTCGAGGTGGGCGTCACAGAGACCCCACTTCATCCACTCCTGAAGTCTCTGATGAGAACATACACGGCCCACCCACTCCGCGTGCCCTGAAAGCCGCGAGAGAGCGGCAGAAAAATGCTGAACGTGGACAAAATCCGCGTCCTTGAGTATCCTCGGCCAAAACCAGGTGGACCGAGGTAAATCGAGACATACATTTTAATCCTCACGCTTTTATAATCACACACATACACACTCCGCTCGTTCATAGCACGAAATAACAAGAAAATAAGGCATAATCCAGTGGAACTGTAGGGTCCTTATTAAAAGCCTACATGATTTATACGAGATACTGAATTCCAATCAACCAAGAGTAAAGTACTTAGAAGAAACACATCTTAAAAAGTAAGAGAATTTTCTTAACAGTTACCTGCTGTTCAGAAAGGACAGGGACTGTTGGGTGCACCCTTCTGGCGGTGTAGCAATCATCGCGCAAACATGTTTGGCGTGTTGCACCATTTTATTACAGACCGCCCCCGAGGCTGTGGCAATACGAACCATAATTCATAATTTTTAATACATTACTAACAAGGAGGTCCCTTTATATCCCACCCGACTATCGAATAACCCGCTCTCAGCTCGAAGGTAAGGTAAATCAGCAACCCGAACCATTTCTCGTAGTTGGTGACCTTAATGTGCACAGCGTGTTCTCGGTATCTTGCCGAGCGGATGCGCGAGTTCGCCTCTTTGAGAAGTTTTAGCTCCATCGGGACCATGTCTATTTAGCATAAAAGAGCCTACATACCATTATATAGCACACAACACCCACTCACACCCCGATATAGAGATTGACACTGGAGTTCTTTCCTTCTGTTGAGTGGAGCGTAGGCACCAAACCAGACGGCTTGGTGCTTGGTAACCACTTCCTACCAGGTTAACTTAGGCAAAGGCACAAAGTCCTACCCAAGCATCCACTGGACGTGCGTCGGCTGTCCAACGTACGTCCATACCGGCTCTAGCGGACGTCCGCTTGACGTCCGACTCCGTTCTGAACCGATAGACATACCATTTACGTCCGTGGGACGTCCGAATTTACCACTTCCTTACGTCCATTCGGACGTCCGAAATTGGATGTCTTTTGTAAGTTCAGTCAGAGTTTACAGATGCACAATTGTTCTATTAACAAGAAGCATATGCACCTTCAACAAATAGTACACCACACAACAACAATGCACTGCAGGGCAGGTGGCAAACTTGCAAACACACGAACATGGTAAACTTGCTTGACACGTCATATTTGCGGTTCTCACTTGTTATATACCCTTCCCCAAGGAGACCATCATTAGAGTTTGTAAGGTGCTTTAGATAAGTAAAAAATAGGCTTAAATTTTGTAACACAGAGATGAAACTTGCAATATACAGGTCAGGGTGTTGATGTCAAAAACCTTTTTATTTGAAAATTAGAGTACCTTTTCCTTTTTGCTTTATTACCTAATTTACGCTATTTCATGCTTCGTAGTAACTTGGTGCGTCCACGGACGGACGTACGTCGGTTATACGAAAATATATATACTTTGTACATAAGTTGCAATATGTCCACAGTACGTCTGCAAACGTACACACAAACACAGGTCTACAGCGGACGTACTGTGGCCGTCAGAACTTGGCATTCGATGTTCGGATGTTTTTCGGCCGTTCCACGAACGCCCGTGGTTGCTCGGGATACTTTCTATAAAAGTTTTAATGAGGCAGGTGCATAGTGGAGTACATTTACAGAAACATCTAAGCTTCACCACATATCTAAATACACCTACACGTTGAAGAGGCAACCCAGCTTCTCACGGCGCAGATTTCCGACGCTGCTCAAAACTCCATTCATAAGGCATCAGGTTGCGCGCGCAACCCAAAGAGGCCCTGGTGAAATGAGGACTGTAGGCGAGCAGAAGAAGCCCAGAACAAGGCATGCGCTGTTCTGCGAAGATTCCGGAACGAAGACAAAGTGATAGCTTTCAAGCGTACGAAAGCACTGGGGAATCGGGTCCGCCGTGAGGCTAACACTACAGTTGGAGGTCCATCGCAGCACCAATAAACCCGTATACGGATGCACACAGAGTGTGGAACAGGATCAGGAAACTAAATGGGCAGAAAACACACAGCTTACCTCTGTCAGCATCACCGGAAGAAGTAGTAGTACTCAATAACTTTATTTTGCCCAAAAGTTGTGGTAATTGCACCCCTGAGTTGTTCACTCAGTCATCTAGACAGCGGGGCTCCCGATGTTTTGGGAGCTCGGATTCTTCAGCCAACTGGGCGAGGGCATCTTGCACTAGTGGAGCTCGGCTAGAGATCGCAACCTCCCGCTCTGATAAGGATGATATGTCATAAAGGATGGTATGATTTGTTCTACGTGATACGGGTATTACTGGACATCACCAAACGCTGAAGTGATGCTAGTTCCACAGAACACAAGGGGCAAGCGTCCTTATATTCCCCAGGATAGACAATTAAAATGGGATGTGGAGTGGGGAATTTCAATGCTTGAAGCTGCTTGAGAAGGACAGCATGCCCTGGACTGAGCGATGGATGCGTTGGTAGAAAAACAGCACGATCCTGGTGGTCGTGCGGTCGATCCTTGCAATCCTGGCGGTCGATCCTGGCGGCGGAGGATATCGCCGAAAGTATGGAGGTGGTCCTGTTAACCAAAAAGTTCCGGGCTACCTTCAGGGGTCCTGTGAAGCTGCCGGAGAACGATATCTCGAGCAGTCTCATGGCAATCCCATTTCCCATCAGGCAAGAATGTGCCGGTGACCAGATGATGCGGAAGGTAGGGCTGTGAAGTGTAGGCCCTTTCGACGGGGTTGCCGAGGTTTCAAGCGATACCCTGCCGTTCAAAAAACTTCAGTACGACCAATTTAGAATCGGTTGTGTTGCAAATATTACAGAAAGAAGAGGTGGATATCGGCAACTGCCCCCTAATATCACCATCATTGAGCAGTTCCATCCGCCATTAATAAGAATCACTCACGCCCCGCGGTCCTTGCCACGGTTCTTCAACAAAATGGTGCCGTGACGAGGATGGAAATATCTACACAGTTGGAGAACGGAGTGAGCGGACCGCCATTAACGATGACGTGAGTGACAGGGCAGCGGTAACACTGGACTGCTGCTCGTGACCACTGACCGCAAGCGTGCGCAAGAAAACTTCAGGAATTGAGGACGAGCCAAAGGTGTACCGAATCCCACTCCCTCAATCATTTTTCCGATTCTTGACGGACGTCTCGTGGAAACCACTGAAAGTCAATGACAACGGCTTCAACCTTCTACCTTACCGATTCTTGCGGAGACCAACGGACAATGCTTCGATTCCACCGACCATGACCGTTCTCGACGACCCACCGACACTAAAAACGCTGAGCGCGGGCAAGGTGTCTCTGTACGAACGACGAACGCTCATAAGAAACGACACTATTGCAGTGAATAAGAACATCAGGACAGAGATGAATGCCGAAGCCCCATAAGTTGATAATCTGATTTTTCTCAAGAAAAGCCTAATCGAAAAACACGTGATTTTAAAGAAGCTGGATAGCGGGATTGAAGAACTTGTCGACCTGGATGATTTAGAGAAAGAATGTGAAGTATCATAAGAATTCAAAGATTCTATCCTGCTGACAAAATTTAGAATGGATCGATTGTTCCCGGAATTGCAAAAGCACTGTTTCAATGACACTGTAAAAAAAGCCCCGGAGGAAGAGGACGGTACCGTAGACATAAACAAATCGGCTTTGCAGAACGGTGACCTTCAGTGATTTGACGATGCCTTTGAAAGCAGCTCATCAGGAACCAAGAGACACCCAACCAGCTGCTCTCTTACAAGGAATTATCGCATCAAATGGCGAAGTAGAGGCAGCCACTTCGGTCGATTGCTCAGACAATTTCGCCCCCAACGATGAAGTTTACCGAACTAGTCATAAGACTAACGGCAACGCAGTGGGGGTGTCTGACCAGTCGTCTTCTTCGTGCAGTCTTTCCGAGGCGGGGAGACCAGCGCACCAGGAACGACTTAATGAAGGCCTACAAAAACGACATGTCAACAAAGTAGCGCATCATAAATATCGACACCATAAAGGAAACCTAGGCTCACCGATGGAGATACCTGATAGATCTCATCACATCAGCACAGCTTCCACGGGGATTGTGTTGTCCAAAGCGCAACGAGCAGGTACAAGTACCACAAAGACGGCCCCATGGAACTACATGAAAAATTTCCGAGTGATCGGGACAACGAGGAAGAAAGGAAAAGCCCCGTGTAAAAGGATCGCTGCCCGCATAACAAGAGCCAACCGATACCAGATATTCAAGCAAAGAAAAGTGATCCGAAGCGCATGCCACAGGACGCCTGCACGAGCACTGGCAAGTCATGCAGGACTACTTAATCACAGCCCGAAGGACGGGACAGACAGAAAGAACAACCACGGGACAGGCGCTGATTCTTAACTAAATTTATTGAAAACCCCCAACAAACATTTATATTGAAGGCAAACGACGCTGCACGTGTAAAAGTAGCATACAAAGAAAACAAACTGAACCAGATAAAAGTGCAAAAGGGAAACACAACTTATTTGTCGTTATCTATGAACTGGACCTCTTTATCAGTAAGCACCACAGATGGGTGGCTCACACACCTTTCGCCCGTCTTGCTAATGTGATAGGCTCCAACTATCTCGCGGTGTAGCTGCTTCGGGTGCTTGGTAACAATATCAGTTTCGTGAAACACCGGGTCGCAGCCGCACGTGTGGCAGTGTGAGGGCAGAGGCGGTCGCGGACGCTTGCCAAAATAGAGCGCATGCTCTCGCAATCTAACATTAGCACACCTGCCAGTCTGCCCTATGTATGATGCGCCACACGTGAGAGGGACTCGGTACACGACATCGGATTGGCAGTCCACATACCTGTGCTCATGGTTTGTGCCACACCCTGATTTTGGGGCACTTTCTTCCAACGAAGCCTTTCTTAGTACGGCAGCGCATATTCCCTCCAATTTACGTGGGGTGGAAAAAACCACCGTGACACCAAACCGACTGGCAACATTCTTCAAACCATGCGACGTACGGTGCACATAAAGAATCACGGCCAATTTACTTCCATCCGGTTTTCTCCTTTCCTTATCCGGGTCCCCGCGAGACTTGACATGCCTGATCAACTCGTTACCGCAACTCCAGAGCGCTGCCCTAAGGTAACCTGCCGCCGCTAGCCTCTTTAACTGACCTTCGAAGCTCTCCTTCACTTTATGGTGGCAGGAGTGGGTTAGGGCTGAGCGCAACACAGAAAAACACACTTCACTAATTTAGAATGACCTGAGTCATAACTTAGGAGGGGTTTCTCAGAGCGAGGCACGTATACCCAACAGACATGGCCTACCTGAAATCTTACAGACATGGCCTACCTCAACAGACATGGGCTACCTCAAAACAGCAGCTCTTGCTGTTGTGGAAGCTTAACAGTAAACTTCAACCCGAAACCACTTTCTCGGAACACTTTCAAGATATTAATGGCCATGCGGGGTAGATCAGCAGAGTTCGCAAAGGCAAGGTAATCATCCACATATCTAAAAATGTTACTTGCCATACCACACAGGTTTCTCTCAATGAAACGGTCAACCCTGCTAAGAAAAATATCGCTGAGTACTGGCGCAACACACGATCCAATACAAACACCTGATCTTTGCACAAACAACGACACTCCCCAGTCTACAAAGGTAAAGTGCAGGTAGAAGGTTAGAAGTTCTAAAAAGGAGTCAACAGAAATTCTACAACGGCTTATGAAGACCTGTTCATCATTGTCTTCGACAATGCACTTCTTCACGCTTTTAATTAGCTCTACATGTGGCAGGGAATTAAAAAGGTCTTCTACGTCAATACTGAGGGCTACGTCAGTACGTCAATACGTCAATACGTTCTACGTCAATACGTCAATAAAGAAGTCCCTTGGATTGTGTAGCTTCAAGAATTCCACAATTTGTTTGTATAAAAAATTAACCGCATGGAATGACCATTTTCTTTCTTCAGTTGTATCGCCTACCTGCCGCCAGTCGTCATATGATGTTAGAAAACCTTACAATTTTGTTCTACCGAAGTGCCGAACTAATTACGCGTTTTCTATGTTAAATTATATTGTTCCGAAGTTTTAAATGCGGAGCATTTCTTAGGCTCGCCTGGTCCTCCGTCGTTGATTGCGCCGCCGTCCACACGCTCACTGCGCATGCGCAACTCTCCTCCTTACACCCACAGCTCCGCGATACTACACTATAAAAAAAGAAATAGTTAACGGCGCCCGGTTTCGATCCCACGACTCTCTGGCCGCAACGGAAGGTACGCGGTGCTCTTCCCACTACGCTACAAATCCGGGACAGGAGCAAGTGCTACGAACGCGCCTTATGTCCTTGACTCATTCAAACTGCGTCAAGAAGCTACAGATACAACGAAGGCACGCGAAGCTGAACGTCAACGGAAACGACGAATTGAAAACTTCAGAGGGGGATGCTGAATTTCCCGTTGGGAAGCTGTGGCGGGAAGCGCCACGCGCCTTGCAGCTCAACCAGCCCCGTCCGCAGCGCCTCTGATGCTGATTGTGGCAGGATGCCCCTAGGGATTGGCCAACCAAAGAATCCATCACGAGATAGGTTCGCGTTCAACCACCGTCGTCATCTTCCCGTAGGGAAACCGCCGAAGAAGAAGAAGGAGAAGACAAAGCTGCGAAGAGGAGGGCGTGTACATTGCTGTCAGCCGGTGCACCAATGTCAACAACCTTTACCTCACCAAAGCTGACGGAGACTACCGATTGTACCACAGAGACAACATCGACAACAACATGATGGATGAATTTCGGCGCCTGGAGAACCACCGCGTACTCACCGTAACACAACAGCACTTTGCGTGCCTTTGCCACCGGTGTGGACCCGGACGCGGAATTCCCTCTGGCGCTAGTAAAAACCAGATCACTCAACATAACGGCAACACAATGGAACCACACAGAACCGCCACGATGCTTCGCATCCTCATCAGGGTTCCCCACGGGAAGATGGTGTAATTTTTTTATTATGTATTTTTTTGGGGTAAGCAATGCTTGTTCCGTAGACCTGTTTTGAGTGAAGCCATACTGACAGTCAGTTATTATGGAATGTTTAATAAGGAAGTTTTGAAGGCGAATGCGAATTAAATGCTATAAGCATTTAGAAAAGTACGGAAGTACAGATATTGGTCTGTAATTTTCTAAACTGTTCTCATCTCCCTTTTTATATATCACAGCTACTCTGGCTAGCTAAATATCGGATGGAAATTGTGTTGTCATAAGTGCGGTGTTGTATATATACGTTAGGCATGGCGTAATTATCTCGAGGACATACTTCAATGGCCGACTTTGAACATTTTGTGCATCGAGACGACATCTATCTCTTAAATTCCTGCATATCGCGAAAGCTTCCTTTTCATTTGTTGGCTCAAAAAAGACTGATTCAGCTAATTTATCGTCCAGAAAGTCAAGCGTGTCAGCATTTATTTGGCTTTGACCTACTTCGGTGAAGAATTTATTGAAATTGTTCGCCAGACGTGAACCAGATATTTCTTCCCCATCAATGATTAAACTTGTTATATCTCTGCTCTGAGTTTTTCTATTTAAAAGCAAGTTTAGGCGTCTCCATTTTCCCTGGGATCGCTGGAAAGTTGGCTATCGAACAAATTGTTGTAATAGGCTGTCCTAGCTGACTTGATTTCTTTATTCAGATTGTTTCGCAGTGATTTGTACTGTAATAGTACGTCTGCATCTTTGGTTTTAATGAATTTTGGGAACATCTTGTGTTTCTTTTTCACAAGTCTCGTAAGGCGACGTGTCATCCAAGGTTTACGTGCGTTTTTACATGTCGTTACGTCTACAATAGGGAAACAGTTTTCGTACACCGAAACGAAAATTTCCCTGAACTTGCGGTAAGCCGCATCGGCTGTAGTTTCTTTGTAGACGGTATCCCAGTTTTCCAAACCGATGCGATTTTTGAACAGGTCAAGCCAATCTTGAGAAATAATTGCCATCGAGCCCTGGTTTTTCTTTTTGAATGAGTTATTTTTCTATACACAAAAAAACAGGCAAGTGATCACTGATGTCTACTGCAATACGGCCCGAGAAAAAAAACGCCCCCCACCTCCCCGAAGGGGATCGTGCGGAAATGCGAATGCATTGGGTGCACCGATGAGTGCGCTGCGCCAAGCAGTAACGGAGAGAGGCGTGCGCTCCACTGCATTTATGTACATTTTCCGAGCGCAGCGAGCGGAGAGAGGGTACGCGGAGAGGAGAGAGAGACCCGCGCAACACGCCCGCCCCGCGCGCGAGCTCTCTCTCCCGCCGAGCTCCGCGATGCGAGCGCCCTCACACGCCCGAGTGCGCTCCTCCTCTCCACTCACTCTCGGCTACTCCGCCCGAGCTCAGCGATGCAAGCGCCCTCACACGCCCGAGCGCGCTCCTCCTCTCCCCTTCCCCTCCGCTACTCCTGCCCGAGCTACCACCTGCTCCGGTTGCTAGGCGCGCCACAGCTGTTGCTAGGGGTGTGGAGGAGCGCGGAGAGATAACAGCTGCGGGCGCACGCCGACGGAGCAGGACAACCCCCGACTAAGAAATGCATTCGCATTTACGATGACGACGACAACGAAGGCAGAACTACGAGGCGCGCGCTCACGTGCGCTCGCGCTGGAGGAATGCAGGCGCATGCCGACGGAGCACGACAACCCCCGACTAAGAAATGCATTCGCATTTAAAAGCATTTTCCCTGTTCGTAACTATCAGATCTAGCAAAGAGCAGGTAGCTGTAATACGTGTGGGGCTGTCAATAACATTTTGAAAACCTGTGGACTGAAGCAATAAGGACAGCTGCTGTTGTGCTGAACAGGTTGCACTCATGTCGATATTGAAATATCCCGCTATAGAAGAAGAAACGTTTTCGGAAGTGAAAAAAAATAACTCACGCTCAAAAGTATCGAAAAAACTGGCTAAGTTCCTGTGAGGGGGCCGGTAAATAACCGCAAACGTTTGCCTGGCCAATTTCACAGTCAGCATTTCGATGTCGTCTTTACGAAAGCAGTGGTCGGATAACACGTCAGCAGAATATTTGGTTTTCACCAGTATGGCAACGCCTCCTCCCCGTTTGGTTGTGCGGTCGGTAAAAAAGGAATCGTAGCCCGTGTTACGAATGGGCCAGCGCCGCCATACTGTCCTGCATCACTCCTCGGCTGTGCGGCGAAGCCCCTGCGTGCTCCTTCGAAAACAGGCGCAACCATGTCGGTGGCAAGTTGCGACAAGCCGCGTCATAGGCTTCGCTCTCAGCCCATCAAAACTTCGGCGGCTGGCGGCGTGGCTCGTCTCCACGCTCTTCAAGGACACAGAGGCCCCGTCGATCTCAACGGAGTCCTCCTCTCTCCCCTCTCTCGGACTCAGCGTGCCCGAGGCTATGAACGGCTTACGAACTCTGGAAAGAGTGTTGTGCGTGTTCCCACTTGTTGCGTTTGACCGTTACCGCTTTTGGGTATAAATAGAGCTGCCCAAGCGTTGTAAACCATTCCTGTTAGAGCAGCGAATCGATGTTGTCGCCCTGCTCGAGTCCCGTATTGTAACCTCGCCCGTCGGGGCATTGTTCTTTGGCTTCGTCTCACCTCTCGCTATGAAGTAAACAGTTACGTTAGCCTACGGCTTCTGGACTTCTTCACGGCTGCAACAGCGGCTGGCCGCTCGCATCATACACGCTACCACTCGTATGTCGGAGGCCACGGAGATCGGATCGGGTGCCCCCGCTCGGTCGCAACACCCGGTATTCGCAGAACGTCATTATCGTGACGATACCATGTCTCCGTTAGAAATATGGCGTCAAAAGTGTTCGTACAGCTTTGAGTTAGTTAATCGGTCTTGCTTACGGCGAATTGCATGTTCAAGTGGATTATCAACATTTGCTTACTAGGATAAAGTACCAGCGATCGATTGAACTGTGTAGGTGTTAGAAGAGGAGTATTACCCGTTCCATTTTCAAGAGACGGGAAAAGAAACAAGCAAAGACCGCAAAACACCTAATGACGCAATTTACGTCATTTTGAGCATATCTGCTTGAGAGGTGATCCGAACGATATCAGATTTTTCTGCTTTGCGTGCAAGTGCATTGCCGTTCTGCGTCCAAACAAATTTCCAGCCCACTTCCCTTTTCCTCGCGATTGCTGCGCCAAGCAGACGTTTGTTTTCCGCTGTTAGATGTTCGTCAACGTAAAAACGTTGTTCAGGTCCTGTAAAGCCTATGAGTTTGGTTGTCAGGTTTGCCTTATTTGCTGTCGCGATAAAAAGGTTTCTCTTAGATCGGGTTGTAAATCTGACAACTAGATTGACATCTTTGCCGCTCTTCATTTTGACACTGTGAGCGATGTCAATTTCTGTTGGGTCAAGAGGTACATGGATGGCCAGTGCGATTTTCTCTGCCATTTCAGCTGCCTTGTCTTTTACGGTAAGTGGCAAGCCCTTAATTTCAACATTGTTATGCCGGCTGTATTGTTCCAGCTCTGCAATCTTGCCTTCAGCTTCAATTAGTCTGTCTGTCAGATCTTTGTTTTCTTGCCTCAAAGCAGTACAGTCATGCCTTGTCCTTTTCACCTTCAAAGTCAAGGTTTGTAGTTCTTTAAGAGAGTTTTTGAGATCGTCAGCAAGGTCAGAGCAAAATTTCATGCCTTGGTTCATTGACCGCATTTCAACCCGCATTTCGCGTTTTAGGTCTTCAATGGCCTTCATAACATCACCATTTTCCGTAGACATGATGGGCAAGTTGCACAGAACAGACACCCAGTCGGCAGTGGCAAACAAAGAAGAATTTCACCGCGTAAAAGGCAGCACTTTGGTAAGTGCACTCACCTACGAAGCGCAAAGAAATAGCATGCGGCACAGTCAGTTGCTTGATCGACATGCCACTGCCGACTGGATGGCTGGTCCGACGATGCGATCCTTAAAGGAGCCATGAAGAGAAAACACAAGTTTGGTCCATTCGAAAGAATTGTTAGAACCATAAAGACACCACTTATAACGCAAACTTCGCTCAAATAAGCTGCATAATTAGGAAAAAAGGAAATGATCATGCGACCCACCAGCTCATTTTCCGCAAAAGAACCTATGATGTCACTCCAGAATGCTCTGCGATTGGCGGAGGCCGGCAAAAGCAAACGCATGTTAGGCAGGGCTTACAGTTTGCATAGCCAGCTAAATGCCCGTGAAACATACTGCACATTTTTTTATGACAAAGAACGGTGGAGTAAATGGTTGAAGTTCCGAACGAACACGCAAGCGTGTGCGCCAATGCGTACGAAACTACCGGCGGCCGATCTCGACATCTCGCCGTCGCGCAGACGAATTTTCGGGTTCGAGGCTCTTCGGGGCCAACGAACCGTCCCAGCACGCACAGCCGCGACCTTGCTTGGTATCGTAATCCCTTCACAGGAGGTTGGCCGTCATATCGCCAACCAGCAAAGGTAAAAATAGAAACGAGGGGAGTAAGGAACAGCAAGCAGCGACGAGATAGTGACAGTCGTCGCAGTTTCGGAATGGTGTTGGCTTGCTGCTATTGTTAGGAGCTCGTTTCCAGTTTACAACCACTGAAAACTTCAGTTTGTTCGAGTACTTTACAATGAAATTTCGTTGCTACGTTTTGAAATGCCCATGTAGTACGGGCAAATCGTCGAGGGAGTGCGACATCCCCGGTGAGGAGATCTCCTTTCATGTGCTGCCCAACGACGAACCTCGGCGAAGCAAGTGACTACGTTTTCTGAACTTTGCAAACGGAGGAGAAAGGGAGCTAAAGGAAGTACGAGTGTGCTCGCTTCATTTCCGAGGAAGTGATTACGGCAGGGACCCTTACGTTAGCTCACTCCTGGGACATGCTGGCGCTCGTCGCCGACTTCGTCAAATGGTCAAAGCGCTCTGACCTTGGGGGAAAAAAATGCCGTAAACACCGCGCATTGACGCTCGTATCTTTCTGGTCGAAGCAGAGAGCTCGCGCGAACGGCTTTCCATACACGACACCGGCCAACTGGCATAAGCGATATCTGCTACTGAAATTGAACTATCATTAACCGTAATAAAAATACGGCACATACGTACCAGTCTGTATTCGTCCGTCGCGACGGGGCTGACGAGGCAGCGGTGCCGACGGCAGGGCGTTCGTCTGTTGTGGCTATCGCGGAATGATCGCTTTCCCGTCCACCGCGTATCCCACAACTCTTGCTGCTCGTGCACTGAGAAGCATTGAGCGTTCAAGCGGTGTGAGGTTGTCAAATGCAAGCCCGAGCTCCTCGGCGAGAGTTTTGTTCTCCGGATCAGGCGATTCCATGACTAGGGCTGCGGGTGCACTACGTTTTACTAGTATTTTTAAAATGGCCGCCGTCTCGGTCGGCTCCCGCGTGTGGGTGCTATATGGAGTCGACATACTAAGTATCTGTTTCATGGACCGGCTCGTATGACGCCATGGTTCACGTGACGAAATGTGCAATTTTAGCGGGAGATTTAAAATTTTGGCTTAAATTGCCTTATTTCTCAGTGAATAAAGCATCATTTGCTTCCGGGAAAGCGCTTGGGGTACTATGAAACACCTAATCTTTCGAATAAAACAAACTTTTCTTTTCTCTTCATGGCTCCTTTAAGAGCCTGCCCATGGGGCAATACTGGTGACGTGTCGATGAGGCTTGTTGCTGGCTCCTCGCGAAGGCGTAATGCGCATGCGCACTGTCCTCGGTCGAAGCTTCTTGATATGGTTGCAGCAGTCCTACGAACCGCAAAGAAATAGCATGCGGCACAGTCAGTTGCTTGCTCGACGTGCCACTGCCGACTGGCCAAAGTTCATTCCAAGCTCTTTGTGTAACGCATAAAACCCTGAGTGATGACAGCATTAGATTCCTGGACCTTC